>NC_141374.1:10774199-11374199 GCF_963921425.1 Dryas octopetala | reverse complement strand
ACTGATACAAGTGTAATAGTCTGAAGAATAAAATGATATTAATCATTTTACAATATAATTTGTAAGTGAGAAACTGTGATTGATTGGATTAAAATATTTGTATTAGTACTCGCTCGGTACTATAGAATAAACCCATTCTAGTTTGTTTTTCCATGTCTTGAATAGAGAAAAAAAATTATGCGTGACTAATAGAATGTACTCATCGCTCACAATAGTCGGTATGGGATCTACATTATTTCTGTGAAAAGTAATAACTAATACGCCAAAAATAATTAGAAACAGAACGACAATCTCTCATGTGACATTAGGGTAGGACCAAAAAAATGTAGTATTAGCATAGTTCCAACTTTTTCCTGTAAGTTGATTTCCAAGTCTTTGCTGTAAGAAAACAAATGAAAAAACAGAATGACAAGTTCTTCCCAGCAAAGAGATTGGCAATCAAGATCAACACCTATGGCGACAGCTGTCACATGATTTAAGATTCAATGCTCTTTGCCACCGAAATATATTTTCACCTTTATTTTAAGGACCATGTGATTAAAGCCTTTGTTTACAGAATGGTAATACCATACAATGATTTGATGTAAAAATTTTGAGCAGCAGCTGAATCTTTATGTTTGCAACTTTTTGTATGCAGTTGGTCACTTGTCAGCCTTTTCTACTATCAAAGTTTTACTTTTACCTCTCCCTTTTTGACCATCTAAATGATGCCAAACTGAGAACACTCACTTTTTGTGACCAATGAGAGATCATGATCAGTCCTATCTTTCTTCAATCTGATTACATGTACGTACCCAATGCCATTGTGTGAACAAAAACCAAGTTGCAGACATGGCAGTACTTAAAAGTCCCACCTATTTTTTATAGTCCTCAATTTAAGGACTTGCAGGATCTAATTATGAATGAGGGCAGACACATTAATGGGCTTGGTCTCACCTCTCAATTTTCGGTAGGAGTGTTGTTAAAAATTGACAACAAGACACCTGGTGCAGATAACATTTTTTTTTTCTGCAACTGCATTTGTAAGTTCTTACAAATTCTTTATTTTTGCACAGATGCCAAATGCCAACCCATTGTCATTATGTGTTAGTAATACTTGCTTTATTGACAGGGCGACACCTCGTTTCTGTTAAATTTTTTGTTCTATAATAATCTGTTGATTTCTCCTTAAGATGACAGATTTAAGAAGCCTTCCTTGAGTTGTTCAAAGTACATCTTACTGAATGTAATGCTCTATCATATAAGCAAAAAATTGTAGGTGAGCTTTTGGTAGGTACAGAATCACATATCAAATACTAGAAGATATAGCATTTAACACAAGTTTAATTCCTTTTACTAGACTACTACTACCTGAAGGAAAATTCCTCAAAGAGACTCATGTTTCTTACAGCGAAAATCTAAAGAACCTTTCCATGTTACACAGTTGTACAATGACAGGTTTTGAGAAATCAAATAACCCTCTTGGTTAGAACAGAAGCTTCAACAGTTCCTTGCAATTCTCTGAAGTGCTTGCTTGATTGTCCGAGCCGATGCAAGAGTCGACCCCTTGAACTGTAGAATAAGAAGAAACCAGTAGTTAAAAACTATACAATTTCTCTTAAAGCACTGAAAATTGAAATGATAGAGCATATTCATCATGTAACTATGAGTTCCTACCCTGGATTGAATAGTCAGGGAAAGAATCCCATCTCTGGTGGATGATTGAACTGAGTGAGTATCTAAATGGAGACTGCTGGTGGCATCCATGATGTCTAGTAACACTCCCTCCCTCCAAGGAAACCTCATCTCAATTAGAACATCCTTGTTGTTGATACTCACAGTTATATTATCACTTGAGCCGTTCTTTGATACAACATAGTTGATTTCTGGCTCCGTTTCATCAATGTCACTGGCCTTCCTTTTGTAAACTAGTGGCTTCTTCCCATTACTGATTTTGTTGTTGCAACAGTTGTCAGAGGTTCTCTCAGTAGTATCTTGGAGTTTCCTCTTTGTTTTTGCTTCTAAATCTGTTGACTCCCTGCCTGTTTCCAACTCTCCAACCCTTTTCTCAAGATCTTTCAAATATTCTATTGCATCATCCAGTATGGATACTTTGTCATCCTGTGCAAAAAAAGTGGATAAACAATTTACTTTAAAGTTAATGTCTGTAAACAAATATCAGGAAATGAAGTTGTGCCTACCTTGCTAATTGAGGGGACCAATGATTTCAAAATGGAAAATCTTGCGTTTAGTTTTTCCCTTTGCCTCCTCTCAGATAATACATGGTTCATAAGAAGTTCATCAGCCTCTGGCCTCCAAACTCCATTTCTATTGCTGTTATCTTCTGGAGAGTCAAGCACACAAACCACATGCATCCGAGGAACTTCAAACAAAATCTTCTTTAATAAATTTTGAGGGGTTCCACTTCTTTGTTTCCGGCATTTTAGAAATCCTCCTTTCTTCCAACTGACAAAATTCGATTTCTGATGACAATTTTGAAAGTGTGGCCCCAAAATCAGTTGGTGTGAGCTCTTTAGAAGGGAAGAAAGGACAGTCTGATAATGCAAGTCATTGGATTGGGGATCCAAAGAGGCTAGTTTTGTGCAATTGCACTCTTTATGGTCTTGCAGACAATGGTCATTTGCCTTTTCACCCTTAGGACCAGAGCTAACCTTTTCAGGATATACCAAAGTTTGAGATATACAATCACTAGAATCCATGGAATGATGTACAAAATTACTTAACTCATCATCCATAAATTGCCAGCTTTGCACTTGAGAAGCTCCCCCATTCATCCCTTCAACCATAAATGAATCATCAGCTGGTTGATTGGGCCCCAACCCATTTGAACTATTATTGGGTGAAGTCATATCTATTTCTTCGCATCGTACAACAGGAAATAATTTCGCGTCAATAACATCATGATCAAGCACAGCGCAGGCAATATCATTGTCATTTCTTGTGCTTCCTGCACTGGGATTGGTTTTCTTTGAAGCTATTGGGTATGGAACCTCCAAGAAAGATGTTTTAACATTCTGAATGAGACCAGGGTCCTCCAGTACCTTCAAAAAGAATGTGCAAAGTGATATAAAATGGAGCTGAATTGGAAGAAATATAAACTTCTAATTGAATATACTGAAGCAGGTTTCTAAGTCAAATACTACCTACCAGCTCAGTCACACCCAGCTCGACCACACCTCCCAAAAATGGAAAGCATACCACAGTCTGGAGGGAAAAACAAGAGAAAGCATGCTTAGCTATAAGAGATAAAAGTTTTTACATTGATTATGCCCATAATTAAAAATGTAATTTGTATTTTCTAAAATAAACCGTTACAGAAAACTTATATTGACAATTCAGAGTCTGTGGTGTCTGAAACTGTGACAACAGACTTAATGTACCAGTAAATACTTTGGCAGCTTCATGCTTCCTCCTTCATATAAAATACAGTGGATGTGTACTATTTTTAAATTTAGTGTGGATGAGTCAGTATTAGTACCTGAATGGATGCGCTCTGAGGGTGACAGTTGTTACAATCCATGTATAGAAAGAAAACAAAACAGAGAGCAGATGTTTTAGTTTCTTCATTCTGAGCATGGTAGCCAATAAACATGAACCAGTATTCAGTAAATGATACTTATATAAACCAAGAAACAGAAAGCTACCTTTGCTAGTAGAGAGCGAGTAAATACTTTGCTATCTGCATAATGAGCATTGCATAGCCAGATAGGTTGGCCATTTGCTAATGTTCTTCCTGGCAACCTGAAGAAGTTTGGGGAGGAATTAATTAGTGAAGCTATAAGAAGCAATGAATGTAGAATGAACTTTGGGGTTATTATGCCCTGCCTTTTCACATTCAAAGCCAAACTAAATTGCATCACATCTATGGTTGATCAATACATAAATATCAGAAAGGCCTAAGCTGCTACCTGAGTACAGAAGAATTGTGAGGAAATAAATTACCCTTGGCCAATGTTGAAGACAAATGACATGCAAACTAGGTAATACCACTCTGTATCAGCAAGATCTTCAGGAGATAATGCTGCTGAAGGCCTTCTAGCTTGCGGGCTTGCTTCACCAGCTGAGAGGGACTCATAAAGTTCTCTCAATTGTTCACTCCTTTGCAAACCCATTTGATCAGCATTAAGTTCTATGGCTTGAACTGTTTTCCTTGTCTTAATATCTCCATTGTAGTACCCATCACCCCACTCCAATACCCTGTAAAGTAAACATTTGCAATTTAATGCAAATAAGGACAATGCCATAAGAGATTAGGAGAATTACATAATCAAACAGTGAAAAGGTTACTACTTTGTCCTCATCTAATAGAATGCCATAGAAAGCATGTAAAACCTATAATTTTGTCATCTGAATGTGAAGGGGATTAGTCCAATTATTAAACCAACATCGGTTTCACTTGCAGAAGAAGACTTTTCTGAACTGTGAAACCAAAACAAAGAGAAAAAGAGATGGTGGGGGGAACAAACTACTATGGTAAGGTGAAACTTTCCCTTTGAACCCAACACGTGCCTGAATCCAGACGACCACCAACACAGAAATTCCGGAAACTTAAG
Organism: Dryas octopetala; assembly: GCF_963921425.1. Classification (NCBI taxonomy): domain Eukaryota; kingdom Viridiplantae; phylum Streptophyta; class Magnoliopsida; order Rosales; family Rosaceae; genus Dryas; species Dryas octopetala. Next base: position 11,369,646 of record NC_141374.1, on the reverse strand, counting down.
CGGTCCAAGTTGCAGAAAATTATAAATTTATAAAAAAAAAAATTTATAAAAAAAAAAAGAGAAAAAGAAACACACACACAAACACTCAGACAATAGAAGATTTTAGAGGGAAATTGTGTACAAAAAATTTTTACTTTGTTTTCCATGAGACCAAAATACATAGTTACAATTCAACTAACCGAAGTAGAGCAAAAGATGAAAATATGAGTACCCAGGTTGTCTTGCTGAAATGGACCAGAAGATTGCATAGCTCCACTGGATGCTTCTCACAGCAAGAGCAAGCTGTTTTCTCAGGTTCTCTGGCACCCTCTGCAGCCTAGTAGCCATATTCAAGCATAAAACTTTTGACTCTGGATATTGAAACAAAAAGGCACGCACCACTCAATCAGACCAGATGGAGATAGACTCTCCCTGGATTCTTCATTTCCGAGCACCAGAACCCAAATCTTGGTTTCTGTTCTTTATCAAAATACACCTCTAGAGAACCAAGAAGTGCTGGTGTATTAGCTCAAACTCATGATTCTTGGTGTTTCTAAAGCAATAACCCAGATGGGTTTCTTTGACTCAGGACTGTTCCTGGTTTCTGAACAACAAGAAACTGGGACTCAAAACCACCATGGCCTTGCTCAAAAGAGACAGACAGAGCCTCAAGATGGGCACTTTCTGTGAAAATTTGGTGTAAAATAACAGTACAGAGAGGAAAGAGAAGCAGCTGGTGCTTATTATTATTATCAAAAATATAAAACCTGGTTTGTAGAGAGAGCAACGACCATCACTAGACCAGTAGTAAATTGCTTTCCCGTTTTGTACAGAATCAGAACACTCACTTTCATGAGAAACAATAACATAAAAAAACGTTATCTTATTTTTCAATCTAATAAATGAGTGACTTAAATTTTTGCTCTAAAAAGAGCTCTATAATAAGCTATCTGTTAGAAGACCCAAGAAGCACAAGCTCTTTAATGGTGGCAAGAGGTGTGGGGGGAACACCAACACTTTGGAGTTTTTTAACAAATACATACAATACAAGCTAAAAGAGCCAATAAATGATCTGGGTATTTCTGATCACCCCCAAAATCTGAAACACTTAGGCCTACAAACAAGAACCAAACACCAACTTTCCCAAACTGGGTTCTCTAATTTTCACCACAAATAACTCAAAACCCAGCTCAGAAATACAAACTTGTGTAATGGGGAAAACAGGTATAGTAACAGTAGTAGCTAGTGAAAGGCACTTTAAAGACAAAAGAGGCCTTGAGTGCAGTGAGGCTATATGGGTTTCAATTTTGATACATTTCTGGAAACGTTTCACACAGTTTCACTGCATTGGCTTCATGGGTTTTGGAGCAATCCCAAAAAGGCGTTGCACAAATTATTGATAGAATGGCAAAAGAAAGATTCTCTTGGAATTGTTTCTTTTGACCCAAATTACATGGAAATGGAGAGAGAGAGAGAGAGAGAATTCTGGACAGAGAGGAAAAGAAAAGAGACGTGGTACAGCAACAGTGGTCACATGAACGAACAAGCTCAAGCTAGCAATCGATGCTCTCGCTCGCAGTCGTCGTATGTGCTTTAATGGTGGGATTTGGTGAGAATTAATAAGCAAAAAACCAAGAGTAATTATTGTCTCCATCCCTCACTATTTGTTTGTTTACAACCTTTATTTACCTTTTTTTTTTCTTTCTTTCATGCTACGTCCACACCACTTCTAAATTCTAATGGTGAATTAATCACAATTGGCTCTTCTTCTTTGACGTCTTAATTGGCTCTTCATCTAGTTCTTCGCATATCAATGTTCTCATTTGGGCTTTTAAGAAAATGCCAAATTGAAAGGATGGTAAATTGAGCATTGATTGTGTTATTGGTAAGAACGGTAAAATGGATGGATGTATTATTTTCTATATATTTACTTTCTCATTGTATGAAATAATTTGAGCATAATCATAATTTATTATGAGATTAATTTTGTAGTGAGATTATTCGATCCTGAATTATATAGGCTCATTTGGTTCGCATAATTGGTTCTTGGAGAATATCATACTATACTCATTTCCTTGGTATTATTACATAGAAGTTGATGGTGCACGGACCACGAGAGCCTCATGGAATCGTTTCCCATATTTTTATTTTTTTCCTTCAGAAAACACGACAACAACATATTTGTACGTATTTCACATTTGTGACCTAAACCTTGTCCTGGTTACCTTTTGAACTTTTTGCCTTCTTAATCAATTTTCAGAGTTTTTTACAGCTTGCACAATTGAATCTCTCACTTAGAATAATGAAAGTCGAAGAAGTCCAAGTATGGCAAATTGTTAGGTATTACGCTAACACCACATGTCATGCTAAGTGTGTTATTTACTAATAACATTTCAATAATACTAGCGAAATTATATTTGGAAAATACGTCTCTCAATATTATTCAAAACATTTAAACATCGGGTAGTTAAATAAACATCATCAAATATTGTGTAACTAAGATTATAACTTTTTTATGTTACATCTTTTTCAATGACCTCACTAATTAACTTAGATTCACTTTCACTTTTTTCGATGTCAATTTTTATCATTTATCGCTTTATCTTTATTGAGTGCTCCAAAGAGGTTTTCATCACGATAAAAGACAAGCATGAGCATGCATATATAAGAGGCAAAAATAGAATGCTCAATCACAATAAATTAAGAAGAAAATTCTTATTTGGAGGGATTATATCAGTTTATTACATTTAACAAGTTAACTCATTAAGCCCATATAGGAAATTAAGGTGAGGTGCACAACTACCTAGTCAATGGACTTAAATTAACAAATATAAAAATCTAAGGTCCCAAGCTAGCTAAACCCAATTACAATGTGTACATAGTTTTTGGATTAATGTCAAACTGTCATTTTAATTATTCCTGCTGTGAGATTTCTCTCGAACATAATCTCACTGAAATAAAAGAAAAAAGAAAAAGAAAAAACGAAAAGTAGATGCAGTGTAAATGTGTAATTCACATGGAGATGGAGCAGGTTTTGAGGAGAAGGTATGTAACATCATTATACGGCCATATATCTGCAGATTTCTTTTCCCTTTCCTAATGATTATAAAAAGACATCATAATTTCTTGGCCAAAAAAATAAAATAAAAAGACATCATAATTTAAGAAAACGAAAAACAAAACACGAAAGACAATAGTATCCTCAAGTCTAATCCTGTCAGGATTTGTTGGAAAACGAAATTATTACATATAATGTCAGAATTTTCAAGAAAAACAGATTAATGAATATAGAATTAGTTATATAATATTTAAAACAACCTGCAAGCTTTCTCTAGCTTTGTTTCACTCTTATGTATTTATGTTCACGTGCATATTCTTGAGCCTTGGCATCATTATATATATATATATATATATATATAACCTTGAACCTGATATTATCATATGTTTTTATGATAACCCTGAATCTGATGTCGATAGTTTAATTAAAGGATAATATTAGTAAAACAACTAACTATTTGTTCTAATTAAATATTTCAAACTTTTTTTTTTGACTCAAGTAAAGATTTTTGGTCAAAAATACCAATTTTGAGGAGCAAAAGCATATTTTTATTTAAAAAATTATTAAAAAATAAAAATAATCATTAAAAAAAGTTTGCATAATAAAACTAAAAGAAACTAAAAAAAGTCTGTCTCACCATCATCATCAGACCTCCTCCCTACGACGCCCTCCACTGCTAACCCGTGCCCAGCTACTTAGCTTCGGGCTCTTATGCTACCACCAGTCACCTCCGCAACTCCAGCTTATTCGGCAGCTCGCCCAGCCACCTGTGCACAGCCCAGCCACCCTCGTCGAAGCCCATAACCAAGCCCACGCCTCAAAGCTTTTATGCCCAGCCGTCTTGTCTCGCCGCCCGAACCTTTCACGCGTGCCTGTTCAATACCGCTGACCACCACACCACCAACTTCACCTCAAGCAACCACGCCTAACCCGTGCCTTTGCGAGCCCAGAACAAGGTGCCCTTGTCTCACTGTCGAGCCTAATTTATAAACTAATTATACTATATCCCTAAATTGTTGTGTGCTTCACATTTGGATGATTCCAATATCCAAATCTCCTAAGTGGCTCAATTGATATCATCTATAGTAACCTACTTGTGGGTTGTCAAAATAAGATAATATTAAATATTCTTGTTTAGATGAGGGATAATTTTGAGTGAGAGCAAATTTGCTCACCACCGTCACTATTTTATTAGTTGTTTGACATGTATTATTTAGAGTAATAATGATAACCATAATTAACTTTTTTTAAATTCCTACATTCTGATGTATTTATAATACAGATAAAAGCTATTTAACAATAAAATAATAAATTATCTTTCAAGTTTACCCACATTTTTCTCACCATTATTCTCACCTACAGCCTTTTCATATTCTTTTCATTTTAATGTCTTTTTTATTTTTTTTTTCTCCCAACAATACAACCCATCAGTTTTCGTCGACGAATGGATACCCCACTCCACAGTAAATAACAAACAAATTTATAATAAACCAAAATTATGATTTCTGAGGCATGTAATGATGATGTTGAAGTTGAACAACCTCATGAAGGAATTTTCGACAATTTGGAATAAAAAAAAAGACTAATTTACGTCAGCCAAAATTTTCAAATCCATTGATATCTTAGGCCAAGATGTGAATTTTAGCATTTGAAGAGAAATGAAGTTCTAATTGTTATTTGGAGATGATTTTGGGTGTCTAATGTTAGGATACAAAATAATATTTTATAATTTTGATTTGATGGTTTTTATTTAAGAACCATTTGAACCTCAAGTATGTAAAAAATTTTATAGTTTGTTGGTTAATCAATTTATGATCCTTCAGAAGCCAATGAATTTTCTTTGATATATTGGTAGGTATGCATGTCTGTAATTGTAAAATTTTCTCAATAATATTGAATAAATAATTTTTGTTTGCAATTGGAATGAATTTTATATATTGTGTTTGTTTAGTTGTTAGTGGCTTTTCATGTATGAAGTCCAACTGTAGTGTTTGAATTCAACAAACCAAGAAGTTAAAGTTCTTATCTTTTAACTTTTTAATTTCATTAGTCTTTTTTTTATTCTAAATTGTCGAAAATTCCTTCATGAGGTTGTTCAACTTCAACGTCATATTCCATGGCTCAAAAATCATAATTTTGGTTTATTATAAATTTGCTTCTTATTTACTGTGGAGTGGGGTATCCATTTAGGCATTGCCATGGAGATTTTGTATGTATTAGTTTGAACACTCAAATACTGCAGAAAAGTATAAGCGGAAGAAAGCCAGAAAGAGTGTCAAAAACTGATGAGTTATATTGTTGAGAGAAAAAAATGAGAAAGACGTTGAAATGAAAAGAATATGAAAAGGCTATAGGTGAGAGTAATGGTGAGAGAAATAAGGGTAAACTTGAAAGATGATTTATTATTTTATTGTTAAATAATTTTTATCTGTATCATAAATGCATCAGAATGTGAAAATTTAAAAAAAGTTAACTATGATTATCATTATTACTCTAAATAACACATGTCAAACAACTAATAAGGTGGTGATGTTGGTGAGCAAAAGATGATTGTACTTATCACTAATCACATGAATTCATGATAGAGTCTACCATAAGAGGGAAGATAGTGGACCCTATCATGGGCTGGTGGTGATGAGTACAAAATTGATACTAAAAATTGAGTACCCAAATATTTTTCTAAAAATAATTTAAAATAAAAAAATAAAAAAATAAAAATAATGAAAGAACCCTCAGCCCAGTAGCCTCAATCGCAGGAACCCACCTCCTCCCTCTCTCATATTTCCGGCAGCCTCTCCCCTGATGCCGGCGACATCTCAACCCGACCCCGACCAGCCATAAATAAAAAAATTGTATCACAAAACAAAACGGTAACCAAGAAGAAATCTGGAATTGAGATTTCTTTGGATTGGTTGAGTTGCAGAGATCTGGCAGAATCGGGAGAGACATAAAGCCTTTTAATTAATGTGTATGCTTGTAAATGCCTCTGAAGAGATAGATTCTGGGAAAGAGGAATAATTTTCTATCTTATAGTCTTATCGTATTGTTCAACATGTAATATTACTATTATTCATTCACCCAAAGTAACATCATAGATCTTGCGAATTATAATATATTTAATAATAGACTTTGTAGGTGAAGTCTTCAACAACTTTTTCGACCTTGTCAAGAACAACACAAGCATAAGCCAAAAGCTCTAATCCATTAATCTTCCAAGCATGTGGATTAGCTATGTAGCCTATGTATGATCTATAAATCGAGTCCCAAGATGTTTGGTTTGAATGAAGTCATTGTGGTTGGTGAATGGTAAGCCCACGTCATTCTTGTGCCCATTAACTTTATGCATTAAATACATATACATAAGACAAAATTTTCTTCTATGACTAATACATCTATGAAAATTGTTTTAATATAGAGTTGCTTGGAAATCTTACATTCTTACTTTAGAAATTTATTAATTTAAATTATTAATAAGATGAATTACTATTTTACTATGAGATTAATTATATATAATGTGCCAAACATCTGAGAAGACATTATTTTATAGCATTCTACAGACTATATTAGAGTCTGAACAAATTATCTTATGAGAATTGGTATATATCATATTTCCCACAACATAAATTTTCTATTTTACGTCGAAAAGACATAATCAATACAAGTTAAAAATGTGTTGTTATATAAACAGTCATGCATGTCATGAAATAAAAGGAATTTTATAAGATTTTTTATTGACTTTATGCAATAATATGGGGCTCTAGCTAGTGTTAACGTCATACATATTACATGCTTCCACAAACCATTATTTAATTGGGGGAAAATTTTTCAAAAAGGACACGTACTTTGGGGTCAATCTTAGTTTAGGACACCAGTTTGGGTTTGTGTTAGTTTAGGACATATATTTTGGGTTTGTATCAGTTTGGGCTTTTCCGTCACCTCTGTCAAATCCCCCGTTAAAAACAGACCACGTGACTTGCACCTGACTTATTTTAAAGGGCAAAATTGTCACTCCCTTGCTTTTAAGAACCCTATCATAATTAACAGCGTACAAACCAACAATTAACCCTAATTTAAGTGGATCCATTGAGGAAAAAAAACTACTAAAAAGAAACAAAGAGAGTTTTAACTGAAAATAAAAAACTTTCCATTTCTGGTCAGCCTTGCTTCCCCAGTTCCCCAAAAGGGCCATAACTACTTTGTCAATTACCCACAAACACAGAACCCCTCTGAAAACTTTTCTCATGCTCACTGTAATTTTCCCTCCTCCCAAACACCCAATGATCTCCACACTCCAACTATCATCTCCCAATCCCTATCCTCACTTCAAAAAGCCAACTTTCCCCTCTATTCCCGTTTCCTAGGGCTTCTTTATTCGTCCCCAAACCTCATACAAACCCCCCCCCCCAAAAAAAATGCTCACCAAAATCATAAAACGCGGCCACCGCAAATCCTTCAAACCCGACCCCACTACCGATTTCGAATTCGGACCACCCGACCCACAATCCGCCGTCACTTTCCCCCCTTGGAATCCGATGGAATCCCTCCCTCTACTCCAAAACGTCGCCGTTTCGGATCGCCCGTCCCTCTTCCTCCGCAAACTCCAAGTCTGCTCGTTCCTCTGCGACTTCTCCGACCCTCTCAAATGCGTGCGAGAGAAGGAGCTCAAGCGCCAAACCCTAATGGAGCTTGTGGACCTGATCGACTCCGGTTCGTGCAAGCTCACCGTTCCAATGCAGTTGGATCTGACAGAGAAGTCGCAGAGGAACGAGCAAGATATATCCAACTGCAAGGGAGTGACAATTTTGCCCTTTAAAATAAGTCAGGTGCAAGTCACGTGGTCTGTTTTTAACGGAGGATTTGACAGAGGTGATGGAAAAGCCCAAACTGATACAAACCCAAAATATATGTCCTAAACTAACACAAACCCAAACTGGTGTCCTAAACTAAGATTGACCCCAAAGTACGTGTCCTTTTTGAAAATTTTTCCCTTTAATTGGCGACAAGGCTTTACGAAAGATGTTGGTGATCGATCACCATTGCTTGGACTTGACATGCAGCAGCCTTGGGATTTTAGCCTCCTGCTCTTTATTTTGATAGCAATCAAAACATACGAAAAAAAAAAAAACAAATTAACCAATTCAAAAATAATTTGTTGCTTCAAATTTCTAAACAGTGGAATAGATATCAATGAAAATAGTTATTGGGATATATATATATATGTGTAACATGTTCACCCACGTGTGTTAAGCCAAGCGGCTACAAGTGCTCCACATCACCTAATATAAGTATGAGTTATCCATGTGTTTGGCTTAAAGTGACGTCAAACATACGGGAGCGCGTGAGAATATGGAGTACTGTCTCACATTAAAAAATTATAACCTTGCCTAGTGGCTTATAAGGGTATTGTGTTACTTCTTATATTATCAATTAGTTTTGGGATGAATGTCTAAATTTTTTCAATATCATTACACATACTCACAATTATTGTTACATACAAGGGTTTAAATTTCGAAGTTTTCGGCGAAATTTCGCCGAAAATTTCGTTTTTTCGGGGGTCCGAAATTTTAACACCAATTCGACCGAATTTCGGTAAATTTCGGCGAAATATTCGAAATTTCGGATACCCTAAATGCAAATTTTTTTGAATTTGAGGGAAATTTCCACGAAATTTCGCTTAAATTTCGTCGAAATTTAGGGAAACTTCGACGAAATTTCCCTCAAATACCCAGTAACCCAGCAAACCCCAGCCCCCAGCGCACCAAATTTCCCTCACTCCCTCACTCCCTCAAATACCCAGCCTCACAATCTCACCTGCATAGTCGTCGGCGCACACCTCCATCGAAAGCTAAGGCCCGATCTGCAGTGCACACCTCCGTCGGCGCACACCTCCTTCGTCTTCTCGGCTCTGTCTCTTCTCTCTGTCTCTTCTCTCTCTCTCGCCTCTCTCCTCCATCGTCTCGGCTATGGCAGATTCTCGCAGTATGGCAGTATGGCAGATTCTTCTTCTTTTAATATCACCCAGAAATTCTCGCAGCGAACGATGAGAGAGATTCTCGTCACATACCATATTTCTTCGGACTTTTGCAGTGGACTCTGTGACAGTGTGTTGTGTACTTGTGTGTGTATGAGGTGCGATTGTGCGAAGAGGTGGGCATACGAAACGCAGACCAACAGAGTACAGAATTGTCGTTTAATGGGCAAAAAAGATAAAACTCATTTAACACAGTCTGCTAATCGATCGTCACAGTAGCCAAGAAACTTGTATACTTGTATTCATTGTTTTTTTAATTAGAGTTTTATAGTTTTTGTTTTTTTTTTTTTTTATTTGGTCGAAAACAGGTTCCTGTGGACTTATTCTTAGACTTTACTTTGATTTTAGAAGTTTGACTGTTCAATATTCTTATAAGAATTCGTTTTGAATTTTTGATACATTATTATTTATTTTAAAATTTTTTATGCGGTTGCCCTGAAAATTGAACCATTTAATAGTCAAATATAAAATATCCTATTAAAAAAGTAGTCATATATAAAATAAAATAAACACTAACATAATAGCTAGCCAACTTCGATCTCCACATTGCAATTAATTACTTTAATCTCATATTTTGAACATTCTGAATAAGAATTAGTCCTGATTCTGTGGGCTGTGGCTGTACCGCTGTAGTTAGATTTCATTTTCAATCAAGTTTCTAATTTCTATAGTTAGGTTCTATTTTGAATTAGGTCCATCAGTCCATGTCTTAAGGCCGTGACTGTGAGTAATAGTCTAATAGACTAATCTAAAGTTCTAAACTCTAAACTGTCTAATAGACTTAACTAACAGTGTAAATGTCTAAATTAATGTATCATGTATTGATGTATATGAGTATATCTGTATATATGAGGTTGAGTATATCATTTACCCACTTTTAAATATTATCTAACATCAATTGATCAATATCATATTTTGGGTCATGAGAGTTTGGCACAAGAAGAAGAAGATTCATTATCCACCACTTTTGGCTCTATGGGGGTAGGAAGTGACAATTACAATTATGGGCAAAACCCTCCAATATTCTACCCACCACATCTGCCTTACTTGGTTGAGTCTGATAGTAACTCATTGGCACAACAAGAGACAAACTCTTCAAATGAGTATGCTTATGGGCAAATTCAACCACAACAGGTTCCTGGTCCATATGGTTGGCATGTTGGCAATTACATGCAAAATTATGCTGGAGAAGTATCTTGGGATGATTATTCTTCACATTACACCTACTCTGGACATGATGATACTGAAGACAGCGGAAATTTTGAACCTCCTAGAAACTCTATGTGGTATTGATTACTTTTGTAATTCATGTGGCAATATTATAGTAAAAATAAAATTGAGGTGTTAATGTGTTATTGAAGTAATTATTAATTAGTGAAGCATTTTTTTAACAGTATTTGCCTCCAACGCGCATTATATTCATCACATATCACATGAAACCTACCATATAATTTGGTTTTTTTCAATGTTTTTTATCAATGTAGTAGATAATATGTTAAATAAACATATGGTGAAGTTTCATTCAAAATTTCCGTATTTTGATAATAATTTCCGTCGTTTCCGTCGAATTTTTGTCGAAATTTAAAAATCTTCGAAATTTCCGTCGAAATTTCCATCGAAATTTCCGTCGAAATTTCCTCGAAATCCGAAATTTTATTCCTTGGTTACATACCCTTTTGTCTTTACGTATTAAAGGATAATTAGATTTATAAATTTTGTAAAAAGAGATTAGTCTTGTTGAGAGAAATCTCATATTGAAGATGTGAGAGCCTTACTAGTGGCTTATAAGAGTTTGAGCTACTCCTCCCATTATCAATTAGTTTTGGGATGAATGCCTAGATTTCTTCATAGTATCATAATAGATTATCTACGTGATGCATCTAACGGTTACATATGCTCCCACGTCACCCAATATAAATTGTCCACGTGTTAGGTTTAAATAATGTCACACGTGCGATGGCGTGTTGAGAGAAATCTCACATTGAAGATGTAAGGGCCTTGCTAGTGGCTTATAGGGTTTGGGTTACTACTCACATTGCTAATTAATTTTGGGATGAATGCCTAGATTTCTTCAAGTCTTACTCTTGCCTATGGTTTTCAAGGGATTTTCGAAATAGTTTAATTAGGCATAAAACTCTTAGTACTTATTTAATAATCAAGTCAACTTCTTAATTTAATTTTTTTGTATCTTAACTTAATTTTTTGTATATCTAGTATTTTTCACATGGTGATGATTATTTTGATCTCATATAATCCACCTTCCATTGTGAAGACTTCTCATAATAATTAATTAATTAGATTACTATTTTGATGATATATAATACACCCACATATATTCCTTTGTATAATTATTTTCTGGACTTTGTAATTTGTATGTATATACTATATACTACGTACGCAGCCTGCAGCTTGCAGTGTACGTGAGACTTACCAAGTAAAACTATCATATAATAAATGAATATATTAAGTTAGTGCATGAACTATTAATTCCATCATATTAGAATAGATTAAACTTCATATATATGTTTAATGGCCTAATGGGTATTGATTAACGTACAAGTTCATAAAAGAGCTGCTTTCAGATTAAAGGACTAGCAAACAAACCACTAGGTTGCTAGTGGGAATCCACATCACATGTAAAGCTCCTTATCACTTCTAGATGTTATTGAACTTCCTTACAAAATCAAATCAACAATTAATTATCATTTGATCTATTGGTATTAGTCTTCATTTTGTTGGAGTTGGTTCCAATTTCATACACTATAGACAAAATTTTAATACCTATTTAGTGGTTTAATTATTATGATTATTAGGACTAATTTAAAAGAGCCAATAGCCACATTAGATATATATATATTATATATAAGAGCAATTGAGACTACTATTCCACATAGGCCGCAAGTGCATGTATAATGAAAAAGATATTTAATGTTTAATAGCATAAAAAAAAAAATTTCAGTATAGATAAATATATTTTTTTCATTTTATAAAAGATAATTGAATGATATGACATGTTGCTACTTGCTAGTATATTCAACCAAAAATTTAAGTGATGACTTTCACCATGCAGACGCGCGACCTCTCTGGCTCTCTCAATAAAAAATTAAAAATATATTACCATACAGAGGCGCAATATCCCCTAAAATTTTAATTTTTCTTAACAAATATATGTACTATATTTGATAGATTTTAAAAATATATATTTAGCTCCTTAAAAAAAATGTTCTTGTTCTCCCCTTGTATACAATATACACTAATAATTGGTATACTAATACATTGTATACTCAACCATTATATTAATTTGTGGACTAAAAAAATACACCATTATATTAATATAATATAATATTTCCAATAAATAATGATATAACCTAATATAGCAATATTATTTTTTCAATAAGAACAATTTTATTTTCGGAGATAGCAGACACATATGTGACACTTTATTTATATGACAGATGGATAAGTGACCTCTTTAATGTCATTGATTACCTTGACTTGCGGACTTCGCAATCAACAGTTCGCAATGATTCGCTACATTGATCTCCTTAGAAACATTGTCTAAAATGAAATCTAGATGAGACCTGTAAAAACATCATAATGCATATGAACCATGAGTCCTGGCTAGTGCCCAATAGTTTATGATAAACAGATGAATGTAATTACTAATTACAGAAAGTAAAGAAAATAATAAATGGACCCAATCTGACCCCAAAAACTAAAAAAAGAAGAAGAAAACGACCCAACATTTGCTGAAATGTGTAGGCAGCCGTATCGATTAATTATTCAGCCATTTTCCAGCCCATGCGACATTTTTTTCTTCAAGAAAAATTTTGCTGTGCTCCTCCTCCTAGGGCTGTGAACAACTGCATCAGCCACATGATTGAGCAAATCAATAAAAATGTGAAGAGGGATTTTAAAATTTTGCAGGGTATCAAAAGGGCATCAATGGGCCGTGATTTTTATAGTTTTACTTTGTACAAGTAATTAATAGAGACAAATTAAAAAGGAAATTGTTAAATTGTTGTTGAGAAAAATGTTCTTTTACCCTTTTAAATATGTTATGTTATTAAATTGGCAAAAAATTTATTAATAGAATTTAAATTTATTTTCTCATGTGATTTGTTTTGTATTGTAATTCAATACTCGAAATTGTACAAAAATTGAGGGTCAAAGACTCAGCAGCCATCCAAAGAAAATACAGCAAAGTTGGAGAGAGATGGTTCACACTTCACACTAGACTTGAGTACATTCAAAATCAAATTAATTAAAAAGAGGACAAATCAGAAAAAAAGATGAAAATCTTGTGGGCCATACATGATACATACATACCCATGAGTCCACACAAGAGAAGATCCTTGGTTTGGGGTTTGGTTAGTTTGGCTACCTACCAGTCAAGGCAGACCCGGCGGCTGCCTGGTCATTTTCAATTGGAGCCTTCGATATGCGCACGTGTATCGCTAGCAGCCCTTAGATCCATGTCTCATATATCCTTAATTAATTAATGGCTTTGTTAGGGACCACCATTTAATTAGGACATGTTTGTTTGTTAATCTGTTTTTTCTTCTTTATAAAAAACATCATAAGCATGTGTTTTTTGTTTTCTTTTTTTTCAACAAGCTAGCATGTCCTTTACTTGGTAGTTGGTAGACTTTTTCCTTGGTCTTTTAAAAAGTAGTACTGCTTGTACTTTTCGTTAGTTTTATTTGACGAGTTAATTACACTTACATTTTCTGAGGTTTATCGCATTTTCACATACATCACTTGGAGTTTCAAAAATTACACATACACCTTCTGAGGTTTTAAAACTATTGCATATAACCCCCTACAAGAAAAAAAATAAATAAACAAAAAAGAAAATATTTGTATTGAGATTGGACCTTACACCTTAAGTAATCTTATTAGGCTATTTAATCCCTTAGCATGTCTTTTTGCATAATTTCTCATCATTTTTTGTCTCATTATAGGAGGTTATATGCAACAGTTTTGAAACCTCATGGAGTGTATGTGTAATTTTTGAAACCTCAAAGGACGTATGTGAAAAGGCGATAAACCTCAAGGGGTGTAAGTGTAATTAACTCTTTATTTGACATACTATGACTAGGAGGATAGTAGGTCAGTTGAAAATTAAAAGAATAATCAAGAGTAAATTAAAAAAAAAACACTGACAAGAAGTTAATTAAGGGTATTAGGGTAGTGTAGAAGAGAAAGTCTTGGGTGGGGCTGGAATGCCACTCACCTAATGAGACTCACACCCAAGTTTTGACATTTCTTATCCTTTTATCCAGTTGGACATCTCCTCTCTCTCTCTCTCTCTCTCTCTCTCTCTCTCTTCAACACCATCACCAAACCCAACACAACCCAGCACACCCCTACCACCCGACATCGGCCGGCCACTATCGCCATCGACCGACCCTCCTACTGCGCACTTCTCTATCTCTCTTTCTATTCTTCCCTCCCTCTTTCTCTTCTCTTATCTTTCTCCCTCTTCTCCTTTTGCATGCCCAACCCCATCCCTTCCCCGGCTCGCCCTACCCAACCTCATCCCCATCCCCGCCCCACCCTGCCCAGCCCTATCTTGGCCCGCCCCTACCTAGATCAGAGAGAGTGAGTAAGCAGAGAGAGAAAGGAAGAGGAGAGAGAGAGAGAGAGAGAGAGAGAGAGAGAGAGAGAGAGAGAGAGAGAGAAAAGGGGAAGCAAGGTTGGCTGGTTGTTGGCGATAGTGGTGGGAGTGTGCTGGTTGTGTTGGGTTGGGTGGTGGTGTTGAAGAAAGAGAGAGAGAGAGAGAGAGAGAGAGAGAGAGAGAGAGAGAGATGAAATGTCCAGCTGGATAAAAGGATGACAAATGTCAAAACTTAGGTGGGAGTCTCATTAGGTGAGTGGCATTCCAGCCCTACCTAAGACTTTTTCTAGTGGAGAGTAGAATGATCACATCTTTCGTTTTCTAAAAACAAATTAAAAAAACTCTACCATCTAAATACTATATGATATACAAATACGTTTTCAAGTTTTTAATATTAACGAATTCACATTTTCACTATTAGGGTATGAATTTCCTATCATCAAATATGTTTTATGACCATAATAATCGAACTCAACACTCCCTACATTTTAAACTAGTATGTACCTGCATGTATTGTTTATCACATTTTTTTGACTGTGCCATGTACAAATATATTTTCTAAATAGTTACTTACATAATTATAGTCGTGTAGACTTAATAGTAGTTTAAAATAGGTATGTACTAATACAAAAAACTTGATATAGGTTCGAAGTAGGTCCAATTCTGCCGACTCCGACCCAAAATTCAATTGGAATAGGCCTTGGGTTCAAAATTTTGGATCGGATCAAGCCAGACCAACCCATTATTATATATTTATAAAAGAATATTTTAAATGACATGTTATTAAAAGTAACATTTTTGTGTCAAGGACTATTTGGTATAGTGAGTGGCACTCAATTTTCTCATTATCGGGAAGAGGTTTTGAATTTAAATCTCATACACAGTTGTTGATAAAGAAAAAAACAGCAAAATTTCTATGACTGTTGAGATAAGAAGTTGATAGAACATTTTGAAGCTGAAAGGGAATTGGGACCCTTGTTTTGGAAATTATATGCAAAAATTGACAGTTATTTGAAATGTACATATCACATGCATACATTTCTTATATATACATGAATGATTGTGAAATTGTTTTGTTGTAGTTGAATCCTTTTGACTCTTTCTCAATTCAGTCAAAAAACAATCAATGCAACTTTGGAAGAGTTTAATAAGTGAAGTGAAAAAACAATTAATTGTGGCTTTGCTGGCCTGTTTACATTGAGAGATACAGCAACATATTGACCCACAAACTGGGCCAACAACAGTTTTTTGTCTGTTTCCGTTGCATGCATATATATAAAAGTCTAGAAATTTCAGATAAACTTATTCACATTAATTCACCATATATTCACATAGCATGCACTTTGCAATTAGACTCAACCACTTTTGATTCACCATCACAAATTAAATATGAAATGGACTTCTCTATCACTCTTTTGAAGTCTCGATCTGAAATCCTATATCTATTGTTATCATGCAAATGGGTATCGGCAGTTAGACCCAAAAAAACAAAAAATGGGAATCAATCAGCAATTTCTGACATGTTGAGGTGTAACTGTGTAAGCATAAATATAGAATTTTAATTGCCATGATATATATGCTTCTTGATCGGTACTAGATTCATGTACAATAATTTATAAATTAAACTTATGAGATAAATCTAAATGTTTTGTGTTTATTAAAAATTAACAATAATGCTAGGAATCTTCAATTTATATCCTAAATTTGGATCGTAAATACACATGTTAGTGTTTTACTTGTTGAAAAATTTATAATCTTTAGAGTGGGTCATGTATGGATTAATAAAATACTGACACATCATTTAAAATTTAAATTTATAATACAAATTTGAAATTCCTAGCACTACTCAAAAATTAAACTTTTATACCTAGTTTGAGTTAACACCTTACGTGCACCATTTTTTATTTTTTATTTTGGTGAGCAATAGGACACAATACAATTATAATAGTGGCCCAGTGTTGGGAAGTTTTGAAGACAATTGCTGAACCTAAATCTTCAACTTTTAGAGGAGAATATAGTATGTCTAATGAGTACAGAAGCTAATTGCAAGGTTGCTTTTTGGTAACGTTGATGGTTCCAATAATTTGCAGCCAGTAGTGGTGTAACATAAAATAATGTCATTCCAAATGCGAAACAAATACAAGGGACAAACAATATATACCAAACATGCAATACCACGTAGAACCAATATACAATTAGTATCTATATATGTTACCATGAGATGGACCACATTCCTCAAATAGTTGTCCTTTCTTCATTCCCTTTTTATATATATCTTGCTTTGAATTATATTTATATACAGGGGAAAGTTAAAATGATGGGGCATCGTCCCCCTCTGCACCAAAATAAAAAAACAAAGTTAAAATGATGGATTCTTTTATATAAGAATAAATTGAGAATGCATGTCTACACAACTCTCAATAAAATTTAATAATTCAAACAGTCTATTTGTTGGCATTCCACTCAAATATCATCTTTATAAAAAATTTAACTAAATTATAAATTATTTAGTCATACTTGAATAAATAGACAAATAAAATGAGTTTAATAAAAACTTAAATATTTACGATAATAATTAAATAGTCAAATTAGTTTTGATTTTGTTAATATTTTATTAAAATTATTCTTAAATGATGATGTAAAAATTAAACTGTTCTAACATTGGACTATATTGCAGGACGGCCCCACCAGTCCGATATCTTATTCTTCATGTAAAAAAAGATCCTCTTAAAAAGGGACCTCACACGTATATATGGCTCTTCTATTATGATGTGTCCACAATTGGAATTCGATTGGTACCATTAAATGTTAATTTGTTCCCCACTGAATAGACTCAAAGTGTATTTGTTTTTATTTGCAAATTCAGTTTTGATTTGAGACACAAGTTCAACATATGCTCTATATCTGTATGACAGTTAGATCAATAGATCCATTGAGTTGATGTGAACTCTGCTAAATATCTTCATTGTCCTATCAATAACAATTTAGGCAAAGAGAAGCCAATACCGTTGGCTCATTGGTTAGCGCATTTTGCGTTATCCAACTATGGATGAAATGTTTGGTACTTTTGTTGGATGTTTTAGATGGTCCTCTTTGGTTTCGGCTGAAGTTGTATGAGGATTATCATCTTTAATAAAAATTCTCATTACTTATAAAAAAAAAAAAAAATTCATATAGTCACCTAGTTTTAAAACAGTAATTGTGTGACAGTTTTCAATTAAAAAATAATAAATGTGTGATAGTTACAAATTTAAAAAGAGTAATTGTGCGACAATTATCAATTAAAAAAAGTATGTGGTTGTTATTGACTTATATGTAATTTTAAAAATTAGACATTGGTTATGTCAGCCGCATGTCAGTATAGTGGCAAAATTCATAAATTCCTTTTTTTTTTTTTTTTTTTTTCTGATTGTTTCTTCACATAGTTTATCTTAATTTTATTTTGGGCAATAGTGACTATCATGATATTTTGAAGAAGTTTATTAACTAATTTGTAATATTGAATTTTTTTTTTTTTTATAATTGGCCCTTTTTAATTTCAAAATATTATAAATAATCGTAACTCAACAATCATGCAAATCATACGAAGAATTGTTTTTGTGTTAAATATATCATATTATGTTACTAGACTATCAATCTCATTTACAAATATAAACAATATTCTATTTAATGAATGGAAAAGTCCGTAAACATAATCTTGAAAATTGTATTTAACAAAATATAATAGTGATAATAGTATTTGAAAGTTGAAACACCTAAAACAGCAAATATGCATCTGATCTAGTAAGGTGGGGACCACTTAGGGTTTCCAAGGTCTAGTGTGGATACTCCAATTTTCAACCAAGATCTAGACTAGTGTGGTTGATATTATGACATATAGGTACACCACTTTATTAGGGTCAGGACAATGATTTTAATTAGCCCAATTGGCATCGGCACTCACCAACTAAAATTTTTAATCTGCTACAACTTACCACTTAAAAAAAAGTATTATCCAATTAGTTAGTACTAGTAGTAGTACTCTTTTCATGTATTTATTAAATTTGTTTTGCCAATTATTCATGGTCATGAGCAGCATGCGTAATTAATGGTTGTGAGACATGTGAATCAACTATACATGTATAGTATAGTATAGTATGCACTTGCAGGATAGGATTTGACCCTGACCATATTTTGTGAGTTGTGACCCCAAAACATGGAATAACATATAAAACCCAATTGTATAATTTGTATGGTAGGCAATTACATGGATAGGATATTAATTCATTTTATATAAACCCAATTGTCCCCTGGATGATTTTTCGAGGCCAATTGACCCAACTCAACCCTTTTTTCTTTTTGCTTTATCAAATTTTGTCTTACATTAATTAATATGAGTTGACATTAATTAGAATATCTAGTCATGGTTCCATCACTTCCATGCATGCATGATATCTACTCTTAACCTAAAAATGATGTTAGCATTGATAATTTGAAAAGCTCAGTGACATGAAATAAATAAAGAAACCCACTTGATGAGATTTTGTTACTCTCTTTTAGTGATTTTTTTTTTGGGTGTGAATTAAGTGGGATTTAGAACGAAGATAAAGGTTCTTGGGATCTCTCAGATGGTCACAAGTAGGATACTAACATAATATTTGGACCTGCTTCCCAATCCAAACCCATTAGCAAGTTGGGGTAGGAGGAAACCACCAAAAGGGGTGGGCTGGGCCACAATTTAGACCCAATTAGCTCTAGTCTAGCCACCCCCTTGAACTAAGCTTAAGTGGATTCAATAGATTATGCAGTGAATTCCATAATTCAATTAAAGATCAAGTCAAGGCAGAATTCCACTCATAGTTTTGAAATTGGTCAGATCCAACTTTCATACTCAATCCAGCTCTAAACCTAAATTTTCTTTTGAGTATTATGGGGACCAAGGCCCAACAACAAAGAATATACACACAAATATTTTGTTACAGTGGTTACACTTCTCTCAACGTTCTACACCTACCTACCAAGATAATAAAACATCTCTACTTCATTTGCACCAATTTGGACAACTAGTTCATTCGGTAATCAAAATGCTGTGATGAAATTGTCGAACATTACCTGACAATGATGATATTTCCAAGCAAAACAATCATAACTAAGCAAATAAATTAGAGAGAAGTTCCCAAATCCATAACTGATGAAATAATATATAAGTCCGGCTGGTCGACATCATGGAATACGGAGGAGTTTGGTGACACCTGAGTCTAGAGCATCAACATTTCTCCTCAGGATTTTTCTGGATATGTATTAAGGAATCCAAAACAATGCCAACATCCCAGAAACAAAGAACTCTACAGCAATAGCAGTCCAAGGCAATTTTAAATTCTTAACTGTGCTGGAATTTAAGGGTTGCTGAGCAAAATTTATCAGCTGGCAGCAGATTGATAACTCACTGAACATCCAGCTGCCTTCATATTAGTATAAAGTGTGATGGAAGGCTGAAGCATAAGTTGTGAAAACACATACGTACGTATATAACAAAACAAATGTTAAGGATACAGTTGCATGGCTAGATTGTCAATCCCCTTCATTTCTTCATTTAATCTGCAAAAAACAAATAAAAAATCCAACTTGGGCTTAGGAAGGCCATATTTATGTTGCAAAAGCGCCCGCCACCACCCCAAAAAACAAAAAGAGTGACCTAAAATTTTAATTCTTCTCCATCGATCCTAAAACTAAGAATGCACCAAACAGCTACTGAGACAGAGACTCAATGTTACTGAGACAGTCAGTCTATCAGTGCATGGCATTGGCAGATATGCTTCAAGAAAGGTAAAAACTTACTTGAAAATGTAGTGTTGTAGCCAGTTATCACAAGGATGTGTGCCACACTGTTGATGGCAAACAGAATTTGACAAATATTATATCTTTCTAAATAACACATACAGACTGCAAGCACTTTTCCAGATGACACAAAGCTCATAAATATCAGATGCTTATTAGTAGGAGATGAAGATTCTGAGAAAACAACCACATATCGTAAATTCTAGGCAGGCTAAATATCGTCTGATTGATGATGGAGCAATAAATTTATGTGAAGAACAAAAAAGTGTTATTGCAGAAACCACTATCCATTGTTACAACTATTCACAGTATACACCTTCAAAGACAAATTCAAATCATATCATGCATGAACAATTCTGACCGGTCATACCATTCAAAGCAATTCCCATTTTCCAATATCTACTAAATCATAAAAAGGAAGATAATCAAAGTGTTTAACAATACCTGAGGCACGAATTTATATACCGATTTCCCTTAGTAGCAGCATCAAGCACTGGAAATTGAAAATCCAATCACATTTGTTATCTTTCTTTTTCGCAATTCGGAATTGATAATTATAATTCATGCTAACTATCAATGAAATCTTCAAATGTTTTGCAAAAACAGATACCAGATTCTTGAAGGCGGCCGGCGGCGTCGCTAAAGCAATGCATGTGATCAACCGAGTTGCTAGTGACCTTCATAATGTGATCGTTCATAATTAGATATATTGTTAAGAAAATAGTAAAATAGAATAAAAAAAGAATAGTAATAAAAAATCTTACCTTCTAATTAAGCTAATTAAAATTTTTTTTATTGATCACCGTTTATACACCTTATTTTGCTTAAATTAAATATTCCTTGCGTTTCCTTCACTCTCTCAGCAACCAAACAGAAAGTCAAGGTAAAACATAAATAAATTGGAGTGAAAGCGGCACAGACAGACCTCGGAGAGAGCCATGCGAAGGGAGTCGAGAAGAGAGGTGAAGCTTTCGGCGATGGCGAAAGAGTCCTTCTCGACCACTGCGAGAGCTCGGAATATCTCGGCCTGGTTCGGCGGGGGATCGGAATCGGTGCTGTCGTCCTCACCACGATCGAGTGTGGTATCGGGACACGTGAACGGTGGATCAGGGTGTGGCTCTGAGATTAGGGTTTCGGAGCTCGTCGGATGGGACCGTTGAGCTTGTTCTCCTCCGTCTTCGTCCATTTTGTTTTCCCGCGGTCTCTGTGACTGGTTTCGACTGCAAGTGTAAACTGTTAATCAAGAGCCTTCTGCGTTTTATTCTTGGGCCCAAATAGTTTTGGGGTCAAATTTACTATGTTTATAAATTTGGGGGCTGTAAATGCACTCTTGAAAAAAATATATATAAACCCAACTTCCAAACAAAAAAAAAAATTCCAAATTCAATTTTACCTATGCGTGACAGCGTGAGTTATGAAAGTTCAAAGCTCCTTGAAATTACAAAATTTAGATAATTAATTTTTTTATTTTCTTAAAAATAGCCAGTCATGATTGTAAAAGATGAGGGCGATTGCATTCTTGGGATGCTCGTGTAGCACCCGAATGCATTTCAACATTTCATTTGTTTCGTATAGAACAACTATCATTACCAATTAGCTATAATCTAATCGTATTTTTTCCTCATAATATTAGAAGTGCGACATTTAAATTTATGAAGTGTTTGAATGACATATTTGAGTGTATCAAAAAATTGAAAATAATGGATTTTTGTTTTAAAGGAGAAAACAATGTGGGAATTGATATCAAATCCTAACGTGGTGAAGTTGAAGACAATGGGATTCAAATGCAAAATTCATGTCATTTAGTTTTTTTTTTTTTTAATTTATTATTTTTTTATGGAAGAGTTCAAGTCAAGGATTCGAGGTTTGTACTTTGTAGTTTGAGAGGCAGAGTTAGAGATCCAAGCTTTTAAAGTTCCATTGTCTTCGAATTTGACAATAATATCTATTTAGATAGAATTTTCAAATAGGTATTAAAGCTTGTTAAAGATATAAAGGTCCTGCCCGGCTGCCCCTGCTAATAAGCATAAATACATTGCACCAATATGTGAAATTGGATTTTCTACTTATTATGTCGTAAAATAAACCAAAGACATGTCATTTGTGTTCTTCCCTAAACAAAAACAGAACAGTCAAATAGTTGAACACTTCCTCAGGAGTGTAAAGAAACAAAAGAAACAGCAACTATAAATTTGATGGAACCAAAACAGTTTTATGTAATGTAAATCTAATCTAATAACACCTTGGAGCAGCGGCGTAGTTAGGAACTTTACTCATTGGGGACGAATTTTAACTCATAGTATATTCGACAAAAAAAAAAACTCCTAGTATGTTCACAATAGTTTCTTTTAATTTCTTTCAATATTTTAAATAGATAGATATATATATATTAATAATGAATCATTCATATCGATCAATTTTTCTTTACATTGATATATAGTGTTTTTTGAAAGCACTTACATTAGTAGTTTTTATGCTAGCTTATTGAGACACAAATTTATATTTGGTTATCATAAGTTAGAAAAATAAGTTTATTATAACCAACTTATCATGTAAAAGTTATTAACAATCACTCTTTTTTCTTTACAAAATCACATTTAAAGTGTTCAAAAATATTACACAATTTTCTAGATTTATTAATTAGCACATGTAATTGATACGACATAATTCACATCCAAAGTTATTTGTTCATCTTTATTAACCTTATATATCTGTTTTATAACACACTTTTAATAGTTTTATTTAAAAATGATATTTTTAGATTTAAAAAAAAATTACCAAACTTCGTAAGAGCAACCTATAAAAAACACATATATTATTAATATTAATTATATGCTTAAAGATAAGTAGAAAAAGTTATTGAGTCAATCAGACAATTGACCCCCTTTTAGCCTAACTCGTATAAATTCATTGTAATTATAAAATTTCACATTGGGGTGTAGCCCAATTGAAAGGACTAATGAATTACTCTCCCTGCACCAATATGTCACGTTCACAAAATTCATATACATTTTTTGAATGGATAAAAGAGACCTCAAAATGATCAATCTGAGATTAAATAAATCTATCCAAATTTGTACTATATTTATCAACTTAATTGTCAATATATTAGAATGGCTAGTATGAGGGACAAGTGAGAGACAACACATCCAAGGGTTGGATTTGAACCCTCACTTATGGATATGTTGTCTCTCATAGTAGCTGGACTGGTCAACATATTCTTTAAAATAAAAAAAATAAAAAAAACTTCAATAAATATCATTAACAAAAAAAAAAAAAAAAGCTATAGGGGTCAGTTGACACCATTGCCCCCAGGGCCCCACCATGTCTTCGCCACTGTCTTGCTTAATCTCACCTTCACCAGCTGGAATTTGGACTAAGAGGGAACGCCTCTCCCAAAACCTGCGCTTTTGAGGCCAACGATGTCGTCGGTGTTGCGAGAGGGGTTGCTGGAGAAATTGCCAACTGGCCATGAGGTGGAGGGATCGCATGAAAGTATATTGGGGTAAAATGGTCATATAGCAAAAGTTTGGGAGCCAAAACTTTTGCTATTTGAGGATAAAATGGTCATGTCACGCTTTTTTAATAAGTCTTCACTAACCTTCACTATGACACACAGAAGTCCATTTTTGTTTTCTAATAAGCCCAAGCGCATTTTTACAGCTTGTTTCATTGTTGTATGATAATTTCATTATTTTAAATACACAATTGTTTTTCTTAAACATTCACAACAATAAAAATCATCTTTACATAATTAGAATTACTTTCACAAACAAAAAAATTAAGAAAATTAACTTGTTCTTAAGGTAATTAATCATCAAGTATCTCCAACAAGAGTAGAAAATTTTTTATAAATGAGCAAGACGGATCAATTTTTACCATTGAAAAAAAAAAATTATTCACTTGGATTTATACATACTACACAAGAAACTATTTCATATTTTATGCCAAAAATAATTATTTAGAAAATAGGGTTATTTTTTTTAAAGTCCATTTTTTAAAATTTACTGTTTATCCGGCCCAGGCGCTACAGTGAAATACTGTAGCGGCCCACTTTTAAAAAAGAACCCGGTGGTACAGTAACGGCGTTACTGTGGCCGTTACTGTAGCACACTACAGTGTTTTTTAAAACAACCAATTTTTGTTTACTTCTTCAATTTTTTTCTTCATTTCAATGCCAATCGGTACCAAAAAAAAAATAAAAAATTCATAATTTAGGTATTTTTCATTCCATAAACATGTTAAATAATAACCATCATAAAACACAAAAAATCAAGATGAAACATACATATTCTTTTTCAATCACCTATTGCTACTGTCCGGCAGTAACAATCACCTATTGTTACTGTCCGGCAGTAACAATCACATATTGCTACTGTGTGATAGTAACAATCACCTATTGCTACTGTCCGTCAATAACAATCACTTATTGCTACTGTCCGGCAGTAACAATCACATATTGCTACTGCACAGCAGTGGCAATCACCTATTGCTACTGCACAGCAGTGGCAATCACCTATTGCTACTGCACAGCAGTGGCAATTAAGTATTGTTATTGTTTGATAACAACAATAACAATAAATTAGATAATATAATTTAAACTTAATACAATCACTGTGAAAGCATAAATAACTAAATGAATTGTAAACTTATGACACAATTACAACAAACTAAAACATAATCACAATTCCGTTGAAAAAGAAAAATAACTTGAAACTTCCAGACTGCCAAACAGTAGCAATAACAACCATAGAGGCTGACAGAAACTTCGCACGAGACAAATAACTAGCAAGATAAGCAACATTAATCATCCTGCACAAAACCCAAAAGAGAAATCAGTACTATATATGATGCCCCTAAACATCTAAAAGTTGAAACTAATCATCTGCAAAAATGTCCTCTTTTGTGACTATAATTACAGATGAACTCACGAACACAAGATATTCTCCTGCCAAACACACCAAAAGAAAGGGAAAAAAAGATATGTGACAGAGACCCATGCAAACAAATAGCATCCACCTTAGTGATCTAAGATACAAAATGTAAATGGCAAAAACAAAGTATAAGAGAAATTGTGATCAAGAGGGGTAGTCAAGCAAATTAAAGTAAGAAGTAAAGGAAGCCATGATCCTTGCCTCTAGGGATTCAATTTTCTTGATTTTGCAATGTGAAAGCATTAAAAATACAAGATCTTTGTCACAAGATCAGTCATGAAAGAAATAATGCATTTAATTTAACAGTAAATATGTAAATATTTGTAAATAAGTGAACAACAACACAAGGAAACGTGGCATCTATAATATCTACCTATTTACGAAGACACTCCATATTGTTAAAAACATATCCAACTATAGCTTCCCATCTTAGCTACATACTTGCAAATCTTCCACGCTTGAAGTATGTCCAATATATGGAGTAGTATCAACATTCCATGTTGCACCAGATGTAGGCTCGCACAAATGTATATGATTTTTGCAGTCCCCTTTAAAAATCAAGAACATCAATGAATCATCAGTTTCAATCAAGAAAGCAACATACCGTTAAATACCCTCGAATAGAAAAAAGAAAAAGGAAATTTAAAAAAGTTTATAATTGTACCAGATAGAAGACTTCCAGGTACAAGAGGACTCCAGTCCAAAGCATACGTACCCTTCATCTTTATGCCCAAATTTAACCAATGTAGCCTGAAGACGTTCAATGGCAGAGTGGTTTCTCATATTACAAACTATTGCATATCTACAATACAATAAATAGGGTCAAGTCCAAATGAGCAAGAAAACAAAGAGTGTCATTCATAACATACAGACACTAATTTATCACTTAATACACAGTGTCAGTAGGAATAACCCCAACAGCTCCTTGTTTCAAAAGATCAACAACTGGATCCAATTTCCAGCTATCCGCTCCAGACTGTGATGGATCAACTTCAACATAAAACAACTCATCCTCCTGATATTATTAGTCAATGAATTTCATAAACATTGGATACTTAAACGCCCAATAAACTCTTGAAAGAAAATGATTCATAAACATGAAACCAAATTCACATAAGTAAATCTCATACACGCAGAATTCAAACCATTCAGTTAATTTTTTTATGGAATATAACATGAAATCAATTGAACTCTAGCTCAAGAGAAAGATGGCCTCACCACGAAAGCCCGAAGTAAAGGTAAAGCAAGCTTGTGCAATATTCGGTCTGTGTATGTTTTGCTTGGGCAGTTAGGCATCAGAGAAAGAACACCAGAAAGAGAGATCGAAGGAACGATCGGAGGGTACCGTCGTGTTCAGAACGACGAGAAGAATAAAACCTTATAGATCTGGTACCTCGTCGTGGCCGGAAGAAGCAGATCGCCGCCGGAGTTGACTCTCGGCTTTCGCATCGATCTGTTGCTGTTGGTGACTAGATGGACGATCGGAAGCCATGGGAAGGGAGAGCAGGAAGAGGCGAGAACGAGAAGGTGGGTCTAGCTGCCATCCATGGTCGGACGACGATGCATCGAGGAGAGAGAGTGACAGTGAAGAGAGAGAATGGTGCTAAGTTTGAAATGAGAAAAATGAGAGAAATGAGAGAAGAAATTGAAGAGAGACGGAGAAAGAAACGGAGAAGTGAAAAAAAGGACCGGTTTGGTATAAATTGGGCCTTCTGTAAAAATAAAAAAAGGACCTGGATTTTAAAAATAGTGAGAGCCCAAATTTGGACTTTATAATCATTTACTTTAGAAAATATATGTCATAATATATTAACAAAAATAATAGAAAAATCAATCAATTAGAGGTGAGGGGGGCTGTGTTCCCCCCTGGTCCCTATGTGGCTCCGCCACTGCCTTGGGGTATCAAACGTTAATTTCTGTTAAAAATACATTTTCCCTACAATGTCTGTATACCATGACAAAAAGCTTTAAAATGAGAACCAAAGGAAAGAATTCCCAATCCGAGAAAAAACAGGTCTTTCCATCCACCGATAAGAATAGAGCAGAAGGGCGCAAAGGTGAGAAGTCCAAGCTCCATTTACAGTCATCACCTGGTGACTCTATAGTTCTACAAAACCAGAGAAAAGCTTGGTTGAGTTTTTCCTCCAATTAATAAATTTATACCTTAATGTAACATCGAATTAATAATTCTGAACTATGTAATAAAGCAAAATAATTTTTCTCTAAGGGAAAAACCAGAAAGATACCTTAACAGTCTGTAATAGCTGTTTGGCAGCTTTGTCATTCTTGAAGTGTGCTCGTACAGGCTGCATGTAAGAAAAACAAAGTTAAGATAGCAGTAAATAATAAAACTGACAGTGCTTTCTCTCTCTCCTTTTTCTTCTTTTCTTATACTTTTTTTTTTTTTTTGAGAGAGAGAGAGAGAGATTTCTGGTCCCTCAATCATAACTTTGTAATGTTTGCAACTTGCATATGCACTAGGTCCCTAACAATTGCGTGAAAGTATGGGGTGGGAATATCACCACACCAGGTTTAGTCAAATTGGCATCAGGCCCTCAGGGGAAATAAAAGTGAAAGCACATCACATATAAAGAAATGAGCCTACCTCCAGTATTTTGTTCAATGCTTTTGATAAAGCTGGTTTAAGGTCGGCCGGATGTAGCTCACCGCTTCCATAATCAGCAATCAATTCCTCGAAGCTTTTGAAGGTTCTGTATTGGGAAGGGGAAAAGGCAACAACACAGAACAATTACAACCAATGTTCCAGGGAAAAGCCCCGCCTTGGAAGATAGTTCAGGACAAAAAAACTAATTTAAAATGGCACTCTTGGCAGGCTGTAAGGCTCAAATTAGGTGAACAAGCAAAAGCCCTTCCAGAATAGATTTGATCTAAAGTATATTACTTACTTATTTCCACCATTCTTTTCACTGCGCTCTACAATGAACTCCTTAAACCAAGGTAAAACGAGGTACTTTATGTACTCCAAGCATGGATTCCCTTCAACAACCGTTGGAGGGCAGTAAGCTTTCTTTATCTTCGAATTAACTTCGGCCTAAGATTCAGACATATATGTCAAACATTATATTGATGAAAATAAAATAAATTGTGGCATACAATGAAAGCTAAACACCCAAATCTAAAACTTCAATGTACTTGTCTTCCAATTCATGTGCAGCTAATATAGGTGATTTAACTCTGCCCCCTCCCCAAAATCACAAGTTCAGTTCACCTTTAGTAGCAACCCACCTCATCATCTTCCATGAATATGGAGGACGATACATCACTTTTAGACATTTTCTCCTGCCCTTGCTGAAGACCAGGTAACATGTCTGCAAATCACCATTTAAGAAAAATGAACAAAAACCATGTAACTAGTCTCATATGATATCATAAAACATTAGCTGAAAATGGATTCAGGATGTTACGGTGTGACAAGATAACAGGCTTGTTTTTCTTCTTGATGTCATCACAGTATTCTCTTGCAAGCACATTCACTTTACGCTGATCCATTCCCAACTGGCAGATGTCAGCCTATAAAGGAAAAACATTTCACATAGATCAGCATTACATGTTTGTTGAAATTCAACATGGGTATTCTTTTTCCTCTTTTGATGTCAAATCAAGGATGAATACAATTATCAATTTGATGAACAATGTTCAAGAGATAAGAGCAAAGACTGGAAATCAAAGTATAAGAAACAAAGTGAAGATCAGAGAGCCAGCATCACATGAATTGCACAAATGACAGATTCATGGCAACAAAAATAAATTGGATCACATCTATTCTGCAAGATAAACAAGCAAGGTTAATACTACTTCCATCTGTGGGAGGTGGCTGTAATGAGCCGAGCATCTACTGAGGACTAAATCAAGAAAGAAGTACTACTAAAGAAATGAGAATTATCTGTGAACAGCTGAGCTGTAGTGGTGCAATGAATCATATGTGTATGAGTGAAGATCTCCACATATCTCCTCAAAATAAACATCTCATTTTACTATTGTTATTAACTGATGGCATAAGAAATTTTATTTGTTGTACCATTCTTTATACCTCACTCAAACTTTTCATATAGAACGAAGTTACCAATATCAATATGTCTGATACTCTAATTGATTAATTTTCAAGATTTGTGACCAGAATCGAGCTCTAATAGTAACTTTGCTCATTAAATTTATAAACATCCATCATTTAAATTGATTCTGGTGCACAATAAGGAAAGTCCTGCCTTTAAAACATTTGTAGATTACATAATGTTAATTCGTTTCCATATGGAAAAACCTAGCAGTGCCTGTCATATAAGTATTATAAACAGAACCCACATCAGAAAAAAAAAAATAGCTAGGTTAATAGATAAGTGAGCGCCATTTAGGACAGCCCTTTATGGTCCCCTCCAGTAATGGGCCTTTATGCTCTTTGCAGTTTTCCACTAATTCACTTTTCATATTCGTGTAAATTTTAACTAATAGGTGCAAAACTGAAGTAACAGGCATATACTAAATAAATCATGTCGTAAGAGAATCTACCACATAATTCCTATATCATACTAGCACCATTCCATCACTAATCCATGCAATATTCAGCAATTGAGGAAGCCAAATCAACAGTCAGTATCAACATAAGGCTACATAGAAACAAAATCCATAAATAAAAATTCAAAAATAAATTAGCAAGCACCTTCAGGAAGAATATATCTGCACATTGCATACATGGGTAGAAAATTTGGGCTGCAGTTAACTCGTCTTGCTCATTTCGACCCATAATTTGACTACACCTGGATATATAGGATTGAAAAACTTATCAGCTCAAATTCACCAGATATGATAGGCACAATAAGCATTATAAATGTATGTACCTAATAATCCTTGGAAGCTTATTTCTTCGAGCTATATCCATCACAAGAGGCCAGTACTCATGTGCTCTCGAATTAATCTCCTTTGACGACCACAAAAACTCAACTTTTCCATCTTCCAGATTCATCCCAACAGCCTTCCATATCTCAATCAAGTAGCGACCAACAGTCTCAATCTTTTTCAAATCACCCCCCATCTTATTGTTTAACTGTGCAAACCAATCTGCTATCCATATTTTCACTCTGCAGCCAGCGGAAGTCAGCTTGTTCACATTTATTGTCTTCAAAACCCCCTGCATACAAGTAACAACCCATTTGGACCTCATAGCATAAACAATGCTCGAATGGAAGCATGCCCAAACACTGAAAACCTAAATACTACATATTAATAAGAATTCTTTCATAGCACAATAAAGTCTGATAACCCAAATACTGAAAATGAATACCACACTGCAAAATTGAATTTGATCTACTCTCCAAAACTAAAGGAGAATTGTTCAAAATTAAATATATATATAAATAAAAAATGAACCTGAGCAATGTGCATTCGACCAGAGGGTTCGAACCCGTCATAGCAGATGGGTTCAGGCTTATGAGCCAGCAGATTCCGAAGCTCATCTTCTTGAATACACTCTTCAGCCACACTCCTCATTATCTGGTACCTCTCCTCCAAGCTCATTCTTCACCAAAATCACACAGACACAAACTTCAAATAAGTTCACATTAACAAACAAATTTAGAATAAAAAAAAAACACAAAAAAAAAGAGCGAGAGAATCTTACTGGACAGTTGGGTTGGATGAGCTGGAGGGTATTTGGTCTTGGGTCTGAGAGTCGGAGATGGCAAGAGATTGGATGTCGGCGGCTGGACCTTGCTCTGGTGCTTCGGACGCCATTGGAGAGCTAAAGAGAGCAGCAGCGTCAGGGGATTTGGTTTGGGATTTTGCGTTGTGTGTTTTAATCTGTGTTTCTACTTTCTATTAGTTTAGGGTTTGGAGAATGCGTTTTATACGCTGCGTTGTGCGTTTTATTACGGAGAGAGTCTTCGGTGGGGCTGGAATGCCACTCACCTAATGAGACTCCCTTTCATTTTTTAACATCTGTCATGATTTTGTCCAGCTGGACAACTCTCTCTCTCTCTCTCTCTCTCTCTCTCTCTCTCATTCTCTTCAACACCACCACCTAACAGGCCAGGCCAACACACCCTAATACAACCCAAACCTAGCACGGCAGCACACCCCCACCACCCTCCACAAAAATATTGAAAAACAGAGTTGGGTCAATGGCATCTTCCAAAGGGAGTTTAATAGATGATTGAAACTATTTAAACCCAGCCCCATCCCCTCCCCGCCCAGCCCCATCTCAGCCAGCCCCCACCCAGATCGGAGAGAGTGAGTGAGCAAAGAGAGAAAGCAAGAGGAAAAAAAGAGGGGAGAGGAGAGAGAAGGGGAAGCAAGGCCGGCGGCGGGTGGTGGGGGTGTGCTGGGTTGTGTTGGGTGGTGGTGTTGATGAAGAGAACGAGAGAGAGGGGAGAGAGGAAGGCAAGGTCTGTTGTCCAGCTAGATAAAAAATATAACAGGTGTCAAAAAATTAAAGGAAGTCTCATTAGGTGAGTGGCATTCCAGCCCCACCCAAGACTTTCTCTTTTATTACGTGGTGCCAAAGCTTTGGTCTGGGACCCACGGGGTTTGGACGCTGATTAATAATATTCATTGTTAGAAAAATTATGGGTAAATTACAATTTAATACCTCAACTTTACCTCGGATTTCAAGTTAGTACCTCAAGTTTAAAAAGTTGCATTTCAGTACCTCAACTTTCATTTTGTTGCAATTACATACCTCCGTTAGCTTTTCCGTCTGTCAGACCGTTAAGTGCTTACGTGGCACAGTGACGTGGCTTTAAAAAATGCCACATAAACAAAAAAAATAATAAAAAATAATAAAATTTTTAAAAATAAAATAAATAATTATAAAAAACCCTAATAATTAAATTATAAAAAACCAAAATACATTTATTTTATTTATTTCATTTCTCTCCTCTCTCAGCCGCCCCCCCCAGCGATTCTGTCACTCAGCCGCCCCCCTGCTTCTGTCACTCTTTCTCCGGCGCCCATCTCCGACGAGACCACCCCCCATCTTCTTCCTCTCTCTTTCTCCGGTGACTTTCTCCTATAACTGGTGGGTCTCGGGTTCCCCCTCTCCACGATTCTCTTCTCTCTCCTCACTTCTCTCTCTTCCCGATCTCTTTCTCCGGCGTCTATCTCCAGCGAGACCACCCTCATCTTCTTCCTCTCTCTTTCTCCGGTGACTGGTGGGTTTAGGTTGCTCGGGTTTTGGGGTTCCAGGTGGTGGGTGGTGGGTTGATTTGTGTGGCTGGGAGGGAGGGTTGCTTGGGTGGTGGTTCGGCGGCAGGGTGTGTGGCTGGGAAGGAGGAGGGTTGCTCGAGTGGGTCTCGGGTGGTGCGTTGATTTGTGCGGCTGGGAGGGAGGGTTGCTTGGGTGGTGGTTCGGCGGCAGGGTGTGTGGCTGGGAGGGAGGAGGGTTGCTCGAGTGGGTATCGGGTGGTGCCGTTGATTTATGTGGCTGGGAGGGAGGGTTGCTTGGGTGGTGGTTCGGCGGCAGGGTGTGTGGCTGGGAGGGAGGAGGGTTGCTCGAGTGGGTATCGGGTGGTGCCGTTGATTTATGTGGCTGGGAGGGAGGGTTGCTTGGGTGGTGGTTCGGCGGCAGGGTGTGTGGCTGGGAGGGAGGAGGGTTGCTTGAGTGGGTCTCGGGTGGTGCATTGTGGGTCTCTGGTTTTGAGTTGCAGAAGCACAATGGAGGGAGGAGGGTTGATTTGTGTGGGTCTCAGGTGGTGGTTTGGCGGCGGGGTGTGTGGCTGGGAGGGAGGAGGGTTGCTTGGGTTTTGGGGAGTGGCTGTTGGTTGGGGCAGGAGAAGGGGTTGCTGGGTTGCTGGGTGGGGAAGAAGGAAGGGTTGTGGGTAATTGGGTGTATTGGAAATGGATTTTGGGTTGATTTGTGTTGATTTATTTTGATGATTTTTGTTGTTTTTTTTTATGGTTTTGGGTTGATTTGTTGGGGAAGAAGAAGAAGATGGGGGGGGGGGGGGGGGGCGGCGGCGGCGGCGGCTGCTGAGAGAGGAGAGAAATAAATAAATAAAATAAATGTATTTTGGTTTTTTATAATTTAATTATTAGGGTTTTTTATAATTATTTATTTTATTTTTAAAAATTTAATTATTTTTTATTATTTTTTTTGTCTATGTGGCATTTTTTAAAGCCACGTCACTGTGCCACGTAAGCACTTAACGGTCTGACAGACAGAAAAGCTAACGGAGGTATGTAATTGCAACAAAATGAAAGTTGAGGTACTGAAATGCAACTTTTTAAACTTGAGGTACTAACTTGAAATCCGAGGTAAAGTTGAGGTATTAAATTGTAATTTACCCAAAAATTATTATATCTGATCGTAATATCACTAGGTGTTATCAATTTATTCAAATTATAACATGTGAACAATTTTAACAGTTTTTTCATAAATTTTAGAGTGTTTTCTAGATTTTAGGATTTAAAAAATTATTATACAAGTGTAATAATTTGAATAGATTAGTAACATGTCACGTGGTGTTACACACACACAATAATTTCTCCATGAGTTGAATATTCACAATTTTGCCTTGGCTCTCAAGACCCATGATTTATTGTTACCAACAATAAAAAAGCTCAATAATGTTATCAAAGTTAGAGAGAAATGATGGAGAGAATACAACATATAGCTTTGGAGAATTCAAAGTATCTCCAATTCAAAGTATAATTTTCATTAACATAAGCCTTCTATTTGTAGGTTTAGCGTTATTTTAGAGACCACCCCTAAGTTTTCTTATTTTACACAATAAAATATTATGATAAATGTAAATTGCATAAAAACTCTAACAATAGTGCTAGATATCTTATATTTTTATACCATAATTTTAATATTTTATACCACCTTATGTGGCAACTTACATGACATTCATATATTGGTCACTACAAAATAAAAATAAAAACCCAAAAAAGAAAATAAAAACTTTGTCCAATAAAGTAATGACACGTAAAATAGTATAAAAATATTGTATAAGAATGTAGTAAGTATAACATTATTCAAACTCTAAATATATACATGTGGACAGTAACCTAAATATCAATATTTACAACACATAATTGAATTTTTTTATTTGGATTGCGGTTTGGCTTTCACATTTGGTTTCCATTTGGCCTATTGTAGCCCCACTTGAACCATATTATTTAGCTTGTTCTAGACGCACAGGGTGATGATTCTTTAGTTTTTCACTCTTGCTTCTTGTTTGGGCCTGGATCTGTCATAGTGCTAACTGCTAAGAGAAGGGGGATTTTACTAGATTTCCTTTCTGGGCAAGTTAAATTGTATTTCTTAAAATAGTAAATTCCATTATAATCAATAAAATAATAGTTATTTTGGATTTTTTTTTCCATAAAAGTTAATGAGTTTTGAAATTTTTTTTCTACTCTAGTCAATAGGTCCAATCCATTTACTGATGTTATGTAATTTGGTGTATCAAAAATTACTAATTTACTTATTCTATTTTTTTCTTACTTATGAGAATGAAATTACGACATTGCTCTTGATTTGATTTAGGATTTGGAACACCCAAAACTATTTTCATGTGTAGTAATCAAACACAAACATGATACAAATCTAAATTTGCATGGTAGGATAATGTTTATTAATTATAATATATCTTTTTCCATTTTGGTCAATGGTGACTAAAATGATTTATAGAAAAGTGCATTAAGGACTTTGTAATTTTGAAAAATTCTATTAATTTATCTGTAAATGACCCTTCTTAAAATTAGAAAAATTTAGAAATGAGTGGTTCTTCCAACACTAAACACTTTGTCTTAAAGCAAAGTTTCCAACAACCCATTCATTCAACTTCCCTCCCTCTATTCCTCTCATCCATGCAAAACCCCTCTCACTCTTATTTTGTGGTAAACAAGAGGAGGGAAGGAAAGAAAGAAAGTGGGGTTTACATCGGAAAGGAAGCAAGAGAAGCGATGAAGAAGGAGGGAGTCAAGCGAAAAGACATAAAAATCTTTATTCGCTCGGGGAGGCAAGGTGAAGGTGGATGCAAAGCTCAACAACCTTTTTAAAGATGTTTTATTTACTTTAGGCTTATTTGCACATTTGCCCCCTGATTTTTAGGTTTTTTCTCACTTTACCCCCTCATATTTATTTGTATCATATAACCCCCTGAACTTTTATGTCGTGTCCCATATTGCCCGATTCCGTCAACTTCGTCTTAACTTCCGTTACAAATGCTGACGTGGCGGGGTAATATCGTCTTTTCAGCCATAAAATATTGTTAAAATTATATTTAAATTAATAAAATAATAAAACTTAAAATTAGAATAATATTTTAAATATAAAATCTTAAAATTTAATTACATATAAATTTTTTTAAAAAAAACTCAATGCCCTCCCCCCACCCACTGTATATGCCGACCAAACTAGGGATGGCAAAATTCCCCGCCCCCGAAAATCCCCGTGGGGACCCGCCCCGATTAAGCGGGTATGGTAATACCATCCCCATCCCCGCCCCGCCCCGTATACCCGTTT
This sequence comes from Dryas octopetala, assembly GCF_963921425.1. Classification (NCBI taxonomy): domain Eukaryota; kingdom Viridiplantae; phylum Streptophyta; class Magnoliopsida; order Rosales; family Rosaceae; genus Dryas; species Dryas octopetala. The sequence goes on along the minus strand of NC_141374.1, from coordinate 11,333,728 downwards.
AATAAAAATATTATATTACATAATTATATTTTAATTTATTTTCTTAATTTTTGTTGCATATCTTTAAAATTTAATAGTGTTCTCTTTATGATTTAGTGTTATTGTAATATAATATGATGAATTTTAATGTATTTCATCTATTATATTATATATTTATATTAATTTGATATGTTATTAATAAAAAAAATTATTTTTTTGAAAATAATAGGGGCCCCGAATACCCCCGATGGGGACCCGATTACCCAGCGGGGCGGGTATGGTATTGGCAAACCCGCCCCGAACCCGCCCCGTTGCCATCCCTAGACCAAACCCTTCCCCCACACCCTCCCCCACCCAGCCCATCCCTTTCCCCTCCAACATAGCCCCAGCCCCGATCCACCTCTCCCCCAGCCCAGCCCCTCTCATTTTCTTTCCCTCTCTTTCTTTTTTTCTATCTTTCCCTCTCCTCCCAATCTATTTCTCTCTCTTCACAGCCATGGCCGCGACGAAATCGGGTCGGGTTGGACCTTGATTCGGTGTGGCACGGTGGCAGCCATGGTATTCTGGCTTCGCACGTCGACTGGGTTTCGCACCCTGTGCCTCGCATCTCTCTGTTTTGTATTTCCCTTTTGATTTTTTGTTTAAATTTTAAGTTTTAAATTTTTATTTTTCAGTTGTGATCAAATTGATGGATTCTATTTAGTAGTCGAATTTTGGTTCTATAGTGGTTTTGGAGCTGTAATTTTGATTGGGGTTTTGGTGGATTGGTGTTTTGCTGATTTGAGCATGATAACCTAAAAAAAGAACCAAAAAATGCTCATTAACCAGTGAGCATTTGGTGAAGAAATCCAGTGAGCATTTGGTTATTTGAATCATCAAGATGCAGAGCAGAGACCGAGATGAGAACATAGGGAGGGATGAGGAGAGAGAGAGAGAGAGAGAGAATGGGAGGAGGTGCGCGGCTAATGAGGATGGTGGTCCGGTTGATGGGGGAGGGAGGGAGGGAGGGTGAAGATGGTGGTGGTGAGTTGCTGTCGGTGGTGGAAGGGAAGCAAGAGAGGGGTGGATGTGTTTTGATGATTTTTTGTTTATTTTGTTTATTTATTTTGTGTTAATAATTTTTTAGTTTTATTTTTATTATTTAAAATGTGGAAGGATTGCCAACATGGAGTGTTGGGTCCCACAAATCCACAACATGGCACAAATATGGCAAATGCTGGTCTTATATGGGTGAAAAGACGATATTACCCCGCCACGTCAGCATCTGTAATGGAAGTTAAGACGGAGTTGACGGAATCGGGTAATGTGGGACACGACATAAAAGTTCAGGGAGTTATATGATACAAATAAATATGATGGGGCAAAGTGAGAAAAAACCAAAAAATCAGGGAGCAAATGTGCAAATAAGCCTTTAGTTTAAATTATTTTAAGGATAGTATCGGTATATTTCAAAATATTGTTGGGGTCCATAGGATTTAGGATTGAGCATGGGTGTTAAAATGCAAATGTTTGGTGTAGTACTAACTCACAAGTCACAACTTTATATGACGCATTTTGGGCCATTTCAATTTGTATTCATTAGCGGATGACTACAACCCAAGTCCAAATCCTAATTCACGAAAAATAGTGGACTCACAACATTATTGATGAATTACAATCCAAAATATCTCTTGCCCTAATCTTCATTATCAATAATGTGACAATATTAAATATTAATCAACATGATAATATTTACATATAAAAAATAAATGAAATCTAGAATAAATAAAACACATTTACTAGGTTGGAATTCAAAATTTTGAAATTTGGTTTGATGATTGTAAAATTACTCATTGTTAAAAAGAGTTGCATACCCTCCAAACTTTGATCAAGGAACTATTATTAGATTAATGCTTATCACTATAAAATTACACTACTGCTAGCTATTGGCCTTCAGACTTCAGCATCCCCTCAATTAATCACTCCATCGATTTCTTACAAATTAATTTTGTCCTTAATGCAACCTGCAAGTTCAATAGAAAATAATGCAAACCTCATAAAATTAATAGAAAATTAGGATTAAATATCAAATCCCAATAATTTTTTGGTATGGCATGAAGACCATATAATATTTCAATTGAACTACCCAATTTAAATGTAGTTTTTTAGATTATGTCACAAATATGTTGACCCCTTTGATTTGAGCCTTTTTCATTTGACATTTTTATCCTTTGGCTCACATATGATGAGTGTTAGTTAAAATTTATAAGGTTTTAACAAAATTACCCTTAAAGCTTTTATATTATTTTGAAAATTTGCTGATGTAGTCTCAACTTCACATTTAGTTGTGACTGTACGACACTCACAACTTCAAATTTAGTTGTGACTGAACGACATTCACATCTAAGTTGTGAGACAGTCACAGTTAAATTGTGAATTAATTGAATTTTTTTTAGAGAAATTATACTACAATATAGTATAAATAGATGTCAAAACAATACTTTTACTCAAAATAATATATAGTATAGTGGTGTGAGTTATCTCTTTCAATTTACCAAGACAGTCACAGTTAAGTTGTGATTGGATTGATTTTAATACAATATAGTATAAATTAATGTAATATTTGTGATGTAATATTATTTTTATTTTTTTATTGTAGTGGCATGTGATGTAATATTTGTAAATTCTAATACCTTTTACTTTATTAATTTGTTTGACTTTTCAACTAGTACATAATCTAAAATGCTATTTAATTTTTGTACCTAAACTAAAAAGTTATTGAAATTTAGTAGTTAAAATCAATAGACCTTAAAATTAATTGTTTGGCCACCAAGCTGCAGACCCTAAAATCCAAATTACCAACACAAACAAGGAAATAAAGTTTCCTAATTTAAAAAGCATAATCGATCTTCGAATCTAAATTGATTTGGTTAGAACCTTTCTAAATACCCATATTCTGCTATTCATCATGGCCCTTCATTAGTTCAAGTAATTATGATCACAATTAGTACACAACCTTAAGGTTTCAAGTATATTATAAATATATTCTTCATTAGTTGCAATATTCACTCCCACTTATACAGTGAAAAACAAACCTTAAAATTACAATCTCACTCGCTTTGGCACTCAAACTCAAACTCATACTCACAATCACACTCCCATTCCCACTCCCACACATATGGCCCTTATTCGGGAACGCCGCCACTGTTTGGCTGCTTGGGTTATGGGGTTATGCCTAGCCTTTTAATTAATTCATTAATTTTTTATTTTGCATTGAAATGTTTAAATATGTCATATGTCCTTTTAAGTAATTTTAGAGAATGACAAACTTATAATTAAAGAAAAACTTAAAGAGTGGGTGAGAAAATAGAAAACGAAGGTGAAAATAGTAGCACTATTTTTTTTACATGTATAAGTTTTTAAGCATCAATGAAAAGTCATTATTCTAACATCAAAAGATTCTTTCAAATTGTGTCTTTAGAATATCATCTCACAATGAGGTGAGACTAACATATATAACAACCTCACTGGCTCACTATGAGACAAACCCTAATTAAGCATATTATTAGAAAAATAAATTTTGCTGTATATGTTTGTACTAAATTAGATCATTATAAAAATTATAAAATTATATGGTTCAACTCCCTTTATAAATAGTCTACCTTAGCATTCGACTTTGATGGTTTAGGATCGAACTGCAATTTTTGAAAATTTTTCATTGTAGTTCTATTTTCTCTTATCGAAAAAAACACTTATTTTGTTATTAATAGACACGTGTTAATTTATGATTTATCCAACTCAATTACTCTTAAGTCTTAACTTGCTAAGCGTGTTGTATAGAGTTGCCAAAAATAGAAAGGAAAGCCGGAAAGGTAAGCATGCTTTGTTGTCGTCTTGTGCTATACTAATGAGTAGTGGTGAGGGTGGCACGTGCTCTTCCACGCGCTGGCCGGCCTGTGAGCTCACATACCTTCTATTTTAAAATTTTAATTATTAATTAATTTTTTTAATTATTAATTTATTGTCTTGTTTGGCCGGAGTCTTAAATTTAGTTTTTTTGGTCAAACCAAAATTCGATTCAAAATCCGAAAAAAGCAACAAAGACAAAATAACAAGGCGGGAACCCAACTCCAAAAGTAGAGGAGGAACCAAACTGCAATTAACCAAAAATACAAGCCCCTACTTTGAAAACAAAAAATTAAAAAGCAAAATCCAAATCCCAACTAACACACACATCATTTCTCTTTCACTCCCTATTATTTTCCAACGCTTCCTTCATCTCTCTCTCTCTCTCTCTATTCGGACACCTTAAAAATTGCCTAAAAAACGAACTCAAAAAAACCCAAAAAAATTTATTTATTTTATTTTCTCGGTTGCCAAACAGATCGGCTCTGAGAATTCCAGCATTTCTTCTCCTCTCTGGCATTCACAATCTTTCGGAGGAATTCGATTCCTCCGAGACCCCGAAGCTCTCTCTCTCTCTCTCTCTCTCTCTCTCTCTCTCTCTGATCTCATTGTTTAAAAGCGCGAGGCCTATACCTCACCAGGTACGTAAATTCTTGGCTGCATTGCGTTTGTACAGCCTTGTGCATTTGCTGAAAGTTAGGGTTTTTGTTTGCCGATCTGGTTGCGAATTTGCATTTCTGTTTTTCGGCGTTTGTGAATTGTGAGAGGTAGTCGACAATGCAGCTTGAAATTGTCTAATCTGAAAGGTTGCATTTGAGCTGAAAGCATGTTGGGATTTTTTTATAGTTTTTCTTTGGTGTATGAGTTTTTTTGGGACGATGATTTAGAGTTTGTTTGGTGGCTGAGAAAATTGAGGCTAGGATAAGGTAAAAAAGAAAAAACAAAGATATTAATAACTCATTTGTAATTATTTAATTTGTACGAAAAGAACAAGTTCAGCTCATATCAGCAAATGTATACATTTATTTATGTATTATCTAATATATATATATGTATGTGTGCTGCGTCTGCTGCGTCCAGTTGAGTGTGAGTTCCTCATTAGATAAAGTGTATATGGAGAAGAGGATCAATGTAGTTCACAGCTTTACCTTTCTGCAATGTGGGGATATTTGATTCTATCAACCTCAGAAAGCAACAAGGAAACCACTTTGAGGCTTAGTTGAAGCAATTTTCAATAAGATATAGCTGAAGTGTTGAACTTTTTTCATAAACTGCAAAGGACAAGAATGTATAAATACTTACTATATTGTCTGCACAAGGTGGAAATTAATTAAATGGCTGAATTGGGCTTTATGCAAATTTTTATTTTTCTTAATGATTTGATTACTTAGTTGGAATGCCAATGCATTGTGATGGCATGAAGTTATGAACTATTTACCTTTCAATTGAGGCATGGTGCTTTTGATGATTATATGACACACATGTGCAACCTTGCATTGATTGTTTCTTCAGGGCAGTTTCCTTATCGGGTTTTGTCTGCACTCTTAAGATTTTGCTCTTACCAGTTATGTAGACTAATATATATTCCTTTTGGTGTATGTGCGTTGTATTATTGTTTCCTTGTAGTTCTGTGTCCACAATTGATAACAAGAACAGGACATGCCCAGAGATTTTATCATGAACATCCAGTCAGAGTCACATAAAGGTGAAAATGGGGGGTTAGAGTCACACAAAGATGAAAAAGGGGGATTTGAAACTTTAAATGGGACTTGTAGTCAAGATGCTGAACTTGACATTACAATTGAAGGTAAAAAACTCTCTTTATCTCTCTCCAGAGTTATTTTCACGTAATTAGTCCCAGTTTGAGGTCCTGCTTCTCCATGATTTATCTTTGAACTCTGGTGTTGTTTAGGTAACCAGATATTATCTCTGGTGGAGTGGTTAAATTTTATCGTTCCTTATTTAAGATTGCCGTTGGATGCTTCCGAGGAGGAACTCAGAGCTTGCTTAATTGATGGCACTGTATTATGCAGAATTTTAAATAAGCTGTGTCCTGGTTCAGTTGTAATGGTAGGGCTGCTGTTCTGTTTTGTTTGCTTAAAACATATCGTTCTATGATGTTTTTATGCTTTATGATTGTTAGATTGGTTGCTTCTCTTTCTTTTAATTGTATTAGTAGCTATTGGTACATGGTTTTATATCTCGTGTTCTTGATCTGACTGTTTTTTTCCCTGCTTTAGGGAGGGAGTTCGGACCCTGGTTTCGCAAATGTCAAAAGGTTTCTGGCAGCTGTGGATGAATTAGGATTCCCCCACTTTGAACTGTTAGACCTAGAGCAGGTAGTTAATTTCTTTGACTAATTTGGTTTTTTAATGTTTTGTGAGGCAAACCAGCCATGGGCTGTTTCTGTCTGATTAGTAGAAGCTAGTATAGCCTGGGCACATTGAAATTGAGTATCCTGGTTCCTTTGGCGACATCCGATAAAATTGAAACTAGGCATCCTGTGGCCAACTTGGCCTTAGTTGTGTTGTTAGCTGTGTTCTGGGTAATACCTGGGGTGTATTTACCAAATGAGAGAGGTCCTTTGGTAATGTTCGGGTTCATTATAAAACCATATTATACTGGTCTTTGTGACCAGACCAGTTTTTAAGTCATGAGTTTATGCAAAAGCATACTGGCTGGATTGACCAGTATCCGTATTTGATGTGGAAAGATCAATCAACCTTTGGTTCTTTACTATTTTTTCTACCTTTAACTTCTCTCATATCAATCGATGGTCCTGAGATCATTTGCAGGGGTCTATGGTGCCAGTTTTGCGATGCCTTAGTGCACTTAAAGCTTCTTTTGATTATGGTTTTTGGGGAGAGAACACTAAAAATCAAACAAAGACAGGATTGGATTTGTTGGAGGTAGAAGAGACACGAGCAAATTCAAGTGATTCAACATCTCAAGGGACAGGTAGAGATCATAAACTTGTATGAACCTACAGATAGTGACAATCTTAGACATCTTATTTGGATATCTAATTTTACAATGCATTGGTATTTTCAAGAGTTTTGTGATCGTCTAACAAATGGTGTACATGAGTCAATTCAAGCATCAATTATTTGAACTCGACTTGGTTTTAGGATCGAGCTTGTTTAGATTTAGGCAACTTATTCTCAGCTTTGCTTAGGAACCTTATCAAGATGACCATATATAGGATAAAAATGTGGTAAGTGGTTTCGGAGTATGGTTGTTATGTTACTACTTGGAAGTGAATAATATTTATTCGAAAACCCTGACTACAATAGGAATATATCTATGATTATTCTGTTCGTTTTCATAGTGATATAATTTTGTTCATGATGCTAGGTCTGTGGTAGATTTTTATGCAAATTCATATACTGCATATATGAGATCATGTATGCTGTATGCAATGAAGCATAATTGCCCAATTGGAGGAATCTAGGAGTTACAGGGGTAGGTTTGAAAAAGTTATTGAATAGCCAGAGGTGTGAGCCCTATTTCTTTGGGAATATTTTTGTGGATACTTAAGTTCGAGAACTTTATAAAGCTAGACTGTATGGGAGTGAAAGGATGGTGGGTGGATTGGAACACTTGGTTTCATTCAACATGCCCACCACACTAATTGGATTAATCTATTATTTTGAATATAAGAATAGAGCACTGGAAATGGGTGAATGGGGGACCCAATTTTTGTTTGAACTTCTAAATTTATCATGTTGTTCTAGCATATAAACTGTTGATATTGTTAATACGTTTGTTTTCCTTTCCCTCCTTGTTTTTAGATCCATCAGCTGCTTTATTACATCATCTTGGACAGCAATTGAAGCAGGGGATTAATGTTGATCTCTCAGATGCTAAGGCTTTGGAATCGATCAAATCAACCAGTTTAGATGTAAGCTCTTGACCTTTTTTGTTTCTTGCTATACATTCTGGTAGGGGTACTGTGATAAATCATTAATTCTTGCTTTATCTTAGTCAAACCCAAGTTTATTGCTGCAATTCATTTTTGCAGAATGCATCTACTCGATCACTTTTCAGTGTTGGGAATAAGATTCTGGATGACAGCATTGAGAGAAATGGCAATGTACCTCATGTATGGCAGTAAGAGGATACATGGATGCCATACTGTGCATGCATTCGTGAATCCATGCACAGTTATAATTTAATTCCTTGTTCTCTGCTGTACATTTTATTTTGTATCTCTAACTTTTTTTAAAATATATTTGCTCAGCGTGTGGCATATCTTCTGAGAAAAGTCTTGCAAGTGATTGAGCAACAATTCACAAATCAAGCAGTGAACTCAAGAATTGTAAAATCTTCAGGCCTTTTTTTTTTTTTTGCTCGGAGAATATTGTTGTGTTATTTTACTCAGTATTATTAATTGCTTTCATTGTTGGATGCTTGTAGCAAAGCAATGTATATAAGGCCCGTGAGGAGAAGTATCAAATGAAAATAAAAGTACTTGAAACCCTCACATCAGGGACTACTGAAGAAATTCAGGTATACTAATATTTTTGGTTATTATTTTCGTTATAAAAGTAAATATAAATTTTGAATATTAATCTAATTGATCTTCAATGCTATTCCTACTTCCCATCTCCCTTTAGGTTGTCCTGAAACAGCTTCAGAATATGCAGGTGCAATTTCTGATTTCTGCTAGTTATATTTGTTGTGCTTTTATATTATTGCGTTAGTACATTTATTGGTTTCTTGCAGGTTGAGAAGCTCAATATAGAGGAAAAGAAAAAACTTGAGGAGCAGAATGCAGCGAGATTAAAGGAAGAGAAGGATCGCAAGGATTCTGAGATTTCCACACTCAAACAAGAACTAGAAATGGCCAAAAGTACACATGAAAGTTATTGCCTGCAGCTAGAGGAAAATGCAAAAGAAGCTAAACTTGAATTGGAAAGGAAGTTAAAAGAACTCGAGTGCATACTAACTGATTCAAAGAAGAACGAGAAAGAACTAGAGTCATCTCTGGAATCTGAATCATGGAGATGGAAAAAGAAAGAACGCACTTACCAAAGTTTTGTAAATTACCAAGTTGGAGCTTTGAAGGTTTGACTTAGTTCTCTCATTATATTAATCTTATAGTTTGTTGGTGTTGATACTTTTGCATGACATTTTGATGCTGTATAGGAATTAAGTGCTGTTTTAGATTCCACAAGATGTGAAATCTTGAGGACGAAAAGAAGTTACTCCGAAGAATTTAATTGCTTGGGTAAGACTGATGGTTAATAGCTTATTTTGCTGTTAGTTATGTTTTCTTGGGTAGGGCATCTGTTCACAATCTATGCCTTTTTATTTCCAATAGGTATGAAGCTTAAAGGACTAGTAGATGCTGCTGAAAAGTACCATGTCATTCTTGCTGAAAATCGAAAGTTGTATAATGAGGTTCAGGATTTGAAAGGTACATTGTCAAATATAACCATGCAATCATTATATTTTGAATTTAATGCTTGTTAGTTCAACTTAGTTGATTATGATGCTTTTTTTGGTCAAGGTAATATTAGAGTGTACTGTCGAATTAGACCGTTTCTTCCGGGGCAAAGCCATAAACAAACCACCATAGAATATGTTGGTGAAAATGGTGAATTAGTTATAGCAAATCCCTCTAAACAAGGAAAAGACAGCCGGAAGCTGTTTAAATTTAACAAAGTATTTGGTCCTTTAGCTTCACAAGGTATTTACTATCTAATCTTGTCTAATGAATGATGTTGGATTTTTTTTTGTTCAAATTGCTATGCTTATATTGGTATATGTCAACAGAGGATGTATTTTTAGACACCCAACCATTGATTCGTTCTGTCCTCGACGGATACAATGTTTGTATATTTGCGTATGGTCAAACTGGTTCGGGAAAGACTTATACAATGGTATGAAATTCTTTCACGTTTTTGCAGATCCACCATGTACGTTATTCTTACTCGTCTCTTAACATATTTTTGGTGTTACTTCTAGAGTGGGCCTAGCATATCATCAACAGAGGACTGGGGTGTCAACTATCGAGCATTAAATGATCTTTTCCAAATATCTCAGAGCAGGGAAAGCTCCATATCATATGAAGTTGGTGTTCAAATGGTTGAGATATACAATGAACAAGTTCGTGATCTACTCTCAAGTGAGGGCCCTCAAAAAAGATATCCTTTGTTCCGTTGATTTTTATTACATCTTAAGATTCACTTATGGTTGAGACTCAAGTCTACTGCTTGTATTCACTAATAGTTTGGTTCTTAGTTGTCTTGCATGCTTTTTTGTTGATGATATTGGTCCTTTCTTCCTCATTTTGGTATAAAAAATGATTTTGTTTCCTCTAACTTGCACACACTTGGGATTTGGAATACTACCCAACCGAATGGGTTAGCTGTCCCTGATGCAAGCATGCATCCTGTTAACTCAACTGCAGATGTCCTAGAGTTGATGAACATTGGATTGATGAACAGGGCAGTCGGTGCCACAGCCCTAAATGAAAGAAGTAGCAGATCTCATAGGTTATATTCTCAGTACAAAGTTTGTTCATCGACATTCTATATTAGATGTTTTGTTCCCTGAGGCACGGTTTTCAATCAATCAATGGTGCAGTGTTCTGACTGTTCATGTTCGTGGCGTGGACTTGAAGACTGACACTGCCATGCGTGGTAGTCTACATCTAGTGGATCTTGCTGGCAGTGAACGAGTGGATCGATCTGAGGCTACTGGAGATAGGCTTAGGGAGGCACAACATATAAACAAATCATTGTCAGCTCTTGGAGATGTAATTTTTGCTCTTGCACAAAAGTCTTCACATGTGCCATATAGAAATAGCAAATTAACTCAAGTGCTTCAGAGTTCTTTAGGTATGTGTCAAATTAACTCTTGGATAATAAGGTTATTGTTATAGTATGCAACTTTGACTATGAAACTCTTCATCTTCAATTGATGAATTGTTTTTTGGTTCTCTAATTGTAGGTGGTCATGCAAAAACGCTAATGTTTGTACAGCTCAATCCGGATGTTCAATCATTCTCTGAAACTATAAGTACACTGAAGTTTGCAGAGAGGGTTTCTGGTGTTGAATTAGGTGCTGCACGGAGCAACAAAGAGGGAAGATATGTAAGAGAACTTATGGAACAGGTATGGATATATATGTGTGTGTGTGTGTGTGTATGTATATGTTTAACACGTCTACCTGAATATAGTTCGTTTCTGCCTTTTGAATTAAATTCTGATGAACTGCCATTCCTTGTTAAAAGTAGTTAAAAACTTTGTAAAACAAGTTGACACTAGAAAATTGAATAGGTCCAATTGATGCTTTTTCTTTGTTTCCTGTGAGAAGAATGGGTTCTCAACTACTAGGGATGTTATTACTGGTTATGAATGTGTGCTGTCTTCTAGCGAAAAAGAGAAAAAAAAAAAAAAAAGTTTACTTTTCCCCAGAGGAGGAGTAAGCACCGCTGTCTCCAATGGAATAGATTTTCTATAATTAGCAATTCAACTGCATAAGGGACTTTCCTTTTATTCAAGTCTTTTGGGCTTAACACTTCAAATTGATGCTGAGTAGAGCAGCACATAGCATCTGTCTGGCAAGTGGGTTAGTGCCACATTTAGCGTGGCTACTACTTGTATAGAATAGCTCCAACATGAACTTCCGTTCCTCCATGCCTGGGTTTGGCCTTAATCTCAGCAGCATATTTTGCACGCCCTGTTCTGATATTGTCACAATGTTAATAGGATGCCATTTTCCTGCATTGCTCTGGTTGGCATCCTGGCTGATTGTTGAGAAAATCTTTTCTCATACAGTGACTCAGTGTAATATAATAAAGGCCTTGTTGCTGGAAGCATTTGTGCCATGGAAGCATCATTAGAGAGGTCATTTTTCATAATTCATACTATTGACTACCAAATTTTTGGGGATAATGGAATAGAACTGCAATGAATGTAAGAGGTTTTTTTTTTTTTTTGGGGGGGGGGGGGGGGGGGGGGGGCCCGCGCAGAAAGAGCAAATATTGCATCCCTCAGAAGTTAAAGAAAGTTGGCATGATGAAATTTTGCATGGTAGTAATGGTGCAAAGCTGACAAAATGTTGCATCCCTTGGAAGTTAGAGAGGAATTTTTTTTATTCATTTGTGTAATTATCTATTAAATCTTGCAGGTGGCGTCCTTCAAGGACACAATTGCTAAGAAAGATGAGGAGATTGAGCGATTGCTGAAGGCCAATAGTAATGCGGTACACCGTGGCATGAGCTCACTAAGATATGAGTCTTCCTCTCCCCGAAGACATTCGATTGCAACGCCTTCTCGACAGAGCCAGACAATATCAGGTGGAAATGGTTCAGGAACTGAGAAAGTGGTTCCTGATATGGACGGTTCCTTCGAGCATAGTGACAAGCATTCTGAAGCTAGTTCTCAGCAGTCAGTAGATGACTTTAGACATCATAAGGAACATTCACATGGAGGTGAGGCAAAGCATTCTAGAGCGAGTTCTCAGCAGTCTATAGGTGACTTTAGACATTATAAGGAACATTCCCCTCGGTCAAAGCATGGAGATGAGGCAAAGCATTTGGAAGCTAGTTCTCAGCAGTCAATGGATGACTTTAGACATCATAAGGAACATTCGCCTCAGTTAAAGCACGGAGGTGATTCAAGTCAAAATTTTAATGAAGACTTTGAGCTCTTGGGCTTTGGTGAAGAAGATTCTGGGGAGAGATTAAGCGACATATCTGATGGTGGTCTTTCAATGGGAACAGAAACTGATGCTTCAATGTCCAGTGTTGTGGAGTTTACTCTTTTTCCTGAAGTTACAAAGCCAACAGAAAGCACAAAGGCTGGTAATAAAGAAGCCAAGAAAACACAAGCTGAGAATGGTCAAGGCGAGAAGACACCATCCCACCACACAGTAAAGTGAGTTTCTCATTTTCCTCATCCCCACGTGTAATGTGGGTGCCCTTTGTTAGTGAGATCAATAATTAATTGCTGGCTTTTTTGGTCAATAATTAATATTTGACATCTTTTAAATGATCTGACTGCTGGTTGTTTTATCAAAAAGGTTGCTATTTTTATCCTTCAAAACTCTCAATTTTTCTGATGCACCATTTTTGGTATATTTGTTATTTGGTCAAAGTTTCAAAAATTTAATTGGAATTTAGGGTGTGATTCATTTGGAATGTTGGATTTATTGGACTTTTCTAGTGATTAAAACCCACTTCATTTCTATGAATCTAATGCTTCGGTTGTTTTTTTTATCTGGTTTCAAGGTTTGCACCATCCAAACTTCCCAAGCCAGCACATAAGTCTGTGGAACCAAAAGCTACTCGGTCATCATTGATTAAAAGTTCCCCAAAGGTTTCATCAAGTATGTATGATGTATCTGAATCCTTTCTGTCTACATTTAACAGTTTTATTGTACTCAAAGCTTTGACAAGCAATGATTCAATTACTTTTACAGCTGCCACATTAATTCTCCGAACCCCTAACCCCTCCCCCCTTCTTTCCTGCTCTTGACGCCACCCCTTTTTATCTTTACTCATTCTCAGTTTGCTGTGTAATTTATGTCAGGTCCTAAGAAAGCCACTGCTGGCAGCACCTCATCAGCGAAGTCTGCCAAACGATGGCATTAAAGAGGCAGTATTTGGACAGCGATGGAGCTTATAAACCGCTGTTGGCATTGCTGTTAAAAGACTGAGTGTACTATGTATTTTTAATTCTGCCCCTTCTAGTCTGCTAGTAGTTTCCATTTGTCTTTATATTGAAAATGGCAACTGGAGACTTCAAAATTCACCTTGTAATATAAGTACTTATTATTAAGAATCATATTATAACTTTGATTTTTTTTACTTTTCTTCATTTTGCCCACTATCAAACTTTTCTTTTTTACCTTAACAAGCTTGGATTGAATGCATAATCGGATGAGAATAAGCGAATAACATGTTGTCACCAACTCACACTTGGTCGCTAAGTTAGACACACACACACACATATTTATATATATATATATATCTTGCTGACTACTTTAAATGGAAATTATTTATATATGGTGGTTGTTCCAGAGACCCTGTTCATGGATTCCATCTTCTGTATGTACGGATATTCTAATGAAAAAATGTGGAATCTAGCTATTTTTTGTATGGTGGTTTTACACTTTATTAGAGTCTGACATACTGCGCAAGAGTGGATCGAGTTCCACTGAGACCTGTTCACGGACAGCCAGCCATATGCGAAGTATTCTTTTCTCAAAGCCCTGTGTGCATCACCATGTCCTCAATATTGCTATAATTTACACCATGCAAAATGTAAAATGTAGCTTTTGTGTATGATTTCTATATATATAACATGGTACAACTTGTAAGGATCATTCTTGCCTAGTTTTTAGTACCACATTCAGGCAATGCAAATATGCACCCATCATCTCACATGTATATCTCTATGATTGTTAGTTGTTACATTCATCAGGGTTATCTTAAAGTTATCTTTATCAAAAACCTGCATGGATGCATGTCTGGGTGTTGTAGTACGTAGTTATATAAGATATATATATATATATGGTAATAATATTGGCTTCAAGTATATACAATTTTACATTAACTAATTTATTTCAGTTTAGTCATGACCGTGACTAAACAACTTATACGATAATTTCGATTCATATATAGGATACTTGAATTCTTGGATATATAAACATTAATAAAAACACAACAACTAATTATACGATAATTTTGAACATATTGAATACTAGGATATATAAACCAAATCCGTTTTATAAAGCACTGTGATTTCCATACATACTTGTCAAGAATTAAGAAGGTATATGAACAAGTTACAACACCTTAATTCTTGATAATCAAATTGTAAAGAAAGATTTGAAAAAGAAAAAGAAAATTATCAATGAATTCACTAATCTAGAACACCTAGCTAAGTAGCTAGTATGAATATTAAAGCATCAAGCAGCAGCAGGTTGGCGTGCCCGTTTCAGAAGAGAAAAAATGAAGTTGGATTTGAGGGTATCCCAGTAAAGTCCAATTTCATCACCCTCCTTCAGTCCTCTCCTCTTCACAAACTCCTTATTCCACTTCCCATTGAAAACATAACTCCCTGATGTCTCCCACAGCTTGAAAATTAACTGATATTTGGTGTTGGTATCGGAGTCATAAACCGTAACCTCTGCACCCTCTTTGGTCTCGACTTTCTTGGCTAACTTGTGATCCAAGAATCCCAGAACATGGTGGTTGATCGAACTTGTAGCCAGCAAGAGCCTGCTCAAGTGTCCAAGATCGCTGGCCGTCAGTGTCTTCTTGATTCTCCAAGGGTCGTAAAGACTCAGCCTCGTCGACACCCCCCTCCGGCTCTCCTCCTCCACTTGTTTCCTCGCAGCCTTGGCGGTCAGTTTTGGACGTTTTGGATAGTTTGAAGCAGAGGGTTTGTGGTTATTAATAGCTGTAGGGACAACGTCTTCCACTGCTTTTCTCTTCTTTGTTGTGACATTCCAAGATGGATCATACAAAGTCAATGTTGTTGAAAGGTTGTCTTGTGGGCACAGATCAGTAGTAGTACTACTAGCAAGGGTTAGTGTGTTTGAGGGTTTCTCTTCCATTGATGTTGAACCAGATGAAAAATAAGGTTTTGGGTGTTGAGGATGAGAAGCCAAAACCTGAGGCAGCCGATTAGGGATTTTGATTTTGATGATCATGATATGGTCGAGTGGGTGAGTTGTGTTGTGTTGTGTGTGAGCGTTTGTGATACCACTTTGGAATGAAGACAATGAGTATACTAGCTAGCAGACTATGGGCATTTATAATGATTTCAGTGAAATAAGTTTGGACTAGGAGACTATTTGCTTTCATTTTTTGGAAACTTTTCTTTCCTTTCCTTGTTGTTTTGGTATAATCCAAATGTCTAGCCATTTAGGGTATGAACTATGAAGCTTGGTGGCTAAGTAATTAGGAGATAGTTTCTTTAATTTCCTTGTTTTTGTTGGTTTAATTTAGATCAATTGTATTTAGTGTGCACTGTGCAGCTTGGGGGATAAGTAACTGGTATGCGCGTAATTCGTAATTTTACCAAGGAGTTATATATGAACTATATATATGGCCAAGTGAGCTCGCATTTGTGATTATATGATCATATACATATATATATGCACAACCTTTGGGTTGATTTGATAATGTAATCAGTCACCTCACTTTTTTTATATATAAATTTAATCTTTATATTTTAAGGTATGTTGATCAAGCCACTTTCTTAGTTCTAGCACATATAAAATGAAGATTAAACTTTAAACATGGCAAATAATATAGACTAATATATATGTTGGACCAAATGTACTTTCTCCATAAAGCCACATGTGCCTCATTTAATTAATGATATCACTTTGACCATATATTTTTCTCCCAAGGATAAAAATCACTGGTGTACAAGTAGAATCACATTATTAACTATATCTCTTATATAGTTGAAATTAACTCTATCATATAAATTGACTTTATGTAAGTCGTATATATATAAGCTATGCATGTGCAAAACATGTAATTAGGCTCTATTTAGTTCGCAACTTAGAGACTTGGGAATGGAAAAACAATTTTATAAGCTTGTTTGGTGATTAAGGAAAAATTATAGGGTATAACCGATATACCGTCACGTGGTATAACCAATCCAATGTGTAAGGGTATTATTGGACGATGCATTTATATTAATAGGGTATAGTATTAATAATATCCACTCATATTATAATATATAGACTGGTTATACTACGTGTCAATATATCGGTTATACAGAATAATTTTTCGTGATTAAGCACAAGCTACACAACCTTATGAAAATAATTCCTATTTTATGAGAAAATGATGGCCCCAAATGGAGGAATTGAAGCCGATGAATATTTGGTCAAAGTGGTGGTACCTAGTCTTTTTTTTTGTGAGAAGATGTTATGAGTTCAATTTCACAAATGACAATTGTAAATCAATAAAAAAAAAATAGAAATTGAAACCTTCTAGCTAACTTGAATTTTGTCTTTCCTTTACATGAAGAAGCATTATAATTACGAATTTTGAAGACCAAGTTATGGTATAATTGAAAAACTGAACAAATTTTGTTTCCTATCCTACATAAATTAAACATGAGAATGAAAATTAAAAGATATTTATGTTATTTTCTCAGCATTATTAAGACATCGCAATGATAATCGTTCATTTCTTTTCTTCTGAAAATGCATAAAAATTAATTTTTCAAAAATTATATTTCGCATGCCAAATAAAACCCAATACTATAGTAATGTAGTAGAAATAGTTTATTCTTGCGTACAAAAGGTTTTAACTTTTAAGGCCTGTTTGGTTGAGAAATCAATTCCTTTGCATTTTTCAGGGAAAAAGGAATGTGAAATTTCATTATGTGTTTGGTAAGCTTTGGGAAGTAAACTAGGAATTTGAAATAATAAATGCTGTATTTGGTCAGTTTTTCAATTGTACCATAATTTATTATTTATTTTGAAATAATAGCAGAGTTAGTTTTGTAAAAAAATAATAATAATAAATACTTTTCCAAAAAGGGGAAAATCAATTCTATTGCTCCAACAATGGTTTCATTTTTCCCCTAATAAGGACATCAGATTCCCGTGGGCTAAGAATTGATTTTCTTTTCATGTACTTACCAAACATGAGAATAAATTTGATTTCTCATTCTCAGGCCTCCAAAATTTGACCAAATGTGCCCTTAAGATTATGAGATTGTTTACAAGAAAAATTATAGAGTATAACCGATATACCGTCACGTGATATAACCAATCCAACGTGTAAGAGTATTATTAGACGATACGTTTATATTAGTAGGATATAGTATTAATAACATATACTCATATTATAACACATAAACTGCTTATACCACATAGCAGTGTATCGGTTATACATAATGATTTCTCCATTTACAAAGCCACAAAATCACAAACATAGAGCATACAAAACCTCTAATCGTGCGACCGCATTCCATTCTAGCCCAATCAATATATGCTCACATAAAACCACCAATCACCAACCACACAGGATTAGGATCAGATCCTCCTGAATGGGGTCCAAATCCATACGGTACACTCCGCCCCACCGTCACTGTCTAAGCAATTTCCACCCTGGCTCACGTTAGCAAAGGGCCATTCAGAGAATCAGAACTAGAAGTATTTGGGAAACTGATATATAAAAGCATAATTTGAATTTATGCTCCCGTACAAATCCTGTATAAAACCCACACCACCCTCCTTAAACCCTAATTCTTCTCTCAAAATTTTCTCAGGAAATGAAACCCAGAAAGACACAGACTCTGCTTTCTGCTCGAGAGCAGCAGCCACTTTCGTCAAGGTTTCTATCCTCACAATTCTAAATCACTGCTTCAATTCTTTCCGTATAGAAATTTGAATTGCTTTTAATTTTTTTTTCTTGTTTGGTTGCTGAGAAAGCTGAGGAAAAGAAAATAAATTGATGATTCAATGCTTACTTTGTTTATTGTTGTTTACTTTCACTGAACTATATGCCAAACTGAGCTGAATACTTAAATTGGATCTTTAGTGCCCATTTTAGAAGAGATTATGTTTCATCTGTAAGTACTTTTTAAAATGTGTTACATTAAGTGTACCATTCTTTTCTATCTTGGTGTAGATGGATTGAAAAATGCTAGTTACCTTATGGGTTTTATTAGACTTACTGTTTGATGTTGCTCATTGGGATGTAATAATGTCTCACTTGTTATTTCATTCCCATTCAGGGTTCCTGTATTGTTAATCAGATCATCATATTTCTGTGGATTGGAGCAGCTGGAGCTGAGTGATTTTAACATAATCTGCATAAAATAAGAAATGGGAAGAATTGACCGGTAACAATATTATATTTTCCCACATAGCATGTTTTTCTGTCATTTTGATTCGATGCTACTTATTTGAGAGTAAAGTGTAAATCGATAATGGGAAAATAACCAATGCCTATGGGGGTGGTGTGTCTGAGATTTGATGGCGATAATCGCTCTTTTAACCCATAAATGGCAATAATTTAGATTAAAATTGTTATTTCTATGTTCTTAGTTTCACACAGTGATGCAATACGTTAATTCCCTTTTGCAGTTATTTTTATTTCAAGATATTGTACTATTTTCTTTTTCAAGGAAACCCTTAAAAGATTTGAGAAAATGGCTGGGTGCAATAAACTGCATAAGAATGATCAACCTTCGATCAAATACAGGTGGTACCCAGTTGGTCAGGCATCCTCTGGGCTCCCTGATTTTGTTCATGAAGAATGTGCCCCTGCCATTTCTGATAAAGTTAATAAGCAATGCAGTAAAAGATCAAAGCCCAAGCCTCCTGAGATGTTGAGCACTGCTGAGCTCATCTCAGCAGTTGGCCAGATATGGGGTTGTGCAAGTCGTCCTCTTGGTTTCTTTCAACCTAAGGCAAATTCAAATCACAATGACGGTGTCTGTCCGAAAGAGGTTATCTTGGCTGATCTGGTTGGGGAAGGAAATGACAGGGCACCCATTTCAGACAAGAGTAATTACTTGTCTGTTGATGTAAGGACTTCTGATCAGTTTCCACCCATAATGCAACCAAGTTTAGATTTTCTGCAGGTAAGCCAAAAGATGTCAGTGTTTGAACCTTGTAGTAAAAGTTATAGTCATTCTTCATTTTGGAGGTTATTGCATGGTGGTGCGAACGTGTCTAAAGAATCTTGGAGGGGAAAGGGGCTTGCAAGTTTAGAAGTCTCATACCAATTGGGACATATATATGAATGGATGAACGGTATGATTTCTTCTGGGTCAAAATGCCCAGTCAGTGTTACTGAGATTGAGAAAAGTACTGATCAATGCTGCATTCCAAGAGATACAATTAGCGTTGTAAGGGGATCCATTTTAAGAGATACAACTAGTCCTGTAGATAACTTGGCAACCAATGCTGAGTATAATCCTACACTGATCAAATCTTACAACTCGTCATTATATGACAGTGGAAAGTTGGAGATGGATACAAGTAACACTCTGCATTCAGATTATTTCCTCAGTGCTGTAGATGGTGATGCAGATAGTAGTATTTCAAGGACCTCATGTTCTAATCTATATGCAGACTATCATATAAACATGTTAACTTCCTGTAATAATGGGTTTGAAGAATGTCATCATAAGATAGATGATCATGAACTACTTGAGAACAAAAAGAAACAAGCTGAAAAGTTTGTCATCCAGGATGAGTGCAAGACGGAGATCTGTGCAGTAGCATGTGAAAAGCCTCATCATGCTCTTGCTAAGCAAGAGCATGCCTTTGCAGGTGCATTGGCTGGAGTATGTGTTAGCCTTTGTCTTCATCCTGTTGATACAATTAAGACTGTAATTCAATCTTGCCGAGCTGAACAGAAGTCTATTTGCTACATTGGAAAATCAATTGTGTCTGATAGAGGTGAGTTGATTTATGTGGATTGAAGAGAATATATGTTGTTAGAACTAATATTATCTATATGACTGTAGAAGGATTTCCTTTATGACATGTCTGAAAACTCATGGTGAATTCAGGTTTAACTGGACTTTATCGTGGAATTGCTACCAATATTGCATCTTCAGCTCCAATTTCTGCAGTTTACACTTTCACCTATGAATCAGTTAAAGGAGCTTTGCTTCCTCTTTTTCCAAAGGTACCTCTTGATCTTTTGCTCTGCAACTCTCTCTTACTATGTTGTTTTTTTGTTTTTTTTTTCTCTCTTTTATTTATTTGTATATTCATTAATTTATGATTTAATTCTCATATGGAAGCGGGGTGGGGAGGGAGAAAACAGGTAAGTTAATAACATTTTGGAATCTATTGTGAAGCCACAACTGTATATCTCATTGGTTTTGTGTGCAGGAGCATTACTCTTATGCCCATTGCGTGGCAGGTGGTTGTGCAAGCATTGCTACTTCCTTTATTTTTACTCCTAGTGAACGTATAAAGCAGCAGATGCAAGTTGGTTCACACTACCACAACTGCTGGTATATCTCTACAATCCTGTATTATCCTTGCCAATATCACAACTCATAGTACTTACTTCAGCATAGGCATTGATTTTGATTGCTGGGTTCATTCAGAAATTTCTTTCAATATTTTAAATTTAACTTTTACGGCTAATAATATTGTAATTTCAATGCAATTTTCTTTCTAGGAGCCTCATGACATTTCTTTTTTATAGCTACCATCTCTGGTTCTGCATGGCCCTACATAGAACTTCTGCTGTGTTAACAGTCCACCTTTCATTTTTTTCAGGGATGCATTGATTGGAATCATTCGGAAGGGGGGTTTTCCTTCATTATATGCTGGGTGGGGAGCTGTACTCTGCAGGAATGTTCCACACTCAATTGTCAAGGTTAATTATCTCTACATACTGAATTACTTTATGCAAAAGAATGGAATTGTGTCAACAAGAAATGTGCAGGGGGAGGGAGAGAGACAGAATCCTCTAGCTTTATATTGTGGATTTATTTGACTCTCCATGTTATTTTACTAGACTAGTTTTGATCTTTTACTCTTTTCTACTTTGGCATGTGATTTTTGAGACTTTCTGTATTGTTACTGCAGTTCTACACATATGAAAGCTTGAAGCAATTATTGTTGTCTTTGCAACAATCTAGTGTTCAACCCAACACATTACAAACAGTTTGTTTCACTCTCCTCTACCCCAACTCTCTTCCATTTTGACTAAACACTTCCTTCTTTGCAACTAGCTCTTAGCAGGTTTTTTGTTCTCTTGTTCTCATCCCAATTACACTTGAGATAATTTTGCTATCCCTGCAGCTAGTTTGTGGAGGACTAGCTGGATCTACTGCGGCTTTATTCACTACTCCTTTTGATGTTGTGAAGACAAGATTGCAGACACAGGTTTGAAATTTTTATGCATGCTTTTTTTGGTGCTTTTTCATGTAATTCATTATTAAATTTATTGTGCTTTGCTGAACAATTACAGTCAGGGTAGTTTATGTTCAAATATATGTCTCAGTCATTAATTAATGATGCACACCAACTACTTTGTCTATACTTGTTTTCTGAAATACTTTTCTAAAGCATTAGAAGTTTAATAACATAATGACTAATTAACTTGCTAACTGCTGAAGCTAGAATGTGGCTCAGGGGATTCATTTTGGTGTATGTAGAGTTTCAACTGGTCATATGTCGCCTGGACCTTTGGCCTTGTAAAAATTATACCGGAACTTCACAAAGAATATTGCAAGCGGACAAATACTTGTGTGTGTGTGTGTGTGTGTGTGTGTGTATATATATATCTATTGTCATCTCTTCTGATAATGTGGGTGCAATGCAGATTCCAGGGTCTATGAGCCAATACAATAGTGTGATTCATGCCCTTCAGGAAATAGGAAGGAATGAAGGTCTGAAAGGCCTCTACAGGTATAGCTTTTGTCGTTTCTGCCCATTATCATTGCCAGAAGATAGTTTTCTTGCATTCCATGAGCCAATTTCATCTTCTTGTCCTGCCAAGCCATTGTAACGGATGTCATGACTATTTTTCGTATTCACTGAGAGTTTTCTTGCATTCCATGAGTCAATTTCATCTTCTTGTCCTGCCAAGCCATTGTAACGGACGTCATGACTATTTTTCGTATTCACTAAGCTGTATGCATGCTATAATGATGTCATGACTATTTTCCGTATTCTGGGTGTCAGGGGATTGACTCCAAGATTGGTTATGTATATGTCTCAAGGAGCGCTCTTCTTTGCATCATATGAGTTTTTCAAGAGATTATTCTCTTTGGAGATGCCACAAGCTGATGCTCAAAGAATCCAATACCGAAAAAAGATAGAAGATCCAGTATCACCATTTCCACCAGCATCATCTTCAGCATCACCAAGGCTGCATGGTGTACATTCATGACAATTTAAGAGTAGAACTAGAAGAAGTCTTCGGCTTTGTTAGGAGAGTGATTGGATTCAAATTCTGTTTGTGATTACAATTTTTGACAAGAAAACATGAGAAGTCAGCCTGTAGGTGCATTTTTGACAATTTCTATTCATTTGACAATTTCTGTTCATGACAATGTATAGTCAGCCTGTAGGTGCGAAAGTGTATCAATATGTATCACTAATGTTCTTGATTATTGAAATATAACATGAGAAGCAGAAGCTTGTCTTTCACAAAAATGTTGATCATTGTTTAAGGGTGGTGGTGTTTATGCAAAATCACTTTCTAACGTAACTTTATGTGCACTAATTGTATATTGGAGCTTAATAAAAAATTCTGTTATCGAAAGTTGTAGCTCTTGGGATAAAATACACAACAAGGTCGTTGTAGTATGATTAGTGGTAAGTATTCCCGGGTGACCCGGGTTTGATCCCCGGCAATGGCGCATTATTTTTGTGTGTTTTCTTTCTACTAATTTTAATAAAATGCAACATCTAAGCCAATTAGATATTTCTATGAAATTAGAAATATAAACCACTATGAAATTTCTATGTCAATTAGATTATTTAATATTGTTAAATCCATCAAATTTGGAAAATACTATTTTACCCTTTATTTTTTAATATATTATTAAAACAATTAAATCTCATTAATTAGAAGAATAATAAATAAAAAACCTCGATGAACTTCTACATGTTCTAGTCCCCATCAAACTCTACATCAATTTCTCAAAAATAAAAAATCTGCAAAGCTTAGTTAATTATAAGCTATTTGTATGTGTGGCCACAACCTGCTCTGATAAAATGAATAAATGTGGATATTTATTCCAAAACCAATTAGTAATAGAAGGAGTAGGCCAAGACCCTTATAAACTACTATGCAAAATTATAATTTTCCAATGTGGAACAATACTCCACATTCTTACAACTTTAAGATCCAATAACAGAGGAAGAAACAGCACCAGATATATGATTGTCACCAAGATATATAGAGCTTCTTCAATCGAAAAAGGTAACGAAATGTGGTTGATATTGAGCCTGTGAGCTTGTTTAGATGAAGAAATAGATGATTGATGTGAGATAGCTTCCCAAACTATGGTGGGATTGGACCCCTCAAGTCCTTGAGATTGCTGAGGTCTCAAGAAGTTGAAGAAAGGATCGCAAGTGTCCGAGATAAGGGGATAGAGTACCGGACGCATATGTGTCCAGCGGTACTACTTAGAATTCAGCAGAATGAATGCCATTCTTCAAGCTTCTTTTTAAGGAGCACCATATAACTATAATTTATATTAAAGCCTCATTCTTTAAGTATTTGCTTACATGTCTTATACTATAAGCAATGTTGTCTATAAATTAGTGGGAAGTGGCTAGGATTTGTGTTGAATTAAGTGGTAGAGTATGGATATTTTGGGGTTGAGCTCCATTTTGGCTAATGCTAGTTTTAGTAGCATAGCTAGTAATAATCAATACCTAACCTTTGTAAACAAGGGTGTTAGAACATGATTGCTTCATCCATCTTGTGTTAAAAGAAACATTGGAATAACTAGACCCAGTAGGGCCATGCTCGATCTGTGACACTTAATTATTGTTTGAATATAAAATAATTTTAACCCACATTCTAATAATTTAAGCTTTTGGCAATAGTGGTAAACGAAAAAACTTCATAAGTATTGTGGCTTGGACTTGATTGTATGCACAATCAATGTTGTGGCATGATGATGATGCTGCTTGCGGTGGTTGATGATGCCCGTGATCAGTATTGGCCATGGATGGATAAGCTAACTAAGCTAAGCATGTTTTCATTCTGTGACTGTGAGCCTAACTAGCATGTTGTCATATGAACATAGATAATGTGAATTTAAGCATTGGGTTGGGCCACTCTTGAAATCATGGATGCTGGGCTTGAGAGACTACCATGTTTGCCCTTATGGGCTTCAATATTTGAATTGGTTAGCACCTGCAGGAATTTGTGAAGGCCTCAGCTTAGAAGAAATTGGTTAGCCATGGCCATTTGCATGAATTTGTCTAATTCATCTTCTTCATTCAACTTGACAAAAATTAGAAGTTAGCATCTATTTCTTCTTTCAGTATATTTTAAATTTAGTGAGTTAACTTATTCAATTAAATTCTAGACACCAACGCAGCTAAAAGAGGGAAAATGTGAGATTAATATTTTAAGATAGTTGAAGAAAGAAGAACATGAAGGCATGAGTAAAACTTTCAACAATAAATGTATATATTTATTATTCATCTCTATTATCAAGCACTAGATCACATAATGAGAAACATGTAAGATATTTAACTAATGTATTCTTTACATTAGGTATAGTCTTGTATTTTAAAGTGTGTTAATTAATGAAGGACCCCAATCCTAATGGCTAGGCAGTGTCAAAACGGACCTCAATTCAATCTCTTCGGCTGAGTTTATATTATATACTCTGCACTTCTGCAGCATATATACTACCAATAGTGCGCTACACAGGTGATGATATACTGATTCATTTGTTTTACAAAAACTAATGAAGAGAAAAATCACTATTCACAACCATGGCAGTGAGCCGGTGACAATTCAATTGAGAGTAAGTGGGGAATTTAAGTGGCATCAAAGTAGGTGGAAAAGGGTAGAACCTATGCTTAAGTTTCAGTGTAAAGAAAAAAAAAAAGCACGTTGTCCATCCATACTATGAATTAATGTCTATTGAATTGAATTACTAGTTATACAAACACAAAGTAAATTATGAACTATACCAGAGCTACCAAACATTCACCAACTGTCACATCAAATTAGGTAAATTATGAAACACATAAGAATTTATAAGGGTTTCCCAATTGAATTGCTCTTTAAATAATATAGCTGACTTGTATTCCATGCCAACATTTACTACTTAATTTCCTATCTTTAGGACTACCCTTAAATCTCATGGGGCAGATGCTCTCCTTTTTCTATCTTTTTCTCTTCAAATCTAATTCATTCAACATTATTTAAACAAAATCCAGCAAATGAGTTCTGATAATTCTTGAGAAGATGGCTTTTGCACATACTAGAGACTAGAGAGGGGCATTCTAGTCAACAAGCAAGTCCCCATCTTGAAAGTTTGAGGAGTCTAAAGTAATTTCACATGGGCAAGATCTGTAATTTACTATATTAATATAATGATTTAATAATAAATTATAAGAAAACCATCAGATTAATTGTGGGATACTGGGATTCCAGTCCCTTGATATTTGCAGTTTCCCAAAACTTAAGATAATAATTTGTGACAGTGATAAAGGACACCAGCCTTATTATAATTAGTGTACTTCCCTCCTACTAATCAATGCCACCAAAAATCCAAAAATACCTCTCAAAGAAAACAATACAGTGGTCCAACCGTCCAACATGGGTATTTTAGTCTTTTTAAACATGGGTGTTTTAGTCTTTTTCAACATGGGTGCTCTCTCCAAGGCTGCAAAATCACTGGTCTGAGTGTACATATAATTTATAACCCACAAAAGGAAAAAAAAAAATGAAAAAGAAAACACACAAAACAAAACATAAACAGCATATGATGACTTGAAGGGCATGGCTTTTGAGTAGAGACATGAACAGAAGCTTGGCAGCTCATTGTCTCTCAATGCAACTCTTCTTCCCTCTTGTGTGAGTGAGAGGGTTTTGTGAGCAATCTCACTCACTCTTTCTTTATCATCTCAGCCTCTCAGGCATGCTTTCTCTCTCTTACATTGTCTCACCTCATCATCCTCTTTTTCTCTCTCTAGAACTCACTTTTTGTGCCTATCATGCTTTACTGCTCTTGGCCTTGCTCTGATTGTTTTTCTTTTTTCCCTTTAGCACTGTACTTTTTTTGACACTTGGGTATTTATTGGCGCTCTCTGGGTCACAGTCTTACTGTGCCTTTGACACTGGGTTTTGGGTTTTTTCTTAAAGATTTGGCGAGACTTTAAGTCCAAGAGATTGAAGAATATGATTGTATCTGCTGGTAGATTGTTGGGTTTTGCTTTTGCTTCACTTATCTGAGATCTGGTGGTGGGGTAAGGCCATTTCCACAAGCACTCTTTTTTTTTTGTTGGGTTGGCTTCAAATGCAAGTGAAAATACAGCATTTTTTTTTGTTGCGAGAATGTGTAGCTTTTAGCTGTATTACTTTACTCATCTTTGGGGAATTTTAGAGTCAATAGGGCTTCCTCTCTGCTTTAAGGTTATGGGTTTTCATTTCTATAGAGATCAATGTTGGGGTGTTTTGAGGTTGATGTGATCTCAAAGTTTGGAATCACTGATGGGTTGTATGCCTTTTCAAACAATGGTTTTTGGCAAGGTTAAGATTATTGAACTATCTCCTCATGAATAGAAGATTTGAGATGATTTTGTTTTAGAAGTTTTCTCCAATGATGTGAATTCATGCTTATAGGCATTGTAAATTAGGACATAGATTATCACAAGTAGAAATGCATTGCCATCAGTGTATCTTTGTAAGTGAATTTCTCTTTAAAATCTGGTTTTATGCTTATTTGTGATTTGTTTTGTTCTTATCAAGAAGTCCAGAAGAAGATTCCTTTTCAATTGTCTGTATCTGAGCATGAAAATAGATGAAATTTGACCTTCTCTCAAAGGAGGTGGTTTGGCATATAGTGCTTTGTAGTTAGATCATTTATATTTTAATTTTATCAGATGATTGTATTTAGATAATAACTGCCAATGGTTTCAATTTTGCACAGTAAACTTGCAGCTGAATGCTTTTGCTCTGGTGTATTTATATAATATATTTGACTGCATATTTTGGTGAAAGAATTTTAGTGTAGGAATTCATTTTTGGCAGTAATGTTAGGGTAATTTCTATTTTAATGCAATAGATGGGTTGTGCATAGCCATTGCTCCTGCAGGTCATGATCTCTATCTTTTGTTCCATATTTCTTGCAGAATTTCAGATCTATCAATGGGACTAGAGATGGAGTTCGATAAAAATTGCACAGTGGGTCTGAGTCCTAACACTGTTCTTCCAACTCCTCGACACCGTTCCCATGTTGAAAAGAGGAGCACAAAGGGAAAATCCACACGTAAAGATGATGATTTATTGAGCATAAAGGAGGATTTCGTGGAAATCAGCTTTCGTCGCTATCGCAGTGCTTCTTGTAAAAGTGTTCCATCTCGACTTGTTGGACAGGAAGTCAACATAGATCTTAGGCGAGGTTCTGTATACCAAAGCTCCAAAGAGGTAAGGAAAATTAAGAAAATGGGCACTGTTGAGGGAAGGAGAAGGATTGAAATGCCGCAAGGTAGTGACACCTCTTTCTCTTACAGAATCATAGACTCGCATAATTCAGATGAGGAAATCCCACAGAACAGGTCTTCAGAAATATCTTTGAAATTGGACTTCAATACACCATCTGTTGGCTGGCCACATGTAGAACCATGTTCATCAGATAGCTTCATTGAAATTTGTCTGGATCCAGATAACAGGGAAAAGCACTCTGCTGAAGCTTTAGGAGAAGATTTGGTGCATCTGAATCTAAGAAGTGATCCCGTTGCTGGACCTCTAAACAGTGGTAATGAACTCCTTGAAAGAGACCAAGTTCACACATTGCACAAGTCAGTCTCCGCAAAGGTGGAAACGGTCCATTCTCCTTCTCCATCAGAGAGTGATCACTCGTCCAGGGCCAGCTCAAATGTCTGGTTCAGCCCTATCAGAAAGATGTTTGATCCATTCATAAAGTCCAAGTCTTTGCGAAGTCCAAGTTATGCAGTGGAACCTGGCGGAGCCAAAACAACTGGCAGAGCAAACATAACAAGAAACAGGACATATCAAAAACCTTTGTTGCCAGTCTCTTCAAATACTGCACAAAATTCTTGTGATTCTCAATTTATTGATCAAGATAACCACCAATCAGTTGTTGCATGCTCGCCAGTTCATCTACATGGCCATCTCAAGTTACAAAATAAACATGGAATGCCATTTTTTGAGTTCTCATTGAAGTGCTCAGAAGATGTCTTTGTGGCCAGAACATGGAAAGCAGATAATGCTTTTAACTGGGTGTATACCTTTCACTCCATTGGCAGTGGAAAGAAGAGCAACGCCAGTGGTAGGGGATCGTATGGTAGTGACAAAGGTTCTTCAATGGTGGGTCAGATGCAAGTTTCCTGTTATCTATGTTCAGAACTAAAAGATGATGTTTTTGACAATTCCATGGTGACAGAGTTTGTGTTCTATGATATCTCTCATGCAAGACAAACTTTTGCAGCCCAAGAAAACTCTAACTGTACCCCTGATGCTGTTAAACCTCCCAAAGGTTCTAATCTGGGCACAGTGGGGGAAAATTTGAAGTTTAGTGATGGGTCTTGTCCGACTACGGTCAAACATGAACAAAGACATGCTTCTGACGATGGTGATTCCGATTCTTCAGCCTGGGCATCTGCAGATTTGCATCCAACCCTTGAAATTGCAGCCATTGTTATGCAAGTCCCATGCCAAAAGAGAGAAAGTTTAAAATACAAGAGAGGGGATAAGATTAGTGATAAAGCACATAAAAACCTACTTAATCTCTCTATGGTCGAACAGAAGACAGCGAGTGTTCCTGATTGCCAAAGTCCAGGAAACGTGCAGGTGGTAATTCCAGCTGGACACCATGGTTTTCCGGCTGCTGAAAGCAGGGGTCCTTCATCATTGCTAGATCGATGGAGGTTGGGTGGAGGCTGTGACTGTGGTGGCTGGGACATGTCCTGCCCTCTCATTGTCTTAAGCAATCCCAACAATCAATGTGCTGATAATCAACTATTTGTGGAGAAGCAGCAGCCTTTGGAACTTTTTGTTCAGGTAAACATCTTTGATGTTGGAGGAAATTTTCATGATCATAGCCTGGATAAATGAAGTTCTTTTGTTAAATTTTGGATTTGAAGAATTCTAGAAACAACAGCTTGGGGTGCTGGTTCCACATGTAAGGATTTTAAAAGAATAGATGATCTCTGCATTCAAATAAGCCACCTGTAGCATCCTAGTTGATTTGTTGCTAATTTCATGCTTCATTCCTTTTGTTTCATGTTTACTAACCGATGTAGATGGCATCTCATTAACTAATACTTGATTTTGATTTGTCCGCAGGGAGCAAAGGAGAGTACACCGGCATTGACCATGACAGTGGTTGAAGAGGGACAGTATGCAGTTGATTTTCATGCACAGTTATCCACATTACAAGCATTCTCTATATGTGTTGCCATTCTGCATGGTACAGAAACATCGGCAGCAGCCACCGGGCAGGAGAGAAACAAACAGTTGACACAGTGCAATTCGTTGAAAGTGCTAATTGAGGAGGAAGTGAAGTTCTTAATTGAAGCAGTCACAGCAGGGGAGAAGAAGAAAGTAGTTAAGAGGGTAAAAAAAGTCCAACCATCTTATGTGCTCAACCCACCCTTCTCTCCAATTGCACGGGTATAGATTTCAAGCAACGTGCTTGGTTTCCTCCACAGAATCCCATACTGGGCTTAGAGATGACCCCAACTTTAACTGGAATGAATGGAAGGGCATCAGCAACAGATGGCCGAGATGATGCAAGCTCCCCTGATTCTTCATTTGGTGTCAAAATTATTTGTGCCATGGTTCAACAGCCTGCTCAGTGAAACAAGAAGGGCTTCCTCGAATCGGAACAGACTTTTGAAGCTGCCATTTCTTTCCATTTCCGGAGAGTTAGTACCATCGAGGGGTCCAATAATTTTTAATGCATTATTCAATTTTTTCTTCGACGTCTATAAGCAAAATTTTCAACAGAATACAATACTGTCCATATTGAAACCTGATAGGGAAGGAAAAAGAAGTAGCCATATGACAATTGGGAGATAGCAGTCCTTTTTGTTTTGCATTTCTCTTTTCCTTGTATTTTATTAGAAGGGTAGGACTAGGAGGAGGGGAAGTAAATCCTTGTAATGGTTCCAAAATGCTCTCACTATTACAGTATATGGAGCCAGAAGGCAACAACTTTGTTGGCAAAGAATTTTCTCCAATATCTATTTAAGGTAAACGTATTTAAATAGGATCCAAATCCATATAAAAATATATACAACCATTCCATAGTAATTTTTTTAAAAGAATAAAAATAATAAAAGAGAAGTAAATGTGGTAAATGTATTGGTAAAGGTGGTAAATATATGGATATGGTGTCTGTGCTCTTAAAATTCAGAAGCATGTGTATGATGAGCAGTGAGAGTGGTACATTTACCGTTGAAAATTGAAATGATGAACCCCAAAGGTGAAGGAGAAAATGGTAAATGTGTTTGCATGTGATTGGTTTTTAGGCGGGAGGAAGCAAATCTGAACTCTGAAGCGGTCGGTCACATCAACCGCATTCCCCTGTCCCCACGGAATCTTGGACTTGGACTCAGCCACTCAGGTAACCCAATTTTTCTATTTTTCTATTTCTCTTTGAGGGTGCTACTTAATGCCTAAAATTTAATTAATTAACCACTTACTGTCCGTGGTTAATATCATTGAATGCATCAAATTTGTAATAAGCAAATATTATATTTGTATAGTATTGTTATGCTTATTATATTTATTGCATAGTATTATGTATATTGACACATAATTTAGTTAGCTAATTTGCCGATTTCAGGCAATTAACGGGTAACCAAATTAGAAAGTCTGTAGAATTTACTCATTTGCACTCAAGTTCGATCTCTCTCTTCCTTAAATAAATAATAATACTAATAATTTGCCGACTCCAGCATTCTTGATTTTGTATTGCTAATAATTATGAAATAATACTCAAGTCTTCACGGATTAGGCGTTTTAACATTGACATGTGCATAAAAAAACACATTGACATGGCTCAAATTATTAGATGCCTTTTAAATCCTTTCAAGCTACACTTTGCATTTTCTTGTTTTAAATTTGGCATATTTTATTAATTAACTAGTTGTCTAGTGATATTTTTCTCCACAATATCAAACATGTCTCTCAAATTCAAACCTCGTTTCTCTAAAAAAATTTGACATTCTTTTATTCTAAAAGATGGACATTCGAACTTGAAACCGCTCTTTTAACACTTTTTGGCATTCTTCAGTATTAGTGGTTTGGTTTGTAAAAGTTTGTTTCATTAAAAAAAAAGACCATGTCTCGTGATGTAAAGATGAATAGGTTTTTCGACCAAAAAAAAAAAAAGATGAATAGGTTCTGAGCAATAAGACCCAAATATTATTCATGATTCTGGAAGTGCAGAGTTGAACAATGACATATTTAACCAATGAAGTAATGAACACAGTAACTTACTGGTGGCATATGCATTCATGCCCCTTGAAGGCCACTTTTGAAAGCTCAGCTCTAGAATATCAGAAAGGTGCACATGTGGGGATTTTATATTCCATTCAAGTAAAAATCAATTAAAGCGACACGAACATTGTACTTGCAAGGTTGGCCAAGATTGTGAAGGTGGGTGTATTCACAATGGTTCTATTCATGAAAGGTTGGTTAACACTTAACATTTGATGACAATTTCAACTACAACTCTGCTACAAAAGAATACAAGTCCTCGAATAATATGTTCTACTATTAAGTACCCACCAAAAATCCAATAGGCATGCATCAGAATCCCACCCACCTCACAGAACACCAACCACCCCAGATCTCAATTATCATAGACCATCTCTGTCAGATACTAATTATTCTTCTCTTAACTTCTTAGTTTTTATTTATTTTGAGCACACTAGCCAAACAACAAGCAAGTGTATTTAAGGCAGCTGCAAAAACAAACACTAATTACAGGAAACGTGATTTGCAACCCCAGCTATAGCCATAAGTTACATAACCAACACATATGAATGATCCCTTTTCATTTTTTGAGGAGAGGAACTAAGGAACTTACAAAGCCAAAAAATTCATTAACATTATGAAACCATTAACAAAGAAAATACGTAAGAGGCATTTCCACTACTTGTCTGGAATTTGAATTTGACGATATCTCAATTCTCATATGTATTGTAATGTTCTCTTGTCAAATATCCCGCATGTTGTATTGTAAAATTGTCAATTTAACACTACACATTCAAACAAGGAATCTACTCCTGATCCAGCTATACATATTCTGTGATCTTATCTTGGAACATCAGATTTTTAGCTCAAGAGCATCCAAACCTTCGTGATGGAGGGGTATATCATATATGAGGAAATAGCCTCAACATGGATTAACATATGCATGAGTATACATACTACTTTGTACAAGTCTACATGGGAGCATTTCCTACATAATACACCTAAATTTCTAAACCGAAAACTATCAAGGCAACCACATTTCTACTCAGCATTCTTTGTAGATTCAGAATTTTCTTCCTTTTTAGCCTTAAAGGATCTTTGAGCATTCAAGACCGGCATGTATGCTTCAGTTTTTTTTCTTAAAGTATCATTGGCTGCCTTGTCAGATTCACGGGGGCTGACCAGCTTCTTCTCAACATCTTCAAATTTCGCAGTTGCCAATGGAGCTATGCCTACGTTCTTGTTAGAACTTGGTGCATCAGTTAGCATGGAAACTGCATCCCGAGCGGCATACCACGTGTAACCACAGGCAGTACACTCCAACTGAAACCGGTACATGAGAGAGTAAGAATTAAGAGAACACAGTTAGAATATCAAAAAGTTAAAGGACTAAAAAAGGATTCTTATTCACGGGCAATCTCAAACTTAGATAGCAGGCTGCAAAGCCAGACGCCTTGTCCAAATTACCAATGATATGAGGCGATAATAGAAACCAAACTAAACAACAAATTTAATTATCACAATGTGTAACTAGACTGATCATAAGTTTTGATATACTAGTAGCCTTCACACAGATTATAATTTAAAGGGGAAAAAATGGTTTCAGTTGCCAAAGGAAGAAATTACTTAGGGCCTACAATACCGCCCATAGTTGATGCTTATATTATCGACACTTTGCATGGCTTTCAGATTACTCAACTCGGCTTTAATCCCCAACTGATATGGCATCAGAAATATTTCATTTCCTTTTTTTCTTTTTAAGCTTTTGGTCACAGCTGGGTGCTGGACACGAGACCTAGTCTGCAAACATTACCCATTATGAAGTGTTACTCTCACGGGTGTATCAATCCCAATTTAAAAAGCAAGAGTTATTGCCACTTGCCTTTAGACACCGTAAGGCATCACATTATATTAAGCTCTATTAAAAAAAAAAAAAGTGATAAATATAAAATTATTTTAACCAGAAAATTTCAACATATTGAAAAAGCAGAATTTTCCAGGAAAATGAATGCACGCCTACTCATCCACGATTTATAAATGTATGAACCTGATAACGAGCACCATGTCCTGCTTGAATGATGTCCCTAACTCCCACTTTGAACTCCGAGCATCTTGAGCAACGAGCATCAGTCATCTGTTTCACAAGCAAGAAGTCAACAATGTGCACAAACCTTATGCACGGCAAAGTGCAAGGTACTCAAAACCAACTTGAGGTAAAAATGAAGTGACCTGCATGTGCTCCGAGTCATCAGGCTCCTGCTTTGATCTCTCCTCAGCCGTTAAACCATCCTGAAGTTTGTTAAAAAGTCATATTTATGGAAACCATAAAAACAAGAGCAATGATAGTATTATCACTTTCGCATACACCAACTGTTGCCAATTGCAACACCGACTAGTCTGCATATGATACAGTGATACACAAAACTTATCATGACAAGAGACCATATTCAATCCAGGGTGAAGCAAAACACAAAAGCATTTATTCTATTCATGCATAATTGAAACCTTCATAAAAAATGAGTGATAAAGTGGCAAAAACAAAAACCAAGTCCCAGGCTTCCCTCCAAGGGATAAATACCCAAAGAATTGCCCAATGTAATCTTGCCCCTACATTTCCCACCTAAAAAATAATGTTTTCCCTTCAATTAGTCCAGCAATCTAACTAAAACCAAGAAACACTCGGCATATAAACATTCAACTGATCCAACTCTTGTATATCTTATGAACATTAAAAAAAATGGAACAAGTCAACTCAACCACGCCTTAATCCAACAAAATGAAATGGTTTACATTAACTTCTGTGCCACTCCATGCTATTAAGGTCATATATTCATTGCATCTTTCATAAGCATTTAAACTATCACAAACTTGAATAAGCAGGTCTTTATTGCACACAAACAAACCATCTCATGCAATTGTCCCTAATACATTAAAATTGCAGCACTCATGACAAAATTAGATCTATTTAAATATTAAGGACATATTTTTAAATAAGCATTCTAGTTTCTGCAACCACAAAAGGATATTGGAGTTCCTTTATCTAATACACAGACATATCAACATGCAGAGCCTAAAAGCTAAAATTACTTAAACCTAAAAGCTAAATGTACCCAAAATAAAAAGTACCAACAGTTGCTCTATGGCTATCTGCATTTGAGACTAGTTTGACCCCATCCTACTCATTGTATAATGTGCTTTGGCCTTGTCATACAGTAACCCACTTAAACCCAGAGATCCAATGTTAAACCCGTCCATGGTCTTTCACCATCCTCAATAAATGATCCCTCCACCATTTGAACACCCTTGCCAAATTATCTCCTAGAGAACTTACAAGGATATAAGAGAAAAAGAGACAACATCCAGAAATATAAGACAAATGTGTCTAGTCCATATGAAAAAGGAGGGAGGTGGGAAGGAAGATAAACCTTCAAAAGTTCAAGAAAAAAATACAAAAGTATTTTAAAATCTTGTTGGCTAAGCAATAAAAAGTTTCCTAAAATCTCTCATTTTTTACAACAGAAGCTGTGCACTGTCATATTTTCCAAGGCACAAAAAATTTGAATTCTGATTGAATAATAAAAAGAAGAAAACTTAATTGGGCAGCCCACATAATCAAACCAGAGGCTTGCATAAAATATAACCAATAGAAAAGCAGAATAATTCTTCTGCCGGTTTACTTAGGCAGTTGGTAGCAAACTAAGGTAGCATAACTGGTATGTCACAAAGTATAAGAGATATATGGTAACAATACATCAGTGATCCCATCACCTAACAATGCCAACTTGAGAGCAATCTCTTGAATTAGCTATCACTAAGTTAGACCGAAAGGAATGAAGTAATCAGCATAGCTGTTACAAATATTCCCAGTGTGACCAAATCCAGCTAAAATCTGATCAAAGTCGCATTAGGATTAATCTTCCTCGAGAATCATCTCAAAACTGAATCACCCATAAACCAAGCTAGGATAATGATCATACCTTTAACTCTTCAGATGACATGTTCACTATTGTTGAAGGTTCCAACTCCCCATTTAACAGACGGCGGGCAAGCACTGAATCTTTCTGCCAAGAACAGAAGAAATATAAGAACCAAAACAGACAATTAAGACACTAACAAGTAACACCCTCAACAACGACTTCAGCAGCAAAATAGTATGCAAACATGAAATCTAGTGGACCTCAATCAAACCAAATACATTGTTCTTTATTACATAGTTGGTAAGTCTAATTTAAGAGTTTGCATCTATATGCATATGCATGAGCAAAAAGCACACAGAGCCTTCTAACCTGGAGATTAAACAACAGTGACCGCAACTTTTGGTTATACTTCTGGAAGTCTGAGAAGAGAGAATCATGTGAGGCCTTCTCCAGAGAAGTAACTGCACGAACAGCATCATCTGGCCAGACAAAAGACTTGCCACTCTGTACAAAACAGCAAAGTTTACATTAAAGTCATAGCATCTCCCTGATCCTCCACTCCTTATTTCCAATGCACCCCATTTGCAACCCATTTATTAGAAACCCTAGAGGATACAGAGACACACCAAAATCAAGGAAAAAAAACACTACATACCTTGAGAAGCCTATCCTGAGATCTATTTGCAACTTCTGGGGACTTAGGGTTACTTTCATGGTCAATGGCATCAGAACCAGCTTTTCTTTTGTCATCTCTGTCCATGCTGTCAGCAGAATTGCAAGTGCACTGAATCTTTGAAAGAAGTTTCTCCAACCATTTGTCACGATGTGTGTCTCCAGTTAGGGCATTAAACTTGGTTAAAATGGAATGGTATTCAGAGGCATTATCGAGATAGCTTCCAGGTGTTTCAACCTTTTGATTTTGACCAAGCCTAGTTGTTGCTTCTTCCGTCCAAGAAACATCAAGGGGTGATATATTCTTTTTAATCAAAGTTCTTTTAGTCTTCAATTGATCATCCTGATTAGCAGTGGTATCTTCAGTCTCAATATCAGGAAGATCTCCCAATCTTCGCTGAGTTTTCTGAACTAGTAAGTCAATTTCATGCTGCTTATCTTCTTCATAGTCTCTATCTGTCAGCTTCCAAAGTTTTTTCCCCTGGGTGTCATACACCTTTTGCACAATGAAGCCAGGATGTTGTTTACGAATTGGCAGCTGCTTGTTTAAAGGAACAAAATGCACCACACATCTATGCATTACAGATTCGGCTGGAATCTCATCACGATGGAAACTATAGAACAGCTCCCTTGTGTCACGTGACTGCCAGTTTCCGCCACCTTTTTTCTCTGCCTCTTCAGGACGATAAAACCACTGCCCTAACACCATCATGCTCCCGTCTTTGGTCTGACTAATATCCTAATTAATTCCCAGTTCCAACAGTCAGAAAATGAAAGTTAAAGCCATTATAAATGTGAATGAAAATGAGAGAGAATAAGTGAAAAACAAATTGGAAGCATCTGTGATGCCCATACTATCTTAAAAGCATGCTTGGATAATATTAGAAAAATTGGCTACAAAACCACAGAAAGGGCAAGACAACATGTACTTGACAAAAACCAACATGCCAAGAATTTTGGGAAGATATTTAAACGAAAGGTGTCTATTAAAATAGTCAAAGGTGAAGACAAAGTGAATCACACGGAAAGAGATGAAGAACAATATATGAAATATAAACTTCCCCAAAAGACTAAAACAACAAAGAAATAACTCCCCAAATTTACATGGTTCTATGGACTCATCTTTTTTTACCTCAAATCATTTTTGTTGCTTACCTAACCAATTTATATATATATATATATACATATATACATATACACACAGCCCACTTTAAGTGTGGGATCCCTCATGGAGCCCACTCCATATAGTATTTCAACGATCCAAACCGTCTATTCTTTAGGTCTCTATTCAAAGATCATCCTTGCAAAACATTAGACAAATCGGAAACCATTAAGCTTTCTAAATTTGATCAAATAAATAGACGAACAAAATATTTTCATAAACACTTGAAAATATGACCATTTAATTAAACAGGTAAATGATTTCCGATTTAGCCAATTTTTCACAAGATCCTTAAATGAAGACCTAAAATGTAGACAATTCCGATTTGTAGTGAATTAACACCCCCTGTGATCTTGTCCTTGATGTATTCTAGAGTTAAAACAGATATAGCAAACAACACACAATATGGCAGCAAAAGTAAACACAAAGAACACCAAGATTTGTTATCGAGGTTCGGCGAACTTTGCCTACGTCCCCGTGTGATCC
The DNA here is from genome assembly GCF_963921425.1 of Dryas octopetala. Classification (NCBI taxonomy): domain Eukaryota; kingdom Viridiplantae; phylum Streptophyta; class Magnoliopsida; order Rosales; family Rosaceae; genus Dryas; species Dryas octopetala. The sequence continues at coordinate 11,295,513 of NC_141374.1, read as the reverse complement.
TTAGAGAATCACAGCTGCACTATGTATAGAATAAGAGTACAAGAACTTATTGAAACCCTAGACTACCCAACTCGCAGCCGCTCTCTTCTCTCTTGCACAAATAGCTCTCTTGTGTTTTTCCCTCTTGAAAAACCCTTCCCTTGAAGTCACTCACCCTTGAGTCTCTAACCCGAGTCTCCCTTTGAGTTTCTTCCCTATAAGTCTCTAGCTATACTTATATTTTCTATGAGACTTGCAGCAGCCTATTTATAGAGCATAGACTTACCAATTACAATATGGATTCCTAATCCTAATAGAATTAGGTAATCTACCTATTAGCTAATTCTATTCCCTTGTACACAAGGAAAACCCTTTAGAACTCCTTCCCACACTAGGAAAGTCTTGCGCGAGTCCTATTTGTCTTCCAAAATCGTACCCCACTAGGAAAACACCAAACTACCCCACTGCCCAGTTTCCCTATTGCTCTCGGCCAGACCTGTAGCTTCCTCCAGAAATTTCCGACGAGACAAAAAACACAACACGATTATCAAAATACAATGTAAAGTGAGCCCCACAAGAGATCCCACAAATAAGCTTATTTGTGGGATCCCACACTTGAAGGGGCCTATATATATATATATATATACATATATATAGGGAACTTCCATTGAGGGATCCCTTAAATAAGCTTAGGGATTCCTTATGAGGTCTACTATGCATTGTATATACATATATGACACCTATATCTTCAATATATCTATTCATGTCCTTTGACCACAAGAAGGCATATCTGCTAATGAAATCAATATATTCTCAATATGAACTAAAATCAGCTTCTCTTAGAAGCACAGCGGGGCTGCTCTCTCACTCAAAATGACCTCCCAATAAACGAGATTTAATAGCCCACTTTTTTCTTGCATTCCTATCCATTGCTTCCTTTTCAACCAAAAATTATTAGTATTTCACAATTCTCAATAACTTATGCATAATCTGAACTCTTCCTCTGATCTTCTTCATATTTATAAACTAAAGTCTCAGATAATCAATTGCAAACAAACTGACAGTGTCCAAGGCAAAATGACAATAAATATCCATGCAGTCTACAAAAGCGATAAGATGATTTCATAAAACAAGTACCTTAATAATTGCCACATAAGGCTTCTGTTTTTTATCCTCGGGAGTTAGAAGGACCGGATCCTCCTGCAGAGTAATTAAAAGAAAAAAAATTCAGCACCAAAACATTAAAAAAATTAGTGGAAGTGATAACTCATTTCCAAACATAGAGATATCTATTCAGAACCCAATGTATCTGAATTAAATAAATGAATTTTTTTTGTTTAAAAATGAGATATGGACAAAAATACCTAAGTTACCACAATATCGAGAAGAAAAAACAGGAAAATGGTACATAAAAACAAATGAATGTACAGACATTCAACTAACAACAACGTTTGTCGAATATTTAAGGCAAAACGTAAAACTTGATAAGAATCTTATCCATATGTAAGGAAAGCATATATGATATCAATAGCAAGAAACAGAAGGGGAAAAGAAGCAATGGAAAATCTACTCTCTTACCCTTCAAACCATGGAAAATAAAAGGATGAGTTACTTGCTCAATTTCAAGAAACCAAACAAGATTCTCACTGCATTTTGGCATTTTATTTTGGTGGGGACTTATATTTATCGTATTTGAACCAAGCCATCACATAATTAATACACCAATAAAAGCTGTCCTACATGAACCCCTTAACTTTACTCCATGTCAATGGTACAAGACACCGGTACCATTGAATATGAAGAATTACTTTCAGTGAGAAAACAGTTCTCCAGGAGGGAAAATGTCAAAACAAGACTCGAGTTTCTATTACCTCCCTAGTGAAAAAAAGGCAATGACAACGACAAGTTTTTCTGTGTACAAAACTTAACCATCTCATCTTTGGAAAATAGACCACAAATTCCTAGGGAGGATGCATATAGAGATCAATAATTGTCCTATACGACTATACACTGTCCTCACTGAAATTCAATTTTAAGTACAAGTCCCTACCGAAAATGCAAATCACATTCTAGTTTCTTGAATTGCCGCTAACATTTCAGTTTCTTGAGCTGCCCTATAAATGACCAGAGGTTTCAAAAATAAATGAGACCACAATGCCAATTCAAACAACACTACTTTCGACAATGACTACAAAATGCCTCTCTGTGAAGCAAACTAAAAGATTTTCCACCAAACAAGAACAAAACCAAAACCTAACTTTCCACCAAGTCCTACAAATTCAACAAAAAATTTTGAAATTCACAATCTCTAATACGTCCCTTCCCCACATTTCCCAGAAAGCAAAAAACAAAACCCTAAATCACACAACACCTGAAATCCCCTAAACACCAAATTAAACCAAAATCCTTTAATTAAACCACCTAATTGAACAATACGTGCAAAAAGCACCACGAAATCCACAAATCAGAACCCTAAAACCCAACCAACAAACACAAACAGACAAACTGAGTCAAAATAAACTGACCAGGTCGTATTGGTTCCCGTCGAACTCAAACGCCTCGTAATGCTTCCTCCGATTCCTCCCCTTCCCCGAAAGCCTAACTTGCTCGCCGACCGGCTTCGCGTCCTCTTGCTGCGGCTCGTCGTCCTCGCCCTCGTCTTCGCTCTGCTGCGACGCCGTTTCGGCCTTCTTCTTCTTCGTCTTACTCTTGTGCTCTTCTTCCTCTTCCTCCTCTCCTTCTGGAAGCTTCATCTTCTTTTTCTTCTGATTCTCCTCCGACGACTGTTGTTGATTCTGCGGCGCGAAGTCGTCGTCTTCTTCGTCGCTCGTCGAGACCTGCGCGAATCTTCGGTTCCCCATTGGAGAGGTAAAACGCTGCGTTTCACTTCGCAATGTCAAGTGCTTTGTCAGTCGCTGTGTTTCTCACACTCTCTTGAAGCTCAGGACGAAATGGATTTTCCCGACCGCCAATCGGCGATGACGTGGGTCGGTGCGGTATTTATAGAGGGAATGGCGGGAGTTTGGAAATGGGCCTATTGTTTACCGCAATTTCGGATTTGCCACTGATAGCGGTTACATGCACTCCTTGCTTTGGAAAGAAGGCTGCTATTTGCACATCCTTTTTTTTCTTTTTGCACACTCTTTTGTAAAAAAAAAATCAAAAATCAAAGGAAAAGACACACTTACCCCTCACCCAACACACCCCTTACTCTCAGACCAAAAAAAAAATAAACACACACCCCTCAAAAAAAAAAAAAACACCCGACCTCCTTCTTCCCCTCCACCAAGCCGCACCCCCGACCAGCCCACCTCCTTCCCCTCCACCCAGCCCGACCTCCTCCCTCCCCTCCACCAAGCCCCAGCCTCGTCGCACCTTCCCTCCAGCCCCAACCCAGCCCGACCTCCTCCCTCTCCTCCACCAAGCCCCAGCCCCGTCGCACCCTCCCTCCAGCCCCGACTCAGCCCACCTCCTTCCCCTCCACCCAGCCCGACCTTCTCCCTCCCCTCCACCCAGCCCCGGCCCCATCACACCCCCTCCCACCCAACCCCGTCGCACCTTCCCTCTAGCCTCGACCCACCCGGCCCACCTCCCTCTAGGTTCGGCGGATATATGCCGAATGGTTTGTGGGTGTTCGGCGGTTGGCTGTCGAATGGTTTGTGGGTGTTCGGTGGGTGGCTGCCGAATGGTTTGTGGGTGTTCGGTGGGTGGCTGCCGAAGGAAGGAGAAAACAGAGAGAGAAAGGGAGGGAGGGAGGAGAGAAGAGGAGGAGGTTGGGGATGAGGTCGGGAGCTGCTTGTGGTGGTCGGGTGAGGGAGGGAGGGGGCTGGGTGGGTGGGTCCGGGCTGGAGGGAGGGTGCGACGGGGCTGGGGCTTGGTGGAGGGAGGGCTGCGTGGGTGGGTGGGTGTGGTCGGGTGAGGGAGATGAAGGGGGGTGTGTGTGGCTGGGTGTGTGTTTTTTTTTTTGTCTGTTGATGGGGTGTGCAAAAGAGAAAAAATGGAGTTGGTTTTGGGTGTGAGAAGGGTGAGTGTGTCTTTTCCTTTGATTTTTGATTTTTTTTTTTACAAAAGGGTGTGCAAAAAAAAAAAAGGTGTGCAAATAGCAGCCCTCTTTGGAAATTAGAAGGTGTTGCTAAATGACGAAATTACATTATTACCCTTCTATGTCTCGAGGGTACAAGTTTATTTAAGGGTTTTTTTTTTAATTTGATACATAAATTTTGACCTATATTTTAATGTGGTAACTAAATTTTAATTTGTCTCAATTTAATACCTTAACTATTATTTTATCTTTATTAAGTACCAAGTCCTAATTCTGTCAATAAATTTAACAGAAGAATGGGTAATTTAGTCTTTTTATGAATAAAACTAATAAAATAATGAAATTAATAAACAGCATAATTAAGAAGAAGAAGAAAACAAGAGATCGGATGTGGTGTGGGAGAGATCGGATGCCATGGTGTGGTGGGTGTGTATAGTGATGCTCTATTGTTTTGTTTATTTATTTATTATTTTATATGCATTTGAAGATCTGCAGACCAAAAAGAAGAATGAGGGAAGAAGAAGAAGAGGGTGGGCACGAGAAGGGGGTGAAATGGAGTTCTTAGCTTTTTTGGTTATTTTGTGTTTATAAATTTTCAACAGGCAAGAAAATAGAAAAAGAAGGAGGGGCGGCTATAAATCTAGAGAATTCTGGGCTTTTTCAGATATGGAGGTGGAAGCTGAGGAGAGAGAGAGAGAGAGAGAGAGAGAGAGAGAGAGAGAGAGAGAGAGAAAGATTAGAGGCGTCGCCGTGGGTGGGCTGGGACTGCCGGTGTGGTGGGGCAGTTGCTAGAGGTGGAGGCAAATGTGAGCAGCCCACTGGGACGTCGGATAAGGTTTATGGTTTGGGTGTGAGAGAGAGAGAGAGAGAGAGAGAGAGAGTTATGGAGGATAGAGAAAAAAGGGTTTGAGAAGGAGATAAAGATGGGCAAACGAATTGGACAAAAATGCCCATACTTCTGTTAATTTATTTAAGAGAAGTTTAGTTTGATATTAATTAGAGACAAAATAATATTTAAGTACCAAATTGAGACAAATTAAAGTTTAGGTACTACATTGAAACATAGGTCAAAGTTCAAGTATCAAATATGAAAAAAAAAAAACTCTTTATTTAATATTTCATGTGCTAGCTTGATTACTGAGTATTGGAGCCCGTTGAACATTTACTGAGAAAATGTGGAAAAAAAGTTTCCAATAACACGCATACCTCCATCTTTTTATCTTAGTTTTAGTAACATAAAATTTTATTTCATCATGATCATCGTATTGTTAATTGATTTAATAATAATGGGGTTGAATCTAAAGCGGGAATGTGATTGGTCTGATATACTTCATAATGGGGTTAGTCCGGGAAGCCTCGTCTCATGCAACATGTAGGTGAAAAATGTGGATATCTATGTCTTCCAAAGAATGTGAAATGAGATCCAATTATGCTTCGATGATTAAGTTTGTAAAAAAATAAGATGAAGTAGTTGAGCAAGAATAAATGATGAACTTGAAATAATAATAAAGAACAAGGTAAGATATTCTGGGTTATTCTTAAGAGTTTATATATAGTGTTTGGGGCTTGTGAACCCCTTCCGTGAACCTATAAGTGTGTATAAATAGGCAAAGAAGAGATAAATAAGATATTTACCTGCATTAATAAGATAAATAAGATATTTATATGGGCAAAGCTCATGGAAAGAAGTATAACAACACGTACCTGGATGAACTACGTACGATACAAGAGAAACTGCAGACAACACTTTAACGAAGAGTTAAAAGTGTTTCGTACTTCATTGGAAACTTTACAAGCATTCGCAGCACAGAACAAAAGCAGTTTGGACAAACTGACAGAAGAGCTAAAGGACTTACAAACAAAGTTGTCAAAAAAGAATGATATCATAAACATCCCGGAGAACAATAGAGTCGCTCATTGGCGAGACATAGGGTGCAGCAACAAGAATAAGAAAGGAAATCAGGACAAAGAAATACAAACTATTAAACAAGACATTACAATTTACAAAAATGGAAGAATTAGAGAAAGATGACAAATTGCACAAGTTGAAACATGTAAGAAAGCAAAAGATATCAAAATTAATTAAGTGTTATTTAGTTACTGTACTTGTGCTAACAATGATTATTATGCAGCTACATGAAGAAGAATTGAGTGAGATATTAGATGACATGATTATTTTGTGTATTAACTCAAATTGCTTCCAATTTGCAATTGCTACCAATTTGCAATATAAGTTTCTATTGGTTTTATGTGCCCCTAAAAAAAAGTTTTGATCGTACTGGCAACGCTGGTAACTTTTGTTTTTTTCTAGTTTTTACAAATTGTAGCTCGCTCATGTTTGTACCCATCACTGGGATTAGGCAAACTTCATATGCAAAAAAATGTAAGTGAATGAAAGAGAAACTGCATCCATCACATCAACGAAGAGTTACAAAGGCTTCATACTGCATTGGTTGAAAAATACAAGTGAAGGCAGCCGAGAGACAAAGAAAATGGGGCACACTGAATAGGGAGCTGCAACAAATGAAAGTTAACTTGAAGACTGAGCATGGAACCCTGAACAACTAGACTGCTAAGAGTGTTATTGGTATGGCGAATGGTGCAATAGCAAAATTAGAGAAGGATATCAAGAAAAAAGAGATGGATATAAAAACTATCGAATAAGATAATAAAAAAAAATTCAGGAATTAGAGGAGGATGACAAATTGCACAAGCTGAAATATGTAAGAAAACAACAACATATCATAATTAACTAACACAAAATTAATTACTGTATTACTATGCCTACGAAATGTGTATTTACACCATATAAAAACACACAATTTGCATGAACCATATATGACACTTGTTAATATGAATAATAAACGTTTTAGACTAATGTTGAAAACGAGTAAGCCCAGCTCTTTAAAAAAAAAAAAAAACACTATTGCATGAAGAATTGACTAATTTTTCTTATTTTTTAACATGTCCTATGAATCATAATATAAGTATATGACTATCTTTTGAGGACGATAGTGTGGATTGAATACGAGATAGATTAACGCAGACAAAAGAGAAAAATACAGAATTTGCTTTTCTACATACCAAATATACGTGTTCCGTTTCACCAGACATGTCTAAGACTACAAAACATAATAGTTTAAAGCTGAGGAGAATAAAAGTTGCACACTTAATTCTCATTCAATCAAAGAATTAACGTGCCATTACATATCATTCAAAATTTGATCTACCAAAGTACAAAAGCGTTATCTACTTGGGACATGCTCTCCATCTCTAAAATAAAAAAAAGTATCATCCCACTTAGACAAAGAAAGGGATTTTCAAATCACTGATGTTTTGTATGTTACTACGCTCCCTGCTTTCAGCGATTTCCTTCAAACTAGTCCATGATTTTCGCCTCCGTTTATTTGATGTGCTGACTGTGATTTCTGCATCTGTTGGAGCAGGAGTGTTTTCAGGTTCAGCTGGTTTCTTGGATGCCGATTTGCTTCTCTTTCTCCTCTTACTTTCCAACAAAGTAGCTCCAGTTCTCACCAGTGGAGTTGCAGGACTGTCCACAGTAGGAATCTCTCTAGCTATTGCTGAAGAAGCTACTTCATTCGCTTTACTGACCTTATCTTCACCTGCAGGGCTGTCCAGTGTAGGAATCTCTCTGGTGATTGCTAAAGAAGCTATTTCATTCGCTATACCAACTTCACCTTCACTTACAATTCTCTTCTTTGAGCTGACAAGCTTCTTAGAAATGGATTTAGCAGGTTTCAATTTTGAAGTTGTCTTGGTCTTAAGGGGGCATATCTCTTTCATATGTCCCTTTGGAGTCCCTCTCCTCAAATTCCGATGTGAACAGAAGTGGCATGTATACACTACATTGTTCTGAGTGAAATTAGTATGTTTCTTGTTCTGAGTGAAATTAATATATTTCTTACTCCGCCGTCGTGCCTTTGCTCTATTTTTTTCAATTCGAACAGTGCAGTTGAAGCCAGGCTGAAGAATTGTTTCACATCTGCAAACAGACAAAATGGTGATCCAAAGATATGCAATTTTACAATACCTATTATAATTGGACTGGTTTAATTCAGTATTTAGGTACAACTAATCCAATCCAATTGGGTTTACAAATATCTAATACAATCCAATCCAAACCAGGTTTGGATTGGATTGAAGCAATTAGCCAGTTTTTGGTTTTTTTGCATTGTATTAGCCATGCCATGATCAAAGATACTCATCCTGTATCTGGGACAGAATCAAACGTTATTTACCAACTATTACCAAGTATGCATCTCTCTTAACACACAACTGATCAGCTTTCAATTACTGAAAAACAAAAGCTCTCAAATTATCCACATCGCTTAATTATCTAGCATTACCAGCGGCTGGATTAACATAATGTGGAATTATAACTATTGCCGAACCCAAATGGATCCAGGCATTGCATTGGTTGTTTCCCAACAACAGTTTAAATGTTCAACCATTTAAGCAAAACCAAACCAATAATATGTCAACCACACAATTACCATTTCAAGAACACGGTGCCTATCTTTGACTTTTGATAATCAAATGCCCAGAACCACCCCCACAAACAAATCAACCCCAATTGCAGTAGTTCTAGCTTGTAAAATGCTCTACAACCCGCCCTAACAAAACCCATTTGCTACTCAACCCACTAACATAGCAGCAACAACAACAGGCTCAACTCCAAAACTGAGCTCAAAAAGCTATAAACTTTGCAACTAAATGCACTCATTAATACAAAAACAATCCAAACAAATCAACCCCAATAGCAGTTGTTCTAACTAGTAAAATGCTCTACAGCCCGCCCTAACATAACCCATTTGTTATTCAACCCACTAACACAGCAACAACAACAATAAGCTTAAACTCCAAAACCAAGCTCAGAAAGCCATAAACTTTGCAACTAAATGCACCTAAACCCACAACAGCAATCCCACTACACATACACTAACAGCAACAAATATGACAAATTCATGTTTTTTTTCCACAATTTATTCAAAAAAAAAAAACTAAAAAATTTGTTGACAGTACCTCTGGCAAGGAAACAGAGAAGGATCAGGAGGCACACCCAGAGCCTCGTGAGAAGAGGCCAACTTTTGGCCAAAGAAGGCGCCCAAAGAAGGAATGGGAGCTTCCCCAGTGGCCCACAAAGCGAGTCGCTGCAAGTGCTCGAGCTTCAATGCGGACTTGGGGTTGACGCTTTGCTTTTTGCCAGTCAATTCCTCTCTCAGTGATATTGTATCTTTCGACCCAGATGCTGTGTTTGTGTTTGGAGCTCTCTTGGCTCCTCCTCGCCTGCCCATGTTTTGCTTCGTTTTCCAGGCTTTTTGCTTTGCGGGAATTTGATCGAACAGTTGGTGGGTGACGCTGCCGAAAGAAGTAGAGGGGAGGGACGGAGGGGTTTATGGGCTTATGGGCCTCCCCTCCATAAACGACATGCCGTTTAAAGCCTTCCTACAGGTGGGTATCGGGTTGGCTTCAGCTGGGCTGGGCCCAGAATTTATTTTTTTTTCGTTTTTTAACTCAGTACTCAGTACTTCAGTAGTATACTACAGCACCACTCTTTCAAGATATCTTTAAAATCGCAAAGAAAAATATGGTGTTTTTTTTTTTTTTGGCCATAAGAAAAATATGGTGTTCAGTAGCGACAAGTAGGCGTAATATCGTGGCAAAATTGTATCCTGCTGAAATGGGCCTACTTGGGCTTGCTATGACCTCGCAAATTTGCAGAGATGAATCTACCTGGCATTCCTTCTACAACACACAACTCGGGCCCACCTAGTTTGTACTTATCGAATATCCATGGTGTCACCTATGGCTATTTTCTGTACCGTAGCTCGTAGGACCACATATTTTGCTCCACCTATCAAAATAATAAACAAAAAAAATCCATATGATTCTATTATTTTTCAACCAAGAAAAAAGTATGATTCTATATTTTATTATTGAAAGGTTGGGTTCTACTTTAGTTTCCGAAAAACTAAAGTGGTATTATACCTTGAAAGTGAAATTTAACCTTGTATTAATCTACACTTTATACGTGTCACAATCATGTTGATGTTGGTGTCCATTAAACACTGGTTTGTAGCATCTGATAGAGAATGTTATCGTCGGTAGATGGAGATGGTTCGGCCATGTTTGACCTTTACGTACATGCATCATTTCTTGCATGGTTGCATATATACCAAAGTTGAATGGTACGTTGTTACTTTTGCAATATTGGCTTTGTTCCGAGAGTTCAAAACTATTTTGAGTATGGTGATTTTCCATATATGGCCAATTAACTATACAAGTCCACATGCAGTGTCACATAATTGGTTGCAAGAGTTTGAAATTTTGAATCATGTATATATGGCTTCTTTAGGGCCAGTTATATATATATATATATATATTGGCTCTTCTTAAAGTGAACTTCAGTTTGTTGCCTCCATTTTTTAGTCAATGTTTCAATGGCCAAATTGCTTACTTATAAAAAACAATAATGCGTCCGACCAATTTAAGCTCTTTTTATTAACAATATTTTTCTTATTTATTTATTTATGAAAGGCCATAACAAGAGGAGCACTACCAACGATAATAAAATAAATCACTTAAAAATAGGGTGATGATTTTCACACTCTAATTTTGTGCAATTGCACTTTTATAATTGTTTTCATGTCTTAGCTAGTGACGTGATTAAATAAATTAGAATATATTTTTTTTTGAGAATAAGGCAAATCATTGTATTAAAACAGCCAAAAAAGCAGAGAGAATACAAAATATGAGCCTAAAGGCTTACAAGAAAACAAAAACCCACAAAAGTGGAGCAGAAAAGCCCACAGAAATTCGAAGATCTCATAACATCGGCATCGAGCAGATACTATAGCCATCAAACGGAGCCAGAGAGGCACCGTAGGAATTAGCGAACTAGTCGCGTTTGGGTTCACGATCCTACCAACATCTCTAAGTCGAGGCTGACAATAGCGCAAAGTGGCGGATGTGGCAATAGTAACCGGTGGAAATATGACCGGTACCGGCGAAAATAGTGACTCCCTAACACCTTGTGATGAGCGCCAGAGAAAACCTGAAAGCATCAAAACACAAAACAAACCAAAACAAACAAAATCTGAAAAACTCTCACGAAGAGAGGTGGAAAAACTCTCACAAGGAGAGATGAAAACACTCTCACTTATTGGGATGAGAGTATCCCAAAGGACAAAAATAAAAACACAGAAAAAGGAAAAGAAAAACAAAAGAGAGAGGGGCGAGGGGAGGAGCAGTCTGTGAGAACACAAGGGCCGCCCCTCCCCCATGGAGAGGTTAAGGAGAGGAGAGAGTTTTTCTTTTGGGATGGCGGCTAGGGTTAGGAAAGTGCTTAGTTAGCATTAGGTGGAAACTTTAGTTGGTTGTAATAAATTAGAATATATAAGAGTGAAAATGACTACCAAAAAACAATCATAAAATAAAATAATTGTCTCAAAACTCAAAACAAATGAGAATCATCAATGTTGCTTGTGGCCTTTATAATATAAAAAGAAAGCAATGAGAAAGGTCCGCGGGAAACAAACCTACAGATCGAGGCTGTGACATTCATGGACTAGTTCATTTGATGGTGACTCTGAAGTAAACTACTCTCCCCTAGTCTCCTTGTTTATGTCACCCCACCTTCTCCTTCCTTTTCCTTTGGTTCCCTCTATTGGATGGCAATCTATTTGCAATGCAAATTACAACCTTTTTATTATTTAATTTTGTGATGGGATGGCAAAGTCATTTTACATAGAGAAGTAGCTAGCTAGGAGTCTCTAGGACTTTATACTTAATTATTTTATTCGTATTCTTAATAATACATTTAGTTCTTAATATATTTTCTAAACATAACAACAAAATATAGCTATCTGAATCAATTGTACAATGATTATAAAATAAAAATATCAACTTACAAATTTTAATTATAAAAAATAATCGCTACTAATGATTATTTAACCTAATAACATCTAGTTTTCTCTTTATTAGAGTGGATTATGAGTTCAAATCTCATTGACGATAATGGTTGATAAAAAAATTAATTCATAAATATTATGTCAATAGTTTATCTTTTAAGATAATTTGAAAAAATAACATTAGAGTGAAAATTTGCTTGAGGCAACATACCAAAAAAAAAAAAAGCATGTCGGCGTGTACTATTAGTCTATTACCAAATGAATCCCTCTCTTATCATGACTTGTCAATGCCAATTAGGGAAAGATCGATGCACTGGACTTTGTCAATGGTGAGCATTATTTATAAAATGACATATATATATATATACATCAAGTCATAATCATCATGATTCACCCACCAATAAATCTTCATTAACTATCATTTATTTTGTAGTTTGGGATTGAAATGAGTATAAGATAACTTTCCCTTATTTAATTGGTACACACATCTTCAATAAGGTTCTATGAAGTGAAAGAAAAAAAGTCCATAAAGCAAGCATTTAGGTAAGAGCATTTGTGGTCAATTTAAGTGGTTGAAGGATGAGAAAAGATCAGCTAGGATTATAAAACAACATAAAACTCAAAACCCTTTTGGATGTGTAAAATTACCCATTATCTAGGACTAAGTTTATAGTAATTTAAAATAACTAGTTAAAAATACACTTGATTATGTGTCATAAGATAAAAATACCCTTTATATATATTATGAAGAAATCCTTGCAAAAACCATTGATTCGTAAACACTTTGCCATCAAAATGATGATGAAATACCTAAGAATCCATAATAGAAAAATAAATGCTACTTTTCTATGGATGCAAAAGAAAATATCATATTATATACTGTTTAAATAATACATGTTCTGAGGTTTAAATGTTCAAAATTTTTAATTTTAATATTTAACTTAATTAGTAGGTAAACTGATCGATCAACACTTTATAAATATATTGTACTGACAAACGTAGTATAGCTCTTTTTTTCTTTTTTCTTTTTTTTTTCACAAATAGTAGCTCACCCATGTTTGTTCAAATTTGAATTGGAATTAAAAAAATTATGATCATATTTACTCAATTTATTAAAGGCTTATTAGCACAAATACCCCCGAAATTAACTTTCATTCTCAATTTGCTCCTTAAAATTAAATTTTCTCATTTTGCCCCCCAATCTTTATTGATCACTCCCATAAGACAATTTTTGTCAGCTCCATCCATGAGTCAGTTAAAAAATCTAACATGGCACCTACGTGGATTGGCATTCTGGTAATTTACTAGTGGATGGAGGTGAGTGAGATTGACACCATGCCAAATGGGCGCCGTGTCGAATTAAGAAAATGACTAAGAAAATTAAATTAAGAAACAAACAAATGAAAAAATAAAAAATAAAACATTAAAACAAACCCATGAGGCTTTGGATCTCTCCTCTGCCACCTGGTTTCTGCCGCACCCTACCAACCTCCATTCCCCTCCCCTTTCCTCCCCTCCCCACTACAGCTTCCTCTCATTTCTCTGTGTTTCCTCTCTCTCTCTCTCTCTCTCTCTCTCTCTCTCCTCCCTCCCTATTTCTCTCTTATTCACGTCAAAACTCAAGACCATGGGTCTCTTTACTCAAAAAACCAGATTTGATCTCATCTTTCATTCACTCTAGGAAAACCGTCAATCTCACCTTTTTTTTTTTGTGGTTTTGAATGTCTATCTTGTTTTGGAAAAACAAACCTCATTAACAAAAATAAAAACTCAGACTTGCGCATCATGGAGGAAGGAGAGTGAGAAAGAGAAAGAAAAAGAGAGAAAATGGGAAGTTGTCGACTAGTGGGAGAGGTCGCCAGCAGTGATGAAGTTGGAAGAAGAGGGTGGTGGTAGTGGGAGGTAGAGGTGTCAAACGGGTCGGGCCGGCCCGAGCACGACACGGCACGGCACGATTAAAATAGGCACGGCACGGCACGGCACGGCACGATTAAATGGGCCGGGCTGGGCCGAAGTTTTTAGCCCATCGGGCACGGCACGAGCACGACACGGGCCAAGCACGGCACGAGCACGGGCACGAAATGGGCCCGAATTAGGCACGACTATTTTAACATTGTTTTTTCTATTTTTAAAGAACTTTTCAACAAAAATATTCAATTTTCATGAAAAATAATGTTAATATTTAATTATAAATAAGAAAAAATATCATAAGATTAGTTTTATCACCATAAAAAATAAAAATAAAAATAGGTCCGTGGGCCGGCCCGTTTAAGGCACGGCACGAGCACGAATGGCCCGCGGGCCATGGGCCGTGCTGGGCTTAGGTCTTAACTATATGGGCCGGCCCGAGCACGGCACGAAAGCACGATGGACTCAACTTAAACGGGTCGGGCAGGGCCGGGCCGGCCCGTTTGACACCTCTAGTGGGAGGGGGCTTGGGTGGGGAAGAAGATGAAATGGTTCATTTGGACAGTGGGGGCCCACTTTAAGCTGAGAATCTGAGATGAAGTCAATTTGGCATGTTGTCAGTCACAGTCAACTCCAATGACCAGTAAAATACCAGAATACCCATCCACGTTAAAGTGTCAAACGATCCAAGCCGGCCCGAGCACACATCACGATTAAAATAGGTACGGCAAAACACTAGTAAATGGGTCGAGTCGAAGTTTTTAGCCTATTAGACATTGCTTGACACGAGCACGAAATTGGCACGACTTTTTTAATCTTGTTTTTTTTAAGAGAATTTTTTAACAAGAATATTCAATTTTCATGTAAAATTTTTTTGAATATTTAATTATAAAGAAAAAGAAATATAATAAGATTAGTTTTTTTCACCTTAAAAAGAAAAAGAAAAAAGGCCCGTGGGCCAACCCATTTAAGCCACGGCACGAGCACGAGTGGTTCACACACCGTGAGCCGTGCTGAGCCTAAGTATTAACTATATGGATCGGCCCGAACACAACACGAAAACATGATAGACTCAACTTAAATGGGCCGAGTTGGTCCGTTTGACACCTCTAATCCACGTAAGCGCCACGTCGGATTTTTTAATAGAGTCATTGATGGACTTGACGAAACTTGCCTTGTAGAATGATTTGTACAGATCAGAGGCAAAGTAGAAAGATTTAACTTTAAAGAGGCAAAGTGAAAATGAAAGTTAATTTTAGGGACATTAGCACGAATAAGCTTATATTTATTAAAGAACAATACTTTGGTCACTCCTTGGGGGTATCTCAAGGTCACCCCACCTCTTCAAATTCTAATTTCATCAATGTCGGCGCATAATCGGAATTGTTGACTTTTTAGATAATATATTAAAGATTATCTCTGCAAAAAATCAAATCAATCGGAAATCGTTTGATTATATAATTGTTGTCAATTAAATGGAAAAAATCAACTGTTTTAATTAAAGAGTGATTTTTTTGCCAAACCTTTGATTTTTTCTATTTAATTGACAACAGTTATATAACCATACGATTTTCGATTGATTTGATTTTTTTGCAAAGATGATCTTTAATATGTTATCTAAAAAGTGAACAGTTCCGATTATACGCTAACATTGCCAAAATCAAAATTTGAAGGAGTAGGGTGACCTTGAGGTACCCCAAAGGAGTGACCCAAATATTGTTCTTTATTAATTTGTCCGGGTTAAATTTCAGTCGGTACGTATAACCAGTCAAAACCTCAAAATTACAAATGGCGGCTACCGTGAATATTTTGTCAAATCGGGGGCAAATTGTGGTTCACCCAAAAAGAGCTACCATCACTCATCAGCGACCGAAAAGAGTTAAAGTTAACGAACCAAAACACCGACACGTGTCCTCCCAGCCGGTTACTTTCGCAGGCATCACCGCTCTCTCTCTCTCTCTCTCTCTCTCTCTCTCTCTCTCTAATGCAACATTTCCCACAATTTATAAGCCACAAAAAAAACACCTCTACTTCAAGAAACGCAAAAAGGGGAGAGATTCATCTAATCCGTTTTCTGAAGAATTTTCACTCTCTCTCTCTCTCTCTCTCTTGCGATTTTCTCAGACGTCCCCAGTTCTTCTTCCAACCCTTTTGGTCCTTACCCAGGTTTCTTTTTCTATATATGTGCTTTTGAATTTTACATATTCCAGTTGTAATATAATAAAAGTTATTCTCTTTGTATATATTTAGTTCCTGGCCAGTTGGGGTTGGTTTGTGAGTGGAATCTGGTTAATTTTAGAGGTAATAAGACTTGTATTTTGGCTAAGATTTGGTGGGTCTTTGCTGTGTATATTCTATATTTTCTTTTTCCCCTTTGTTTCCAGCTTGTTACTTTTCTGGGGTTGGATTTTTAATAGCTTTTAAGCTGTGGGATTGTTAATTTGGGGGATTTGGGTTGATAGGTCTAATGGGTTGTGCTTAGTTTTTGCTTCAAGGGAATGTTTTTGATGGTTCTTTGACAATATAGCTGGATTTGGTAAAGAATAATTGCAACTCAGTTATCACAAAATATTGGGTATTCAACCAAATATATATATATACATATAAGTTAGGTTATATTTGACCTGACAAGTACAGTTGAATTATAGTGCTAAATCCTGGGTTGGATAGGTTCTGATAGGTGTCAAATTGACTCAAATTTGGCTTAGAACTATCGAATTCACCTAGAACTCAAAAGTGTCTGTGGCATAAGGAGAATCTTTTAAGCTATAAAAGTCTAGCTTGGTTGAGCTATTGTCTTGGGTCAAAAATGGTTGAATCAATTGCTTCAACATCGCTTCTTGGGCATCGACCACTCTATACTGGTGCTTTCGTCAAGGATGCCTCCAACAAGAGGAGGTCTTCAGATAACTATCGGTTCCCTATAGCAGAAATTCTTGGTAGAAGGACTGTGATGTCTCCTCCTTTGCCAAGGTTGAGAGTTGATCACTCAAAAAATTCTCCAATTAAGGCCCTTGCAATGCAGCTAACAAAAGAGACATATTCATTCAAGGATGATCGAATTCCCCAGAAATGGAATTATCCTACTGATACAGGTATTGATCGAAAACCTGGTTTGTGGCCACCAGAGAATAAAGCAGATAACCCTTCACTACATAATCCCTTGCTTCGACAAGAGCGGATGGGTAGCGGTTGGCTAGTTGCCATATTCGAGTGGGAAGGAGTTTTGATTGAAGACAATCCTGATCTCGAGAAGCAGGCCTGGCTAGTTCTTTCTCAAGAAGAAGGAAAATCTCCTCCCCTGGCTTTCATTCTTAGAAGAATGGAGGGTATGAAGAATGAACAGGCAATTTCTGAAGTTCTCTGCTGGACGAGAGACCCAGCACAATTGAGAAGAATGGCTGCTCGAAAAGAAGACATTTACCAAGCTTTGCAGGGTGGGATATATAGTTTACGAGCTGGATCAAGAGAATTTGTGAATGTCTTGATGCATTACAATATACCAATGGCATTGGTCTCTACACGTCCCAGAAAAACGCTTGAGGCTGCAATGAGAAATATTGGTATTGAAGGATGCTTCAATGTGATGGTAGCTGCAGAAGATGTTCAAAGGGGGAAGCCTGATCCAGAAATGTTTGTGTATGCAGCACAGCTTCTAAAATTCATACCTGAGCGGTGCATTGTGTTTGGGAACTCAAATCAAACGGTGGAGGCTGCCCACGATGCCCGGATGAAGTGTGTGGCTGTTGCTAGCAACCATCCTGTATATGAGCTTGCAGCTGCAGACTTGGTGGTTAGGCGCCTGGATGAGCTATCTGTGGTTGATTTGAAGAATCTTGCTGATATTGAATTAGCTGAATTTGGGTCTGGAGAGCCAGAGTTGGAATTGGAGGAAGACGAAAATCCATCTCCGTCCACAAGGGTAACATTTGATGATAATTTCTGGTAACACTGTAAAATGTACATATCTTTATTCTTCTTCTGATTCTTGATGATATAGTTTTATATCAACAACGCTGTGTATAAGAAAACAAGGGGAAAAAAAAAGTGGAAAAAAATATATATTTCAGTTGGTCTGCATTAGACTGCCTTACTGTTATCATCTATGTACAATATAATAATATATATGATTAAAACTTCTAATATTTACTTGGTGCTGTGTTGTTGCCACAATTATTTTTGATGTTGTGATTGACCTTGTTTATCTTTTATAAGACCCCTATTAGATACCAATAGATGGACAGGAACTTCGTTTCTTTGTAGTTGAGAATTCTAAGGGAGATTGGGTGGCATTTAGTTATATTCAGATGACTGTATATTAGAGGAAGATATCACAGTGTATTGGGGCATATATATTTTGCTTATCAGCACAGGAAGAGAAAATCTGAAAGATTACCTTTCATTTTTTATGAATGCCTGTGAGATTGCTGTGCCAAGTGGAAGGATGCATCAATCTCATTGTTTTTCCCTTCCCCTTATTTTGACAGTTGTATCTATATAAAATTTGCCAAAGAAACTGCAAGTTTGCACCTCTGCTTGAGCTACCAGCCTACCATACATCAACTCTTTTTGGGTTTTTTTTTTTTTTTTTTCAATTACTTGGTGGAGAAGAATGGGCAGCCTTTAGAATGTAGCTTTTAACATTGCTTAATCTGGACCTACAGTTCCAACAAGGAAGAATACTGGCAATGCATGTTGCATGTTGGAATTTATACACAAGGCCCTGGCCCCTGAGACCTTGTGTATAATGCAGCTGTAGTTTCCAGAGTCTGGTTGGAGCCTAATCAGTTTGAAGGCACTTAATTGCAATTTTCCATGAAAGAAATTCACACTCTTCGCCTTATACAGAATCAGTGGTAAACTGATAAGGCAATTGGCAAGATAATGCAGACTGCAAACCAGCCTGGGAAGTTTGGGAACATGGGCTCTGCTAGCAATTACTTTTTTCATAAAGGGGATGCACCTCTCAAGATTGGACTGTGGACTGGTTGTTGGTGCTCATTGAATAGAGGGCCATCCTCTCTACCAGTCAATATAGTAATATACCCCAATAAGGGAGAAAGTGATGCAGGTTTGTGTTGTCTCTGTAGTGCACGTTAAGTACTACCAGGGCCTTTCTGTGCATTTCGTTTTAGAGTGGATGGGTTTCTTTACTGCGGAATGTATGTTAGCGTTGGAATGCTCAGTCACATTTTGCATTTATCCTGTATATATTTCGCATTCAACATCTCATGTTAGAAAAATATTCATATATCATAAGGTTTCTATCCCAGCTCTCTTTAAAAATGGAGATCTTCTCTTAATAGTCTACGGATATGAGACATTGATGAAGTTGACCTTTGAATGTTATGTTTTTTAACTATTTGATATATCATAGAAGATTCGTTCATTTATACAAATGAGTCTGAGTTTTATGAGAAATATAATCAACTATGTGACCTTAAATACGATGTACATAACATTACTCTACTATGAAAATATTTTGAACATTATAGTTGGCCGGATAAAAGAAGAGAGAGATGTTGAGGTGTACAGTAATTATGCTCTACCAAGTTTGGACATATTTCTAGAGCAATCAAGATGGATAATCTAATTTCAAAACACCATCCTTTTGGTTCCCAAGACTGGCTTGAAGGTACAAATTATGTCACATATTCATACAATATTTTATCCTTATATATTGACAAGTTTATTTGTTCACTGTTAAGACATAGATTTATAAATCAGTGGCTAAAAAAGAAAAACATCGATTTATACATCACAATGTAGTTGGTAGATATCTAGTTAGAAAGACAGTAGAATTTATCTCTCTGCATCCAAGTTCGATTCCGCCTCTTCTAAATAAAAAATATTTATAAATCACAATTAAATTTGTTCATGTGATGAATTTCTACTGTAGACAAAATTCTCAATAGTTAGATTGACACAATTAAATTTGGATTCAATCTATTGTTACAGAAATTCTAGCATTATTAATGATTTAATAATACACATCGTCTTATGTTAACTAACTTAGCCGAGCACAGCTTTGTGCTCAATCTTTATCACCGTGCTAAGAAACATGCATGATGCAACCAACGCTTGTCGTTTTGACCAAAAAAAAAAAACGAAACTCTTGTTGTTTAGTCCTCAAACAGAAAGAAAAAGTCATAAAACGTAATACGTCACCGTTTCTTTCGTACAAACAATTAATTGCACTTACACTGTATAAAAGTCATAAAATGATAGCATTACGCCATTACCTTATCACATTGGATTTTATTTTTTGGGCTAATTACAAATTACAAAGTATCCCTCCAAGTTGGTCTTCATTACCCGCCTCTTAACCGATGGGGACTCAACAGTCAACACTAAAGATTGAATCTCTCTCCTCCCCTTCTACTTATGCAGATCCACCCCATCAAATCCTTTTTTTTTTACATATCTCTCTCTCTCTCTCTCTCTCTCTCTCTCTCTCTCTCATTCTACTAGTCTTCTTCTTCTCCTAATCCACCCCCCCCCCCTCAAATCCTTCTTTTTTCTCTCTTTCTCTCTCTCTTACTCTCGCATTCTTCTGTAGATCCACTTGGCCCGCTTAAACCCTCCTTTTATTTTTATCTCTAAATTATTACTTGTTGCAATTGTCCACATAGTGCCAACTAGGTTTCCACATAAAAAAAATAAAAAAAATGAACTTTATGCATGTCATGTCACAGCTTAACAATTGACCAGACAGTCAACTTAAAGAAAATTTGACAATGAGTGACATTAATTTAAATTGAAAACTATAAGTACTACATTGAAAAAATTAAAATCCTATGAAGGAATTGAAAATGGCAACAAACATGGAAGGGGTACTTTGTAATTAGCCCTTATTTTGTTTTTATTTCAAATTTTCAATATCACAATGATAGATTTTCTTTCTTGTTGTGACATTTTCTTTTGCTAACTCTGTTTCTGTCACAATGAAATCTCATTTTGTAAGTATGCTCTTGTACAAATGTATGAAATGCCAAACAAAAAAAAAAACAGAGAATACTGAATTTTATAATAAAACTATAGCACTAGATTTTTTTTTTTTTGGATTGTGTATACAATCCATGTGATGGATAAAAAATGACAATGCATCTATTATATACATTTAATAAGAGAAATTTAAAAAATTTGCTAAAATTTGCTCAATTTAAAGACTTTTAGCCATTTTTTTAGAGATTTAGAAAAATAATTATCGATTAGTGCTCGAAGAGGGTTTAAGCACTTCTTTATGGGAATTCAAGTATTATTTGAAAGTTTAAATTTTAAATTATTAAAAAAATAGTTAAAAGTCTTTATTGAAAAAGAAAAAAAAAAAGATCAACTTTCAAAATTTTCCATTTAATAATGGAACTAAAGATTAAAGGAATCAACAGAGGAGCTAAACCTACATCATTATGCCCCCCATAATAGAATATAATAGCCAATTACTATATTAATAAATCAAGTAACTTTTTTTGGGTACAGATAAATCAAATAATTTCACTTACATGGTATTTGGACAAGAGGTTTGAGAGATTGTTTGTAGTTTATTTTAAAACATTATATTTGACCAGATAATAAATCAACATATTTAGAGTTTATTTTAAAAACATTACATCCGATGAGAAAATGATTGAAGGTATATATATATATATATATTAACCACAAAGGGGAACCTTGTTATGCCTTATGGAACTTAATTTTTCGAATTAGTATTAGTTTACTTTATTGTTTGGCATTGTCAAAGCCATTGCGATTGATGATTGCGATTCCACTAGGTTTAGAAAGGAATCGTCTTGTCTGGATTCATGTAATCTTTGTAATATTATATTGAACTCTACGTCTCTACGCACATAGCATAATCATAGTATTGGTTAGTAATATGCCTCATGCCGTCATCAAATACCTCATCACAAGTCACAATCACTAGCTTTTTCTTTTTTATAATTTACTGTGTTCGGGTCCATTGGATGGTCCAAACTTAGAGAGAGAGAGCAACAGCAAAATTGCCTTTTGCAAAAGTACCTTTTGTCTACAAATATTGATGAAATAAGGATGATTATACCACAATTGCACAAAATAGGACTCATCATATAATGCCAAGAGGAATGGGGATCTTGTTCTCTAACCACACTCAAGCATGTATATGGATATTTAGGAATTTTGGATATTTGTCATATACAAAATTATTGCATTAGGAGACATCTTATATCCATAAATGTTATGCCAGCCTGAAATTTAAGCTTGTGCATACCAAAAGAAAAAGAAGAAAAAGAAAAAGTGACCAAATACATCATGATTACTTTCAATTTTGCCAATAAATTAACTTTTCCATCTGGCATGTTTAAGAGTAAATCAATTTCTTTTACGATTGAAAGTAGTCGGAGGCCACATAATTAGTTTCGATCACTATAAATTTAGAGCCAATCAGCCAACTAAATAGTGTCTTCACAGTGTATAAAAGTTTTAAAATGAGAAGGTTCTAGTAGAACTTAGAGATGTACAACGGGTTATTTAAAGTCGGTCCATTCACATTTCGTGTCGTGCTCGAATTAGGCCAGGCTAGCCTAATTATTTTAAATCTTAAGTTAAGTTCGATCCATGGCTCAACCTATAATGAATCGTGCTGGGCTCGTGTCGATTAATTATTTTAATTATTTTAAATTTTTATTATTATTTAAAAATTAAATAGTCTTTGATGCAATTTTATTTTCTATCAAAATTTTGAATTTTCTATTGCTGACATTCAATTTTCTATCAAATTTTACCACCAAAATAAAAAATAAAATTGAAACAAGACAAATAGTAAATTTTTTTTAAAAAAGATTTGAGAAATACTAATATAAACGGGCCAACCTAACGCAAAACGAGCTCAGGCTGGGTCGATCCAACGGGATAAAAATTATTGGTCCAGCTCGACCCACTTATTAACGGTCTAGGCTGGGCCAGGCCAGTGCCGAATTCGGGCCGGCCCGACCCATCTTACACCTCTAGTAGAACTCTTCACACAAATGTAAGATAAGACCCACTCATGTTTATGAGTTTCATCCCATATGTAAGATAATTCTTGCCTTAGCTTCTTATTATTTCTTTCTGATTTCAGATATACCATCTTAAATCTTACTTTCCTCCAATAAATATATCTTAAAGAGTGTCATTTTAATTGAATTATCATTGAAACCGTCGATTATCGATAATAATCGACTAAATGACTTAATTAGTAAGGACTCCTTTGTAGTTCACCCTACTTTCATTCATCATTAGCTTTCCAACCTTTCCTAATAATCACTCCTAATTTGTAACCCGTTTGATACTATTTTTTAGAAGTGCTTATAATAAGTAATATTTTTGTTGGAAGCACTTTTGTTCATAAGCACATACAAATTTTTATAAAAATTTCAAGTGCTTTATGCAAAAGCACTTGAAAGTGCTTCTCGAGGAAGCACCTGTCAGGTGTTTCTCAAAATACCACTTAAAAACACTTTTATAATATAGAAATACTTTTATGGGTTAAATACAAAAATGGTTTATAAATTTTACAGTGAATCTCAATTTGGTCTACTAATTATAAAAAGTGTCAATTTGGTCAACGAACTTTTCAAGTTGTACTACTTTGGTACAAACGTTATCTTCCATCGAAAATTTTAACAGAAACTAGTCATGTGCATAACAAGTGACCATATTTTCAGGGACATTTCAGTCTGTTTATCACATTTTTATGTAACCAATTCCGTTAATTTTTAAATAGAAATTAACATTTATACTGCTTTGTTACAACTTGAGAAATTTGTAAATCAAATTGACACTTTTTATAATTAGTGGACTAAATTAAAAATTAGTATAAAATTTATAAATTATCTTTGTATTTAACTATATTATTATTTATTTCTATCAAATACAATTAAAAGAGTGTCAGTGTGGACCATTTTTGTTTTTGCCAGTTCTAAAACCAAAGAAGAAACAGATTATGAGTTTTTTGTTGGTAATATGGTGAGAGTTAGTGTGGGATGAATGACTTCTTCGAGGAGTGAGAAATAGATAATAGATTACGAGGTTGAACAGAGAATCTATAGTGTGCTGACGTGGCGGCATTCAGGACAAGTGGACTGTGGACCACACAAAGGAACATTTATGCCGCACTATTTAATTCTCATCGCAAAAACACTTGCACTTAATTTTAATCAGCAAAGAGAGGAGGAACCAAAGTCTCTCTCTCTCTCTCGCGAATTTCTCTTTCAGAGAGAAGACCAAAAACCCTAGTCAGTTTCTCAGAAATTCCTAGATTTCGATTGTGATTGTACTCTCAGCATACTAGGTAATCCTCCAATTAATTTACTTCGTCTAATAATTTCATATTTGTATTCATTTCATACTACCTACAGTGACCAAAGGTTTGGTCTTTTGAGTCTCAATTATCAGTATAATTGTTATGATTACAGTGGAAGGTTGAGTTCATACTTTTTGGGGTTTAAATGATTAATCCCAGTTTACATTTCATCCTAAAATGTTTAATTTTTAGTTTTGGTGTGCTATGAGCCTATGTCAATGCACTGTTACGTATAATATTGGCTCTGTTATTGTTTTTATGGTTTTTAGAGTATTTGTGTTGTTCGGCCATTCAATAATAAAGTTTTGTACTTTTATTGGGGTGAAATGCCGTTGTTATGATTGAATTTTATTGGAAATGATAGGTTATAATAATTTGTTAGTTGGGTTATAAAAATTGATTATTTGAGAGCCAAAAAAAATAGGAAAATTATATATGAAAAGAGAATTGAAGTTATCAACAAACAACTTTTCATGGCCATGTGCTACTCTAAATAATGTGTAAGGGGTGCAAGTCCAATGGATCTCTTGGACTAGTTATGTGTGCATGAGCGCGCTCAATTGCACTGAGAAACAGTGGTTTTTAACTTTAAGAAGAGCACACTTTGAGTTCCTTACTGAGTTTTTACACGAAATTCTGTGTAAAAAGTATGTCATTTTAATAGGCCTTAAGTGGGACCATGGTAAGATTTTGAGGTGGTTCCTGTAAAGATGTTCAATTTTTAATTTTCATCGAATGGACTTCATGTAGTTGATTGAAAGGTTGTGTACGTGCTTTTCCAGGGACCCCCATGGCACTCATTTCACTGACAGGTTCATCGTATTGCATCCATACTGAGATATTTCGGAATAAATCTGGGCAAAACGTGATTTTTAGTAGGGCAAACAATATAGATGCATCCAAATCGAAGGAAAATTGCATTAGATTTTCTTCCGTATCATTTTATTCTGCTAGGAAGACACAGATTTTTCACATAGACAATGCTGGAGTAGGACAGAAACGAGGGAATAGTGTGATAGTTGCTGCAAGTCCTCCCACAGAAGATGCTGTAATTGCTACAGAGCCACTGACGAAAGAGGATCTTGTAGGGTATCTTGCCTCTGGATGCAAGCCTAAGGAAAAATGGAGGTATTTATTTCCTTATGTTACCTCGATCAGAGTGGTGTATTTATGCTATTCATTGTTTTTCCAATGTGGCTTGAAACTCAATGACAATTCAGATTGTTATACACTGTATCTCATCCCTCTCTTTTCCAGTTTGTTCGATAACCAATTATAATTTGAAAAATTTATCATGCTCCATCCTCAGAATTGGCACAGAACATGAGAAGTTTGGTTTTGAGCTAAAAACTTTACGTCCTATGAAATATGAACAAATAGCCGAGTTGCTTAATGTGATTGCGGAGAGATTTGACTGGGAAAAAGTTATGGAAGGCGACAACATTATTGGACTCAAACAGGTAAACTTACTTCTCTGCTGTAGACTGCAATTTTGTATTCATTATATGTTTAACCTCCATTAGGTATCTGTCATTGGGATGATAATATTTTCAAATTGTGTTTGAAAATGATCAATTTGTAACTTGTGCATCCTCATATGACTCCATGTTAAATCAATTATCAACAAACCCTTGCCATTATTTTTGGGTATTTTTTCAAAAAAAAAAACATTCGACATTGTGGGCCAGGGTAAGCAAAGCATATCATTGGAGCCTGGAGGTCAATTTGAGCTGAGTGGTGCACCTCTTGAAACTCTGCATCAGACTTGTGCTGAAGTCAATTCACACCTTTATCAGGTCAGGGAAAATAATAATGCTTTGGAATTCACATGCAAGCTAAGGTCACACTTTGTGCATAAATTAAAGTTTAGTTGACAGATGGATTTTTATTTTTTTTTTGCTAGTAAATTTGTTTATATGTTACTTTTTATTAGGTTAAAGCAGTTACAGAGGAAATGGGAATTGGATTTCTTGGAATTGGTTTTCAGCCTAAATGGGGAGTTAAGGACATACCTATAATGCCCAAGGTATTGTTTAATCCTATAATTTGATAGATAAGGGATTGAGGTGGCACATGCTGAATATGCCTTGTGCACTGTATGTGTTTTGTAAGGAGAAGGCCATATCAGGCACCTTATTTCATTTTACTGGTTTAATAAACGCTGTAGCCTGTTGATGGGATTGGAGTTTCATTTAACGAAGACTCTTAATATTTTCTTTAAATATTCTCTTAGTAGTCTTGTAATTAGGAAAAAGAACGCCACAGCATGTCACCTTCTACTGTAACTCTTATGGTTCAATGACAATATCATAAGCTCCTTTTCAAATTTCATGCTGCAGTTTCATATGATGTCCAATTGGTCTAGTTAGCCTTTTGTTTTTTCATCTCATCATCCTTTTTATGGTGCCACTTTTCATATCTTTTTTTAGTACTTTGATTTCCTGCCTACTGACCGAGTATTTTGGCTCAGGGAAGATATGAGATTATGAGAAATTACATGCCCAAAGTTGGCTCGCTTGGACTTGATATGATGTTCAGGACTTGCACTGTACAGGTAATATGACTCCTACTAATCTATTCAGATACTTGCTATGAATAATTTAGTACTTCTTATGGGTAGTTATGTTTCATATAGTGATATTCCATTGTTTTTCAGAGGAGGCAGCTCTTTTAAGCTCATGCACAACTTATTTGTTCACTTTTTTAGGTTAATCTGGACTTCAGTTCTGAAGCAGACATGATAAGAAAATTTCGTGCTGGTCTTGCTTTGCAGCCTGTGAGGAACACTGGTCTCTTGTTTTTTCTGTAAAATTTGTCACTTATATGGTATCTAACCTGTCAACATATGAAACAGATAGCAACAGCTCTATTTGCAAATTCACCTTTCACTGAAGGAAAGCCAAATGGTTTTCTGAGCATGAGAAGGTTATCTATAGTTCCTTTTTTTTTTTGGTTTTATGCATTCTTCTATTTTTCTTTTCCTCCGGGTCTGTTTATTTTGTGATACATGGCATCTGTATTGATTCTTCAACTTTTTTGTAACAGTCAAATTTGGACTGATACTGACAACAATCGCACTGGCATGCTTCCTTTTGTTTTTGACGACTCCTTTGGGTAAGATTTTTTTTATTTTATGTTATTTTTTATGCACTTATGAAAGAAGTTCTTGCTTTGTCCTGTGATTACAATTTTATATTTCAGAATCCAACTATTTTGAGCATTTACATCTATTTCATGATAGGTAACAATTTGAGCATAGATAATCCAGTGTCTATTAAAAAACACATCCTCAGTCACCTTGTTATGCCTAATCTACTTGTTTGTTCAGTAATGGATTGTTGCCAGAACATTCTCCTTTAATAGCCATAAGTAATAATATTCTATCCTAAATTTTCTAATATTGCTTTATTTGAATGCTGAAATGGAGTTATGGTTGGTTTGTTTTTGTTTAGTGAATATTTTACCTGAATGGTTTTGTATGAAGTGTTGAATTGTGATGGCATACATGAATAGTTTTTTGATGAACTTTTTACATGAATCGTTCTGTCTAACTTCTTTTCTAGCTATTCTATTTTCTCCACTGCACGTAATGTTGTAATCCTTGAATAGATTTCCAATTCTATTTGCAGTAGAAATTTTTTTGTGATCCTTCTTTACTCTTTTCTGAAGCCGGATTCTCCATTTTTAGTTGTACAATTATCTTTTAATGTATTTAGTTGGTTTTATATTCTTTTTTGTTTTTATTATGCAGATTTGAGCAGTATGTTGATTATGCTCTTGATGTTCCCATGTACTTTGTATACCGGAAAAAGAAGTATATCGACTGTACTGGAATGACCTTCCGGGTTTCCATCTATCCTTTATTGTCTTGTAATCTGAGGCTTTCTTTTGCAGCTGCAGTCTTCTTTTTTGTCTGAAGCTACTGATTTATTAAAGACATGGTATGGTTGTATTCATGCAGGACTTTTTGGCAGGAAAGCTTCGTTGCATTCCGGGTGAATTGCCAACCCTGAATGATTGGGAGAATCATTTGACGACTATATTTCCGGAGGTTCATACTAGCCTAAATAATCAAATCAGTAGCTTATGCTTGCTGATGCTATTGCCTAATTATGCAATGGGCCTTTTTCATTCAGGTCAGGTTGAAGAGATACTTGGAGATGAGGGGTGCTGATGGAGGGCCTTGGAGGAGATTATGTGCTTTGCCAGCATTTTGGGTAATAGGCATTTTGACTCCTTATACATAACTAGTTCTTTTTTTTTTTATCTATACTTAAGCCACAAGTGTACTTTTGGAGTATATTTCACTTTTTAATATTATCTTCTGATAAGTATATACAGATAGAACAAATATTTTTCATTTTGTATATACTGTTGTTTAGGTCCTTTATGTCTCATATGTTGTCTGTGAAATCCTAAAACATATGTGAATGTCTACTATCTTGCTTCTGAGGGTTATGCGAATAACTCCTAAATCCAGCAACATCAGCTGATTGTAGTTTTCTTTCAAATGTCAGGTAGGTATATTGTATGATGAGGTTTCCCTACAAAATGTGTTAGACATTACAGCTGATTGGACCCCCGAAGAACGACAGATGCTGAGAAATAAGGTGATGCTAAATCCTACACAACAAAGCCTATTTGCTTTACCTCAATGAAAAGAAAGTATAAAACGCTTTATTTGCATGCATGAAATCAAATTTGTATCCTGTAAGCTCTATGTTAGAAATTGTGTGTTTGACAAAGTTGAGAAAATATCATCCTGTGAAGTGGTTGACGCATGCACTTACAACATATACTGTGAAAATGTTGCAAATTTTTGGCAGTAACTTGTTTCATGCCACACCTATTGGTGTTGGAGCCTCAGAGGATACTAATTGGGGTTGGAACCACAATGTGGGCAGCCAGGCCATGAGACGACCTAGCTAGTGTGGTTAAAGTCCAGCTAAAGCAATTTAGTGATATTTATTTATTTTTTACTACTTTCTTTTGAAGATTTCCTCCCACCTTCAGTTTTTCTAATTTTTCATATTTAAAGCAATAGCTGAATTGCACGGTCATGGAATTTTATATTTTACCTTTCTTCTAATCAATATTTAATTCATCAACTTTGAACTGCCGGATAGATTTTATACTTTTGTTCTGTTAGTAGGGGTACAGGCCTCTTATGTTCTTATAACTGTGATTAAATTTGCAATTCTAATTGTATAATTATTTTAGTAGGTTCCGATAACTGGTCTAAAGACACCATTCCGGGATGGATTGCTCAAGCATGTTGCTGAAGATGTGGTAAAGTTGGCAAAGGTAAATTGGGCTTCTCTTGCTGCTTCATATGTGTGTGTGAGCCTGTTTCTCTGTGCCTGGCTAGCTCATGGCATCCATATACATTTTCTTCTGCAGGATGGCTTGGAAAGAAGAGGCTTTAAGGAATCAGGGTTCTTGAATGAGGTGGCGGAGGTGGTTAGAACTGGTAAGTAATTAGGAGTTGCTCTTTGTTCCTTTTATGATTTTTTCCCTGGAACCGCACTGTTCCATTACCTCTTTTCATTTTTTTTTTTCTTTTTCAAAAAGCTAAGCCAACTTTCTATGATTCACCTTGATGTGCACCATGTTATCTGTAGGCTTTTTTATCTTTTTCTTTTTGGAGGGAATTTAGTGTTTATATTAAAAGTTAATTATATGGCAGGTGTAACACCAGCTGAGAAGCTATTGGAGTTGTATCACGGGAAGTGGGGACAACAGATAGACCCAGTTTTTGAGGAGCTACTATACTGAGGTGAGGCACTTCAGTGGGGTCATTTTGTGTGTAAACCTTGCAAATTTTGCAGGTGTAATCCTAGTTTCTTATTTTAGCTGCTTTCAGTTTGTGATTACCGATCGATGCACCTTCCCTCAGAAATAATTTGTGATGTAAATTTTAGGTATGGGGCTTCTCATCTAATTTACACATGAATATAATCAGATCATTGTTCCAACTGGTTATGTCACGGAAGGTTAAAAATAATAGGAACTTCTTGAGTTGGATTCATTTGTATAACTTAATGCTATGTTGTGGGAAAGAATACACTGCCAAGTTGAACAAAAGTTCACTTTGTTGCATGCAGCCCACTTGTATTTTTCTCATTTTCCCTTCCAATTTTGGCTCTTCAAGTTATTTTCTTACTCGTATAGCTCTGCCCAGTTCAATGCACAGGTCATCTGATTGGCTACCAATATGTACCATTTGTTCCTGTTACCTGCCATCATGTGGTAGAGATAATAACCCTACAATATTTCCCGAGCATGCTTTTGTACATGCATTTTTGTGCTTCTGCAGGTCTTTACCACAATCTATCAATAGTACATGGTTGTGGTCATATTTGGTTTTTTTTAATCTGGCAGTTTATATAATGTTCACTTGAAAATATAATTATCCAACCCCAAACTTACCCAAGTCCAGACCCAATTTGGCTCGGGTCTGGCTTGTTTGCCTAACTTTAGACAAATTGGATAGTCGGGGCCAACTTTATCACCCATAAAGATAAGGAGGTTGTGATGTGAGACTGTGAGAGGGAAGAAGAAGAAGAACCGTGATGTTAAATTTCAGGCGTCTCTATCTCATGTTGCTTGTGTTGGGCATGAAATGCATGTTTAAATTTTGTTAGAGAAGGTTTACTTTTGTAGAGACTCCTTTTCATCATGCCATTACTGATTACCATCCACTTAAGTAAAGATATGCTTTAATAAACTTCATGATTGCAAATGTGCATGGACGAAATCTTTGAGTTAGATTGTTGTCATTGAAAGAAAGTAAGAAACAATAGAAAACCCAAATCGATACACATTTTAATTGTTGCTGATCAGTATTCTCTCTTATTTGCCCCACTTACAATTCCATGCAGATTTATTAACAATTAACAAGGCTCTAATTCTTATTTGATACACGTCTTGACAGGTGTGAAATACCCTTTGCTCAGTTCCTGTTCAGTGTTCACAATCTACTAGATAGGAGTGGAAATTCCTTATGCGCGACATTTAATCACAACCATTCAAATAATTGATCTGATGGCTAAGAAAAACACATATAAAGAGCCAAACAAATATTAAAACGTGTCCAACTTTGAAAATTCAACAATTGTGTTCGTCATTTTGGAGAATTTTTAATGTGTAACCGATACATCGTTACGTGGTGTAACCAATTCAACGTGTAAGAGTATTGTTGGACGATATATTTATCCCTTTTATGGTATAATATTAATAACATCTACCTATATTATGACACATTGAATTGGTTACATTACGTGACGGTATATCGGTTATACTAAAAGATCTCTCGTCACCTTGTAGCCATTACCAATATTCCACTTAAAGCATAATACCACATATTTATTTATAATTAATCATAACTAGCATATATGAATATATGATTGCCATTATTACAAAAAGTTAAATCATATTTAAAATGGCACCTAATTACTTTTTCATTCTTCATTTCTTTTTCTTTTTTTAAGATATACGCATTATGCCGTGGTGCTACAGTTACACAATAATTTTTTCATTTGGTGATCAAATATATTATTGTCTCCAAAATCTACTTTTTTTCCACAATTCTCGTAGACTCAATTGAAACTTACTCAAGCAAACCCAAATATCAAAGAAAAACGAACAGATATAAGAAAGAAAATTTCCCAATATAACAAAATGATAATTGGCCACCTATATAAGTTGACCAATTTACTAATGGGGTGGTACGAAAAACTACATGGCGAGATGACTTCTTTAGTAAATTAAAAAGTCATACGGAAAGGGCCAAAGTGCACTTGAAAAAACTAGAATATCATCACCATGTGATAGAAATGGTGGTGCATGCAAAACTGCAATTAATCAGGTAGAGTCTGAAACTCAGCCCTCTACCCACCTTCAGGCTTCACAATGCATGATTTAAAATAGCTTCTAAACTTTGAGAGAGAGAGAGAGAGAGAGAGAGAGAGAGAGAGAGAGAGAGAGAGAGAGAGAGAATAATTGCTTTGGGTAAATTAGAAATAGGTACCGAGCATTAAAGTTTTCATTCTATAATCCACTCACATAATTTGGGTGAAATGTAGTGTTAGTGATTGAACGTTCTTATTGGAAATGATGCCTTACACTACTTTGTTAGTTATCAACACACAACTTTTAATGGCCATGTACTATTACTCTGTTCAATGTGTAGGAGCTGAAAGTGAAATTTGATTTCTTGGATTAGTTAAGCAGTGGATTTTAACTTTAAGAAGGGCAGGTTGATGTCCCTCTAGAGTTTGAGCCTTTGAGGATTGAGTTCCTTACTGAGTTTTCACTTGAAGTTCTGAGTAAACAACATATGTTATTTATTTTTGGATAGGCCTTAGCTGGGAAGATAGTAGGTCTTTGTGATGGTTCTAGCTTGTATAAGGTGGTCAAACTTTTGGTGAAAAAAGATGGTCGGTTTTTAGTTTTGTGAAATATATAAAAAAACAAGAAAGCTAATAATGCAATCATATGTAGTTTAGGATCAATTGATGTAGTAATTTGCATTCTTGTGTTACAAAATCAACACAAATAGTGTAATATTTTATAGTTTCTTTAGAGAAAATGGGATACACACATTTGGGAAATTGTAATTAATATAAGGGGTGTAATCCTCACATGTCAATTGTGTGTTGAAACAAATGTACATGTGGGTAATGCTTAAGAGGGAAATAGTGTTTCAACGGCACGCTTTCCTTTAGACTTTATTTACCCCCACAATAAGTGTACAAAGGAAATATGCAAATAAGTCCTTACGTTAACAAGGCTTTAATTCTTATTTGATACACGTTTAACAGTGGTGAAATACCCTTTGCTCAGTTCTGACTTCTGAGCCACATCTAAATGGAGTGGAAACTCCTCAAGTGCCACAACGAATCACAACCATTCATATAATTGATCTGATGGCTAAGAAAAACACATCTAAAGAGCCAAACAAATATCAAGACGTGTCCAACTTTGAAAAATGAACAATTGTGCTCATTACCTTTATGGTGCGTTTGGATGAAGTAATTTGAAACTACTAAGGAATTCATAAATGACGGAATTAAAAATGACGTGATTTAAAATTCTAGAATTTGTAAATTCTCTTGTTTGGATAAATGTAATCATAATGGAATTTAAATACGAAATTTATAGTAGTTTTATAAAAGAGTGATGGTGATGGTGGCAACAATAAAAATAATGTTTGTGATAAGTTGATGATGGTAGTAGGGGTGATGGCCCACGGGCGGTGGGAGAAATGGTGGTGGCAAAAATTGGGGTATTGGAGGTGGCGGTAACGGCGACATTGGCAGTAATGGTGATGGTGGTGGCGAAGGCGACAGCGATGGTGGTGGTGATGGCACTGGTGATGGAGGTGGCGGCGGTGGTGTCAGTGGTTGTGACGGTGGCGGCGGCAATAGTGGTAATAGTGGCGGCTGTGGTGGTAGCGGCGAAGGTGGTGTTGGTGGTGGTGGCAGCGGGTAGTGGTAGTAATGGTGGCGGTGTCGGTGGTGGTAGTGGTGACGGTGGTGGCGGTGGTGATCGTAGTGGTGGCAGAGGTGGTGGTGGCGGCGGAGGTGGTGTCGGCAGAGGTGGTGTCGGTGGTTGTGGTGGTGATGGTGGCGGCAGAGGTGGCGGTGGCGGTGGCAGTGGTGGTGACGATGGTGGTGGTGGTGGTAGCGGTGGACACGACTTTTTTTTTTTATAAAAATTAGAATTTTAAAAATGACACCAATTTAGGTAGAATTTAAATTTAGAATTTACAGCCTTCAAATCCCAAGTTTTTTTCCATATAGAATTTAAGAAATTCTATTTTTATGGACCCAAACAAGGAAATTAGAGCATGTAATTTTTTAAATGCTGAGTTTTGTTTAAATTCTAAGTTTTTTTTCTCCATCCAAACACACTATTAGCGTTACCAATATTCCACTACCATATTTAATATGTATGGCACATAACATAACGTTTGTGAAAATTTCACTTTCTCGTCCATCTTTTCTTTATTTTCTTGACAGAAAAAAAAAAACCATTCTTTTCTTTATTTTCTTTTGATATTCTGATATTTATTTGATGATTTTAGCATTACTGTTTTCAAAATCTTCTTCCCTTTCATAATTCTTGTAAACTCGATTGAAACTTACTCGAGCAAACCCAAATATTAAAGAAAAACAAACATAAGAAGGAAGATTGCCCAATATATATAACAAAATGATAATTGGCCACTTATATAAGTTGACCAATTTACACTTGGGGTGGTAGTAAAAAACTACATGGTGAGATGACTTGTCGAATAAATCAAGTCATTATGGATTATAAGAAAGAAAAAAACACATACGGAAAGAGCCAAAGTGCTCTTGAAAAAACTAGAATAGTAGTAGAATACCATCACACCATGTGATAGAAAGGGTGCTGCATGCAAAACTGTACCCAGAAAATTTCTTTTTCTTTTTTCTTAATATAAGTATCAGACTTTTCTCCTCTCAAATGCATAACCAGGGTGCGTGAACAGAAATGAAGTTATCAACATACAACTTTTAATGGCCATGTACTATTACTCTGTTCAATGTGTTGGAGCTGCAAGTGCAATTGGATTTCTTGGATTAGTTATAACTTGTGTGTGTGTGTGTGCGCGTGCGTGTGAGAATACACACTAATAAGCAGTGGATTTTAACTTTAAGAAGGGCAGGTTGATGCCCCTTTAGCGTTTTGAGGATTGAGTTCCTTATTGAGTTTTCACATGAAGTTCTGAGTAAGAAACATAAGCTATCTATTTTTGTGATGGTTCTGGTATAAGGTGGTCAAATTTTTGGTGAAAAAAGATGAACTTTTTTAGTTTTGTGCAATATATAAAAAAAGAAAAAAAAAAAAAAAAAAAAGCTAATAATGCAATCACCTGTTGTATAGGGTCAATGTAGTAATTGCATTATTGTGTTACAAAAATCAACACAATTACTGTAATATTTTATAGTTCTTTAGAGAAAAAGGGAAACACACATTTGTGAAATTGTAATTAATATATGGGGTGTAATCCTCACATGTCACATGTGGGCATAATTTTGCTATATTTTATTCATCCATTTGACCATCATTTTTGTCTGCAGAAATGGCTATAAAGGAGTGGATGTTGCACTGCATAACAATTAGAAGTTGGTGGTGTTATAGTGGCAATTATAAGGTAGCAGTACTGGAGAGTGTGATCATTGTAGTTGATTGAGAGGTTGTGTATGTGCTTTCCTGAGGGGGTCATGGCACTCATTTCAATGACAGGTTCATCACACTGCATTGGCTTCTCTTCCTTATCATTTCATTCTGCTAGAAAGACACAGATTTTGCATGTAGGCAATGCAGGGGTAGGACATAAACGAGGCCATAATGTGATAGTTGCTGCAAGTCCTCCCTCAGAAGCTGCTGCAATCGCTACAAAGCCGTTGACGAAAGAGGATCTTGTAAGGTATCTTGCCTCTGGATGCAAGCCTAAAGAAAAATGGAGGTAATTATTGCTTTATTTTACATGGATCAGAGTTGTGTATATATGCTGTTTGTTATGATTTCAATGTGGCTTGATGACAATTCAGATTGTAATACTCTGTATCTTACCCCTCTTACCTTATCATGCTCCATCCTCAGAATTGGCACTGAACATGAGAAGTTTGGATTTGAGCTAAAAACTTTACGTCCTATAACATATGAACATATTGCTGAGTTGCTTAATGGGATTGCTGAGAGATTTTATTGGGACAAAATTATGGAAGGTGACAACATTATTGGACTCAAACAGGTAAACTTACTTCTTCTTC
Organism: Dryas octopetala; assembly: GCF_963921425.1. Lineage (NCBI taxonomy): Eukaryota > Viridiplantae > Streptophyta > Magnoliopsida > Rosales > Rosaceae > Dryas > Dryas octopetala. Next base: position 11,259,528 of record NC_141374.1, on the reverse strand, counting down.
TCTACTCTAGATTGCATTGTGTGTTCATTATATTTTTAACTTCCTTTAGTTATCTGTCATGTGGTAATCTTTAAAATTACATTTTGCATTGTGAGCCAGGGTAAGAAGACCATATCACTGGAGCCTGGAGGTCAATTTGAGCTTAGCGGTGCACCTCTTGAAAATCTGCATCAAATTTGTGCCGAAGTCAATTCACACCTTTATCAGGTCAGTGAAAATAGTTTTGCTTTGGAATTCACATGCAAGCTAGGGTCACACTTCATGCATAAATTGCTTTGAAGTAAAGTCTAGTTGACAAATAGGGTTTCTGTTTTTTTTTTTTTCTCCCCTGAAAATGGTGAGTAAATTTGTTCATATTTTACACTAGGTTAAAGCAGTTACAAAGGAAATGGGAATCGGATTTCTTGGAATTGGTTGTCAGCCTAAATCGGAAGTTAAAGACATACCTATGATGCCCAAGGTATTGTTTAATCCTCTTTTCAACCATGTGGAGATGCATTTTGGTTAAAAAAGGGATGGAGATGTTTGCTGAAACATACCTAGTGGACTGGACAGAATTATTTGTTTTATGTAGAGAAGGCCATATGAGGCACCTTATTTCATGTTACTGCTTATTGAAATACTGTAGATGTGATTGAAGTTTTATTTAATGAAGGCTCTTATAAATACCCTCCTATTAGTTTTCTATTGACAAAAAAGAACACCATAGCACATTGTCATCTTTCACTGCAACTCCTATGATTTGATGCTCTAATATCAAATGCTCCTTTTCAAATTTCATGCTGCAGTTTCGTATGAAGTCCAGTTTGGTCTACTAAGCCCTTTAATAAGGCCACTTTTCATTTTTTTTTTTGTAATACTTTGATTAGTTGCATACTGACCGGTTATTTTGGCTCAGGCAAGATATGAGATTATTAGAAATTACATGCCCAAAGTTGGCTCGCTTGGACTTGATGTGATGTTTAGGACTTGTACTGTACAGGTAAGATGATTGTTACTAATCTAATCAGGCATGTTTCATAATGTGTTATTCCATTGATTTGTAGAGGAGGCAGATCTTTTAAACTCATACACAACTTATTTGTTAACTTTTTTAGGTTAATTTGGACTTCAGTTCTGAAGCAGACATGAAAAGGAAACTCCGTGCTAGTCTTGCTTTGCAACCTGTGAGGAACAGTTGTCCCTTGTTTTTGCTGTAAAATTTGTTGCTTATATGGTATCTAACCTTTCAACAAATGAAACAGATAGCAACAGCTCTATTTGCAAATTCACCTTTCACTGAAGGAAAGCCAAATGGTTTTCTAAGCATGAGAAGGTTTTTATTTTATGTATTCTACTAATTTTCTTTTCTGTGGTATATGCATTTTTTTTGGTTCACACATGGCATCTGTATTGATTCTTCAACTTTTCGTAACAGTCAAATTTGGACTGATACTGACAAGGATCGCACTGGCATGATTCCTTTTGTTTTTGATGACTCCTTTGGGTAAGATATTGTTTTTGGTACTTTTGAAAGAAGTTTTTGCTTTGTTCTGCGACTACAATTTTATATGTCAGAATCCAAGTATTTTTAAAATGTGCATCTATTTGATGATAGGTAACATCACTTTGAACACAGATAACCAATGTCTATTGAAAAACACATCCCCGGTGTCCTTGTTATGCCTAATCTGCTTACTTGTATGCTCAGTAACGAACTGTTTTCAAGAATCTTAAACAAACCAATCAAAACCTGATGCCAGAACATTCGCCTTTGATGGTCACTTAGCAGTTTTATGGACATTAGTTTGAAGGCTTGTGAGTTGTGGTTGAGGATAACTAATAGTTCCTAGCCCGTATTTTATAATATTCATCTATTTGGATGCTAAAATCGGGTTATCGGTGGTTTATTTTTTATTAATGAATGTTTTTTACATGAATGATTTTGTATAAAGTATTGAACTGTGATTGGATATACAATCTATTTTGATGTTTGTATTCTGGAGTCGAGACCATTAACATGGACATCAAATTTACGATTAAGAAAGTAAGCTTTCTCTGAGGTTTTTATTATTCAATATTGTGCTTTTCATTAACCTAGATGCTTTCGGCTTTCCCGAATGATAGAACCTAAACCTAAAGACTCTTAAACAGAGTGGCATCCCTCCAATGGATACAAGTAGTCCTAACTTTTCCAGTTTGTAAATGGAGTTTCGAGTTGCTCAAGTAGTCCTAACTTCTTTTGTAGCTATTCTATTTTGTTCTGCTGTTAAAATTGTAATGCTTGAATGATTTCCATTTCTATTTGCTTTGTACTCTTTTTTTAATCCTTCTCTGTCATGATTCTCCATTAGTAGGTGTACAAATCTTTTAATGCATTTAATTGGTTTTATAATATGCCTTTTTTAATATTGAATTTCTTATGCAGGTTTGAGAACTACGTTGATTATGCTCTTGATGTTCCCATGTACTTTGTCTATCGGGAAAAGAAGCACATTGACTGTACTGGAATGACCTTCCGGGTTTGCATCTATCCTTTATAGTCTTGTCCATTTGGAGGCTTTCTTCTGTAGCTGCAATATCTCTTTCTCAAGCTACTGATTTATTAAAGACATAGTATGGTTGTATTCATGCAGGACTTTATGGCAGGAAGGCTTCGTTGCATTCCGGGTGAATTGCCAACCCTGAACGATTGGGAGCACCATTTGGGAACCATATATCCTGAGGTTCTACTAGCTTCAGTAATCAAATTATTAACTTATGCATTTCTGATGCTATTGCTAATGATGCAATGTTGCTTTTTCCATTCAGGTCAGGCTGAAGAGATACTTAGAGATGAGGGGTGCTGATGGAGGGCCTTTGTGGAGCTTATATGCTTTGCCAGCACTTTGGGTAATAGCCATTTTGACTCCTTATACATAACTAGTTAATTTGTTCTTATCTATTCGTAAGTCAATTGCGTAAGGATAGAACAAATACTTCTCATTTTGGATCCACTGGTGTTAAATGTCCTTTGTGTCTCATGTGTTGTTTGTGGGATCCTCAAACATATCTGAATGCCTGCTATCTAGCTTCTGCTGGTCATGTTATTAACTACTAAAGTCCAGCAGCATCAGCTGATTGTGATTTTCTTTCAAATTTCAGGTAGGTTTATTGTATGATGAGGTTTCCCTACAAAATGTGCTAGACTTGACGGCTGATTGGACCACTGAAGAAAGACAGATGCTGAGAAATAAGGTGATGTTAAAACCTACACGACAAAGCCCTTTTTTTTCTCAATGAAAATTAAGTATCAATTGCTTTATTTTATCGGTCTTTCCTTTGCATGCATGAATTCAAATTTGTATCATTGTGAGCTCTATATAAGTACTCATGTGTGTTTGATAAAGTTGGGAAGAAAATCACCCTGTGGAGTGGTTGACAATTACACTTCAAAACATATACTGTGATAAGTAGGTTCCAAAAACTGGTCTAAAGACACCATTTCGGGATGGATTGCTTAAGCATGTTGCTGAAGAAGTGGTAAAGTTCGCAAAGGTAAATTGGGCTGCTCTTCCAGCACTGTGTGCGTGCGTGCGTGTGTGAGCCTGTGTCTGTGTATTTTGCTAGCTCATGGCATCTGTCTATTATTCTGCAGGATGGCCTGGAAAGAAGAGGTCTTATGGAATCAGGATACTTGAATGAGGTGGTGGAGGTGGCTAGAACTGGTAAGTGATTATGAGTTCCCCTTTGATCCACACCATTGTATTCTCTCTTTTCATTCGGTTTATTTTGAAAAGCTAAGCCAACTTTTTATCATTCATCATGATCTGCACTATATTCTTAATAGGTCTTTCTTTTTCTTTCTGGATGGAATTTGGTGTTTATGTTGAAAGTTGATTATATGGCAGGTATAACACCAGCTGAGAAGCTATTGGAGTTGTATAACAAGCAATGGGGACAACATATAGATCCTGTTTTTGAGGAGCTAATTTACTGAGGTGAGGCACTTCACTGGGGTCTTTTTTGTGTAAAACTTGCAAATGTTCAGGTGTAATCCTAGTTGTTACTATTTTTAGCTGCTTTCAGTTTGTAATTACAGACATATCTTCAGTGGAGCCATTCTGTTTTGTTCTGTTTTCACATTGGAATTGAATTTGGAAATTATAAACTGAATTTCCTTGCTTCAAACATTATTATAGACTAAGCAGAAAGAAAAATGTATCTCATTTACTGAGTTATGTGTTGTAGCATGTTTACCTCCTTAGATACTGAGCTATGGTGGCTCATTTCAGTTTCTGTTCTTTTTATTCTTTTGTTCCGAATATTTTCAGGATCTGATTCCAAGTAATAGGGGTTGCTGGGGTTCGTAGGTTGGGAGCGCGATGGGAAGATATTTTGAAGCTTATACGTTTTGGATGACTATTACACTTTGTTACTACCCCTACTGGTATTTTGGAAATAGGTTATGTTTGTGTATTATGTTGACTTATGTGTGACATAAGGTTACATTAGTGTTCTAAGTTTTACCTTTTATTGGTGATGAATGATCAGGTCATTGCTCCATTAGTGTTCTCATCTAATTTTCACTAAATATAATCAGATCATTGTTCCAGGTCATGTCATGGAAGGTTAAAAATAATTGAAACTTCTCGAGATGAATTCATTTGTACAACCTAATGCTATGTTGTGGGAAAGAACACACTGCCAAGTTGAACAAAAGTTCACTTTGCTGCACCCCACTTATATTTTTTTAATTTCCCCTTTCAAATGACTGTTGAAGTTCTTTGTTTAAACATATTAGATAACCACTAGACCTCAAAAACTTAAGCTGTCAAGGAATGAACCAATAATATATATCAAACTTATACGCTCCCTCACATGTTGCCCTATCCTGCACGTGGAAATAGATAGATATATGGAGAGAGAGAGAGAGAGAGAGAGAGAGAGAGAGAGAAAAAAAAAAAACATATAGGTGCAGCCCCACCCTACACCTTGCAAACCAACAAAGAAATGGGGAATGAGAATTAGAGGTTTCGAACTCTAGATCTTCGCAAACAAGACTCTGATAACATGTTAGACAACCACTAAATCTCAAACAAGGCTATAATAGCTATGTTATTCACTTCTCCATTCCAAGGTCATGTGGCTACCTATATATGCCATGTGCTCCTGTTTCCTGCCCAGTGGTCACCATACCATCATGTGGTAGAGATAACCATACAATATTTTCAGAGCATGCAATTTTGTCCATGCTTGTTTGTGCTTCTGCAGCCCTTTACTCAAAAGTATCTACTATGCAATGAATTGGGCAAATTTGTAATTCTGAGAGTTTATACTATGTTAACTTGGATGGTTAATTAACCAGCCTTGGGGTTAAAATTGATACAGGAAGATCATATCCTGGATGAAGAATTCAAGAAAAAACGGTGGGGGGGGGGGGGGGGGGGGATATGTCCAATGCATCTGTCCATCTGGTGTGATGGGTGTGTGGTTGCTGTGGAAGGAACATCCCAACATAATGTGGTGATAATTCAGATGTGGATGGTTCATCCAACTCTTTAGTCCTTACCAATTGTACCAGTCATTTTCTTTATGACCATAAAGATATGCTCCAACAGCACATCTGTGGAAGAATATCTATAAATCTATAATATCTTCTGCCCTCTTATTACACCATTTTGTTTAGTGTTATTGAATTATTTAATGGTAGGTAGTTAAATGAGCAAAGGCCCCCCTATGGCAAGTGAGACATGTTTTCCCATATGGCTAGATGTAAAGACCCATGAATGATGGTATGGAGGAGATTCACAGTCACTGCAAAGTGCAATGTAGGAGAGTGAATAGGGGGCCATGGGGGTACGTAGCTTAGTGAACAAGAAATATAAAGTGGTTGCCTCACTCCAAACTGCAATTTGCTGTTTTTTTTTTTTTTTTTTTTCCAATAATTTAAGAAAACCAAGACCAGAGTTCGAACCTTCCACTTCCTTCGGCTTTCTTTGTTAAAAATTTTCCCAATTGCTGTAAATTTAGTGGGAAAAATTGGATCCATTGTGTTCATTGGATTCCTACTCTCAATATATAGAATACATTTTCCTGAGAAATTATATGTTGGTTTGTTAATTAATTAAGAAAGCTCAACAATCAACATTGGATTCCAAGTAGCCAAGCCAACTAGTACGTGTGGGGTGCTGGAGAGAGAGATTGCCAAAAATATGAGACAGATGTCAGGAATCTCTCATGCCTCCAATAATTGCAGATCTCTCTCTCTCTAGCAAATATATACACATGTAGTATACGAATGAATTGCCACAAGGTTACCTAACTTGATCTGGAAATCACATCACAAATTCACAATTAATTCATGTGGTGGTAATTAAACTTGACTAACAAAAGGTCCAAAAAATATGTGGCGATATAAAAGATAATATGTCCTGTTCTTATTGGTATATGATCAAAGTAACGTAAATGTATATTACTTTGCTTTCAGTATATGCTTCTTAATCTCTGGTTAGCAGATCAAATCAACCATTACCCATTGTCTAAAAGAACTCAGATATTAGCTTTAATGTAAATATTGGAAAATCTTTTTATGGGTATTTTTCCAATCCACAATCTGTGATGGAGCAGATGTCATCTATTGGGATTGTGATTAGTCTAGAAAATAAGATTAATCCTGGGAAATCTCAATTTTCATTGGTATATGAGGCATATTTACACGTGTCGCCCTTACACATCTTGTGTATATGATGTATGGCATGCCATCAAATAATAATATAATTTGAAAAAAGTAGCGATGGTTGATGTGTATGGAGTTTATTGTGAAACTTACACACATCAATAACTGACGATTGTTTCAAGAACTTGTAAATGTTCTTAAAATTTACCAAAGAACAAAATGAGTATAACCTGTATGGCTGTATATGTATGCATTGTTTTTGTCATAATGGTATATGACAATTCTTTTTTCAGATAATATATATATTTAGGCTTTTCTTTTTGGGGATCAAGCTGAGCATTAATGACAATGGTCCTCCTATTTGTGCTAAGCAATTACTCAAATTAGAGAGAAAAGAAAAACAAGATGAGCTAATTAAGTAATGGGGTAGTTTTGGAATCTTGATCATGACAGAAGTGAAACCAAACAGAAGGATGGGTTTTGATAGTTGAGAGTGAATGTGGCCAGAAGAGCAAGCATGAATCTTGTTGTCGCTTTCCCCATCCAGCTCACATCTCTTGTTGGAGTTTTGACATGAACCTCCAAACAAACCCACATGAAATTATTAAATGAGTTCATTATTTCTAATTGGTGTCACAGAGAGACAGAGACACACACACACAAACAAAATATCAAACACTTGGAAAAGGCTTCAACTTCAAAACAAAGCCTATATCTTCTTGCACCTACAAAAGGGTCATTAACCATTTCACATTTTTCATTGTTCCTTGCCTTCTCTTTCTCTTTGGCCTCCAAAGTCCAAAACCCTTTTCTTTATCCCCAATTCCATTGAAGAAAATGAGAGAAATCCTACACATTCAAGCAGGCCAATGTGGGAACCAAATTGGAGGCAAGTTTTGGGAGGTTATGTGTGATGAGCATGGGATTGATCCCACTGGGAAATACGTTGGGAATTCCCACCTTCAGCTTGAGAGAGTGAATGTGTACTACAATGAAGCAAATGGGGGTCGCTATGTGCCCAGAGCAGTGCTGATGGACCTTGAGCCAGGGACCATGGACAGCTTAAGAACTGGTCCTTATGGGAACATATACAGACCTGACAACTTTGTATTTGGCCAGAATGGAGCAGGGAACAATTGGGCTAAAGGGCATTACACTGAAGGAGCTGAGTTGATTGATTCTGTTCTTGATGTGGTTCGTAAAGAGGCAGAGAATTGTGATTGTTTACAAGGTATTGATCCTATTCTCTTTTTTTTCTTCTCTCTTTTTGCCCAATCAATGTGTTCATGGCTTTCTGGGAAAATTGGACCTTAAAGAAAAGGTTTCCTAGAAATTGTGTTAGATTCAAAATGGGATGAAAGTTAACTAGTGCTCTCAGTGCTGGTTGGCATTTTTGTGTGTTTCCTGCCAAAAAGCAAGCAAACAAATAAACAAAAGATGTAAAAGCCAACAAGGTTGGCTATTTGCATTTGGCTCTGAACTTTTCAAAGCAGATGTGACACCACTTATATATATGTATATCCAACTTTAGTTCCATGCCTTTAATTAAGCCTATGATAATACCCAAATTAACCTTTTATAATAATGAAAATTAAAACACCATGACTTTCATTCTGTTTCTTTACAAATTTGTATTTTTAGGACATATTCATTGAGATCCAATGGAACTCATGGAACAACTTCCATTTCTTACTTTTTAATACATTAGATGAGATCGACCACCTGGGTTAACTCTAAAGGGGTACCAAAATCTTCCCTTTTATGAATTCAATTAATGGAGTGTTTTTGTTGCAGGGTTCCAGATTTGCCATTCACTGGGGGGTGGAACAGGGTCTGGAATGGGGACCCTACTGATATCAAAGATCAGGGAAGAGTACCCTGATCGGATGATGATGACTTTCTCAGTGTTCCCCTCACCAAAGGTCTCTGACACTGTGGTTGAACCCTACAATGCCACCCTCTCTGTGCACCAACTTGTGGAAAATGCAGATGAGTGCATGGTCCTTGACAATGAAGCCCTCTATGACATCTGCTTCCGAACTCTCAAGCTCACAAACCCAAGTTGTAAGTAATTTTCACTCGTATATATATGCATGTTACATTTCATTGAATTCAAGGATTTAGTCATCTGTAGCTTCCTACTAAGACATGCATTTGCATATATATGGGCCATATGTCACATTTAGTGTAATAATATGCGTATGTTTGTTTTATTAGATATTCTGATATGTTATGTTGTCACACTATCTAAATTATGTATTCCTTTAATTTGTATAGTTTAAACTGAGAATCTGATCGACAGCATAACATGTCGAATTTTAAGACAATTACATTACCATTAATTAATTAGTTATTTGCAGCTTCCTATACTAAAACTTGCATTTGCATATATATACTTGTTACAGTTGGTGATCTGAACCATTTGATCTCCACAACCATGAGTGGAGTAACATGCTGCCTCCGCTTCCCGGGGCAGCTAAACTCCGACCTCCGAAAACTGGCCGTGAATCTCATCCCCTTTCCCCGCCTCCACTTCTTCATGGTTGGTTTTGCACCCTTGACCTCCCGGGGCTCCCAATACTACCGCGCCCTCACCATCCCAGAACTCACCCAACAAATGTGGGACGCCAAGAACATGATGTGCGCCGCCGACCCCCGCCACGGCCGCTACCTTACGGCCTCGGCCGTGTTCAGGGGCAAGATGAGCACAAAAGAAGTAGATGAACAAATGATCAACATACAGAACAAGAACTCCTCATTCTTTGTGGAGTGGATTCCCAACAATGTGAAGTCAAGTGTTTGTGACATCCCACCAACTGGGTTGGCCATGTCTTCCACATTCATGGGGAATTCGACTTCGATTCAAGAGATGTTTAGGCGTGTGTCTGAGCAGTTTACAGTCATGTTTAGGAGGAAGGCTTTCTTGCATTGGTACACAGGTGAAGGGATGGATGAGATGGAGTTCACTGAGGCTGAGAGTAACATGAATGACTTGGTTTCTGAGTACCAGCAGTACCAAGATGCTGTGGCACAGGATGAGGAAGAGTTTGATGATGAGGAAGAGGAGGAGAATTGAGGACAGAAATTTTCAATTTTGGGTTGGCAAGAAAATTCAAAGATATGCTATTGGGTTGCTGGGGCTTATGATCAATTATGCTATTGTGCTTGATTTGTTGTTGTTGTTGTTGTTGTTGTTGTTAATAAAGGGGGTTATTTGCCACTATTTATAGTGCTTTGTGATCTCATCATCATCATCATCTTGTGAATATGTGATTGTTGTAATTTATGTAATTTTAAGTGTAATTTGTTATTGTAATTATATCATAATGTTCATTTGTGATGATGAGTGTACGTACTTAAGTTCTATGTTCATATTTCATAATAATAAATTCGCGTATAAACGTATGCATTGAACATAAGAATGCGGTGTTGTTTAAAAAGCAAATATATTATACACATGTTTTAATCATTCACGTATTATTTAATATAAAAAATTATAAATTAAAACTTAAAAAAACAAAGTTAACTTTTAGAATTTTTTAAAAATATTACAATATGGCTGGATTTTTTACCGTATTTTTTAGAAAAATATACCAAATAATACATATACATTCTTTTTCCTTCCCTTAGTAGTATTGCTAATTATGGGTCATATATATTTTAAAAAAAAGTATATTTCTTATGGCAATTATAATTTGAGAGGCATGTTAATTTTGTACCTAAGTATTGAAATGGATTCCAAGGAAGGAATAAAGCAAATGGGATTTTGTAGGATTCTGCATGTGATACAAATTACAATGTTCCTTGGAAGCTTAAGAAAATAGACATTTATAAATCTTGTAAAATGGCTAAGAACAACAATTGGGTCCATAGCTCAGTGGTATAGCATTTGACTGCAGATCAAGAGGTCACCGGTTCGAACCCGGTTGGGCCCTTTTTCTCTTTGGTTTGAATTTTACTTTTTTCTTCCTTCGCACTTCGCAGTCATTCAAACAATATGAGCGGCTCTGATTAAGTTCAGGTGTATACTAACAACACTATCAACGGTCCCCATACGACAATTCGAAACCTATATAGATCACTCTAGGCTGTTAAAAAAGTAAAAAACTAGTCTCTCTGTCTGGGCTTGTAATTTATTGATTTTTGCGTGAGTTCTTAGAAGAGCTAGCTGATGAATATTGTTTTTTTGGGTTTTTTCCCCAGATTGTTGTGTATTGCTGTTGAATTTATGATGAGAATAAATTTTCGAAACTTCATACATACTCGAAGCAATTTTTTTCTTACTAGATAGTTTATGTTATTTTGTCAAATTGTGAATTAAGATAGTTAGTTACGTAACTTACGTGAAATAATATAAGAATATATCATTATAATTCATAATCTTATAACATAGAGGAAATTACAGATTTAGTCTAGTTATTTTATACCTAGTTCAATTTTGGTTTAAAATCTTTTTAAGTTCTGTTTTGGTCCACTAATTGTTTTACTTGTTTAATAAAGTTTCAGATTTGTTTTCTCAAATTTGGTCTGCCTTTTACTCTATCAAATCTCACCCAAATTCAGCAAACATATACTTGTTTTAAAGCTATGCATTTCTTCTTTTCAACCATATAAAGATCATTCAAATTGGAGTTCTAAAACTCAAGATAATTGACCCCAAAATAGGGTACCCGAAACTGCCAATTTTTCAAACTTCACCCAATCTCAATTCTCTTAGATTCTAATACTCCAAATTTGTTTTTATGACTAAGAAATGATGAAATATAACTTATACTTCAATTATAATTGAAGAAAACACAACCCAAAAGATTTAAAGTTACAAATTTGGACCTTTATTGAACAAATGAAATAATTAGTGGACCAAAACAAAACTTTAAAAAGATTATGAACCAAAATTAAACTAGATATAAAATAAGTAAACCAAATCTGTAATTTCCTTTATAACATATTATGTTAGATATTTGATAAGATATTATCACTACCAACTTTTTCTACCCATGCCTTACTGTGTGCTAGATAGCAAATTTGATCAAAATTAAGACATGACGGATGACATTAAAAGAAATGTGGTCAATAAGTAAAAATTTTATATAACTAGTATATACATTTATTGGCTCTATCTCTCTTATCATATAACCATGAAAATAAAAGTGTATATACCCATAATAAGTAAATTTTTATTGTGGTCAACATGGTAGATGTAACAATAACAGCTTTGAGCAGGTCAGCCTCTTATATTACAAAATATTTTGACTCTAATCTTGGTGTTCAATGCAAATTTGGCAGAAGTGGTTATGAGTAAGAGTTCGCAAAACTCATTTTTAAGAACCCACCTAACAAAATTTTTTGGCTATGAGCTTGGTAACCCATGATTTTTTAAGAAGATAGGAACATCTCTAATAGATAATCCGAATGTTTAACATGGACCAACTGAAAAGAAGAAAAAAAAAGGTATAAAACCTGGACCATTGTTGTACCTGCAACATTATATCACTCACAATGTAATATACATCTGATTCCCACAATAAGCAACAAATTTTATTAAATGAGCAATATCACAGAAACAGCCGATTTCATGTCAACAGGAGTGACAATGACAAACGGCACTGTACATAAATTACAAACACGGCAATAGCATTTTTCTATTCACCCTTTTCAATGCAACATCAACAACAATTTGAACCCTTTACAAAAAGTATAATGTTTCATATGCATCATAATTATTTCCCAAGATTGTTGGTATTGGAAACAGGTCAGTGAACAACAATGAAGGGCAAATTTTTGTCATAAACAACAATGAAAGTGTCCCCTTAGCACCCACCAAAGAGACCAAACCAACCCACCCAATAATATTGCAAAAGAATGCTTCAAGATGACAACAAATGAACCAGTCATGCAAATAGAAGATAAAGATCACTCCGGTTTCAACTCTGTGGCCTACTTCAAGACTGATCAACCTTTGATCAAGTTGCCCAAAAATTGAGATCCCTGTGTTTCGTAGTCCCGTGCTCATCTTTCAGAAAAGAGCAGTTCAATAGAAGGGAAAGAGATTCATGTTTGACCTCACTGTTTAATTGTCAAGCATTTCCATTCTTTCTACTTTCAAGTACAGAACCCTCTTTGAGGGCTACTTGTGCCTCATCGTCCCTTCCAAGTGCAAAAAGAGCTGCAGCTTGCAAATATGATGCAAAGTGCCAAACAGGGGAAATCACTTGGGCTTGTGATGCATCATTCAAGGCTTCCTGTGGCATTTCACTCATGAGATAAGACAAACTACGACGTGCAAAAACTGTAGGGGAAACCATTGTTCCAACATCAATAAACTGCAAGTTAAATGAACAAACTGTCAGCTTGATGGCAGAAATGCTCCCTCTTAATCTGTTATAATATTTAAGGATCAACCTCCATGGTGGACCCATAAAACACACCGCAACCCACAGCAGAAAGAGCCAGACGATTGAGATTACAGTTCAAAGGTTGTGACTAACTTTTTTGAGGAAACATTTTACTATGCTAACAATTCTTTTTTCAAATTGAACAGGAGAAACCAATTTGAGAATGACTTATAAAAGAATAGTATTCAATTTCAGATTATTGCATCATATTTTCAATACCATACCATATAATTGTAAAGATAATATAAGTTGTATCAATTTTATCTACAGAAAGCAACCACATATCCTTTTCCTTATTGATTATCACTTCTTTGATATTCATAAAATTTTATATGAACTTTATCTGGTAATGTGAAGAATTTTTTGGTGAAATTGCTCTGTAAGAATTGATTGCCAAATCTAGACATCTACTTGGAAAGGTATGGAATTTGAGGGAAGCAAACCAAATCTGACCTGGGTGTAGCACTCAATTGCAGCTCTGGAATCTTTATGACGGAAAGCTACATCACCCTTTTTCTTTGAGTTCAATGTCTCCTGCATCTGGTTTGTCCACATCTGGAATGAAAGCTGAAAGCTAGAAAAGAAATAATTAGCATACCGTATCTATGCCACATGAAACAGGTTGTGGCATAGTACAAATATTGACATAAACCGAAAAAAAGAAACTCTAATATAGTTGATTACGAATAGAACCATCAAAAAGCAAAATGGATTATGGTATAATAAGAGAATTTAGCTATTCCATAAATATGATATATCAGAAACGAACCTCAGTTGCGGCACCTTCATCGTCCTTATATCCAATGTTTTCTAAGATCTCATGTATTGCTGTCAAATCCATTCTCACACAAGCTTCACCAAGTGGTGATAGATTAGGCAAAGCTGCTGCACCATGTGGTATACCCATCAATACATGAGAAGGAACCTGCAGAACAATTTACTTAAAGCTCATTCTACATGGCAAAGTACTATATTAATATTCAATAGAAAGCTCAACCAATGACCCTTTATGATTTACTATTGAGGACGCCCAAACAAATAAAATGCATAAATAATAGAATATGTATAGCCCTTCTGCCATGATAACATATCCCACAAGAACATTCTTCAAGGCCTACTAAATGGTAAACCCCAGGTAACGTATATATTATGTTCATAACTGAAGCTTCAAAAAAAATTTCATAAATATGGCTATACTTTCTTTGCTTAAAAGTTCTGAAAAGTACCACTGTCTCTGACAAGAAGAGATGTAAAAATAATAAAAAATCTCAAAATTTGATATGTACAACCCCTTTGAAAGTAAAGACCAACCAAGATGAATAATACGTATGACAAGTTAATAACGAAAAAATCTCATAAAAAAAGTTAATAAAGAAAGAACAACCTCAGTGTCCTTCTGAAGAGGAATCAAAGCAGCAACTAATGACTTTGGATTAGGACGCTCTCGGGGTTCATATTGCAAACATCGTGAAGCTAAACGTACCAACTCAGTTCCCTCGTCATTTGAAAATTGCCCTTCCAAGCAAGAATCTGTTAGCATCTGAAGATTCCTGTCCCGAATAAGATCGAGTGCCTAAAACATTGTGCAACTGAACATTAGATGTGCGGTTACATTGAATTCAAAACTGAAAGCTCAAATGAGATCAAAATCACTAAAAGAACTCCTATGACCAGAGTCATGTGTTTTTCAAGTGAAGGAACGCTGAAAGCCCTCAACCTTCACAAGAGTTCAATGAGCAGAATAACGGAAAACAACATTCAATGAACTACTCATGAATATATTTTTGAGGTTGAAGATTTATGCAATACTAAATACCTGTGGACTACTACCGTGATCGTGGTTACCACTAATGAAAGTCCCAATATCGTACAGGTACTAGTACAACATTAATAGTTTCCTAGTATACTCTTAGGGAAAATATAGTAGGTGGCGGATTTATTAATTGGCTATGCCAAGTTATAGACCAGCCTAGCCCAAAGAAAAAAAAAGAAGTAAATTTTGTAGCCCACAAGTCCCGTCCCAGCCCATCCCAGCCCACCTCCCATTCCCTGGCCTCCCACCCCTAAAATTCCCAGCCCACCCCAATTTAGAATCCTGGCTCCATCACTGACTCTAGTGGTGCATTAATTTCTCATATTGAAAGAATCTTATTGCAAAAGAGACTTACATGGCTTGGAGGAATATGTTTTCCACTGAGAAGGTCGAGCAAAAGGGTGCCAAAGCTATATGTTACACTTTCTGCCGTAACTCTACCTACAGAGAAGATGAGAGATATGGTATTCAGAACATAAAGTAACCAATGAGCATCTACAAGAATATGAGATTGGAATTAGATTGAACAAATACACTTCTCGGATACATAAAATAACCAATTTAATGCAACTATATTAGAAATAAAGGGAGGGAAAAAAAAAAGAACAAGCAAGTAAACAGAACATCACAGCAGGCAAATATTACATTTCATGTTGACTATCAGTGTCTAGATGGTAATGCGGGTTAAATTGCCAAGCTGGAATTTAATCAATAACCCAATTATATTTATTAATGAATAAATATCGGCATGTTCATCTTGAAGCCAGGAAATTTTACTTTTTGAACATGCATACCTGTCCTCAGATACTCGGGAGGAGTAAATGCCAGGTTTGTACTGTAGCTTTTCCCATCTCTACTGTTTTTCATCATACCGAAGCATGAAAGTCTAGGGTTGCCATCCTGAGGTTTAGTAAGAGCAATTCATGTCATACTCAAACTACAAAAGAGAGAAATAAAAAATGTATAATATTATAAATTTGAAGATAAGGGAAAATTGAGAGATACTCACATCATCAAAGACAATTCTATAAGCATTTAAATCATGATAAAGTGCACGCCCCTTACTGGTACAATATTCAAGAGCCTGTGCAAGATATAAAGCCACCCGTAACCGCATTGCCCATTTCATGGGTTGTGATTCCCCTGAGGAAATACATAATTAAACTCGATACTAAAGATTTTATCTTGTGTTAACTAAAAAGTTTTTTTAAACAAAAGATGGAGGGGGGAGGGGAGGGGGAGGGGGTTAGCAGGTAAGCATAACTAGATAACAGATGTCAAAGATAAAGAAAAATAGATACATAAATTCTTCAACAGAAATGGAAATTGGACTTGAAGGTGGAAACGCCAGAAAAGGTCCAAAAATAGAAATTATCATCATAATGATGAGTAGTTAATGTCAGACAAAAACTAAAAGCATAATAAAAAAAATAACAAAAACTGTTGAGTCTAACGAACTTACAATGAAATAAATGCTTTGCCAATGTATCATTGGGCATAAATTCAGCGACAAGTAACCTCTCGTCACCTTCACAGCAACAACCAAGTAAATTTGCCAATCGGATGTTCCGGAGCTGCCCAACAGCCTTTGCTTCTTCCTAAAATTGTAAAAGGTGAGCGTCACAGACAAAAACTATAAACTTTATAATTCAAGGGAAAAATACTACATTAATGAATGTAGATATGTAGAGTGTAGACATTGCATAAAATGCAAGGAATTCATCAAGCCAGAAAAGAGAAGGCTTACATAACATGCATAATATGTGACAAAGTTCACAATAAATTGGTCGGTCAAACGGCCACATTAGTCCTTGGATTATATGCATCAACAGACCAGATATATTGACTTATTGAGTCACATCATGAGATGCAAACATCATTGAACTAAATTCAGTGGGCACCCAATTCCAAAACATGCTCCCAAAATTGAACCTCTCATAAGTAAACCCTATGACAGAGTCCTTTTTTGGGGAAAAAAATTACGATCATCAATAGTATTGGTAATTGTATAACAATTTTTTGTAGTGGAAAGGTCAACCAGCAATTACATACTCTTCAAAGAATTAGAAAACTGTATTGAAGTTACTCAGAAATCAGCACTATCAAGAACCTCATCAATCAGCTAAAAACATCTCTAGCCGTCATCATAAATTATAAGTGAGTTCAATTGCCAACAAAGAACATGAACATGGCAAAATCTGTGAATGCAGATCATAAAAGAGATCTTTTGAGATGAGACATAGTAACATCAGAATACTCGAGAGTTAGCACATACTTACCAAAAATTGCCGGGAATCAGGCCAAGCTGATCTATTGAATCTCTTCACGGCGATCCGTCTTTGATTCTCAAGCTTCCCTTTGTAAACCACATTTGGGGCCTTTTCCCCATGCTCAGAAACTATATTCTCCATGGAAAATCCTGATGTTGCCGTCCTAAGTTGTTCAATTGTGTATTCATTAAATGCAGGCAAATCAAGTTCATTCTTCTCCTCGTTTTCTACAAAAGAACAGAAAACTACGATATTACAATAACTCTTAAATAGCAATGATGAGAAATGAAAGCTACACTTCATAAGTTCACTTACCCACACTCTGTGTCTCAGGAACTGGTCCATTAATTTCTGAACCCCAACAACACACAGCGAGCTTGGAACACTCACAGCCCATCCCAATCCCAGAATTTGACAGCAAACACTAGCTAGTCGTGAAGCTTCAAATTTTACCAAAGTTTGTACTACTCAAAATCTCCATCCACCTTCAATGCCAACCCAATTACGTTTCACTGAGCAACACCTGCCAAAGACTCATTACTCAGAATCTACAATTATATGGAAGACTCGAAATACCCATGTCAAAATCCAACTCATTTTCTCAACATCTGAAACTAAATTCAATTATTCTGCCAATAAGAAAAAGAAAAACACAAAACTTTCGTTCTTTTTGTGACCAAACAGCTTCTTTCAAATGTTCCTTTCCAGAAAGCAAAAGATGCAATCAGGATCAAAATATTTAAATTTCAAAGATTGAAGTCAAGGGACACTTTAGTCCTAGCACTGATGCTCAACACGGTTACACAGATAAACAAAGTAAAATAAGCATCATCACTGAAGCAAAGCAATGCATCACTGAATATTCAGCATTTCAGCTAAAGAAACCATACCTCTCCAACGATTCCAATCTGGGTCAACTGACTATGATCCGAACTTAGCTAAATTGAGTCCACACGCTACCAACTCAGCCAAAACCCAGCTCTCTGAAACACCAGAAAGCTCCTCCCTTTTAGCACCAAACACACTGACCCACAAACCAAAACCACGCAAAAACAAAGACCCTTTAACTCAAATCAAAGATCATCGAAGGCAAAGCACAGTCTGGAACTGAAAATACATAAAACTCGAAAATGAAATAAAAATATATATTTTTAAAAAATGAAAATTCGAGAAGAGCTCTGTGAACCTGAATGAATGACCCAAGCAAAAGCAAAATCTTCGTCCTCGATTCGGTCAAAGGCAAGGAAAGCAAGGAAGTTTTTTTTTTTCTCGTTTATTTTATTTTTACTTATTTTTTGGTGTTTAATTTAGAAATATAAATAATAAAATGTATTCAGACAGTGAGACGTTGAGAGACTTTGAATCAGAACTCGTCTTCTTCGTCGTCTTCGTCGTCTTCGTCGTCGTTTCAGTGTTGCTCTTTCTCTTCGAATGAGAAAAATTCATGAGAGAGAGGCTTTGAGATTTAGATGAGAATTCTATATAATAAAATAAAATAAAAAATTTAATTTTTACGTTTTTTTAATTATTTATTTTGTATCGGTGTGTTGGTGTAAGCGTATGGGATTAGTCCTACATTTCCCTATTTCCACCGACATGACCCCATTTTTCTGATTTTCCACACCGAAGTCCCCATAAGGCCATAATCAATTGCTCAACCATCCCCCCCTAAAAGACAAGCCCAACAAAAGAAATGTATATCTACAAATCCCTTTGAACGATGTATATTTTATTTGAAGGGTAAACTACATTTTTTGTTCTTGTATTTTGATTCGAAAACACATTTGATTCTCGTGGTTTTCCCAATTTAGTCCTTGTGTTTTATATTTTTTTACTATCTTGAGATATTATGCATCTAATATGAAAAATTTTCTCCAATCAAAATTAATAACTTGTTTAAACTAACAAATTTTATTAAAAAATGATTAAAAATCATATATGTAACTTTGAATTTTTTATTTTCAAACACGAATTTTAAAAAAAAAATCACAAACTTAAAATTCAAACCCTAAAAATTGTGTGAGCCTCAATTTCTTTAACAAATAAATACAAAAATAAAAATAAAAATTAGTTTTAAAAAGCCCATAAGATAGTCTTTCAATCCCCCAACAAAATTTGTCATTAATAGAAGTGGATAATTTACCCCAAAATTTAATATTTGAGTTTTGTTAAAATTGTCCTAAAATTACAAACAAAATAAAACACATGGACTAAATTGAGAAAATTAAACATGCAAGTGAAACGAGTGTTGACATGTGAAATAGGTACAGAGGGTTGAAACGAGTCAACCGACATCCATTACGTGAATATGAGTACATGTTGTGTCATATTCACCCGTTATTTTTACATATTGTGTTCATGTTCAGTGATTAATTTTACGCATTGTATTAGTGACCGATTATTTTTACGTATCGTGTTCGTGTTGACATTTTTTTTACTCATTAGCTTAACGAGATGTTCAAATTGAGCCATTTTTCACATGACACACCTGCAAAAACACAACATGTTATGAGATCCACAGCTGGGCACCGAAGTGGATGAATTTCCACTTACTATCCAATTTTTTTCTGCTAATGAATAAGCTAATATCTTTACTTTTTTAGGAGCTTATAGTTGTAATGTTTAGAGTATTTTCCCTATACACCCGTGAGTTGGAGAGAACGTGGAATCTCCCTATGGGATAATCAAAACTCTTGTCATCCAAATCATCTTAAAATAGTTTTGAAGGAATTAAAAAAAGACAATGTATGCCAGTTAAACTTTTGTTGTAAGTATATATGGAATATAAATGCCCTATGAGGCTATGACTGGATAACCAATAGTAAAAAATGTGAGAAAGTTAAAGTAAACTCATTGCGCCGAATCCCTTAACCATCAAATGTACATCAACAGTCATACGACCTCTAGTTTTGCGACATATGAAGACAATTTGTGCTTCCACTTTCAAACTGATTGAAAAGAAACAAACAACCTTTGTCATCTACACACTCCTCCTCCTCCCGACAACAATTCAAAGGGACGCACCTATCCTTCCTTTGGAGATCAATCATTGATTCTTCTAAATTAAAAGAAAAACGAAAAAGTTGATGTAGAATTCAAAATTTGTGATGGATAAAAAGATACATTTAATTCACATAACATTTTTTTTAGTAGAACAAAATTAGGAAGTTTAATGCATTTGATTAGGATAACACAAATAGTGATAAATGTAAGAAAATGAATTGATTTTAGTTTAGATTAGAGATTTGATTCTCTCTAATATAACCAAACAAATCGGTGAGTTTAAATGTAATAATCATTATGATAAATATAAGTTATGATATACAACGCAAATTAAATTTGTCTTAGGATCTCAAACAAAAATTTGTCTTAGAACCTTGAAACATTTAATTGATGGGTTGTTGATAGTTTAAATTAGAACAAGTTAATTACAAATTCAATGGGATAATTAGAGAATGCCTCTTAGTTAGTTATTTACTTTTTTCTTCTTAGTATACCTGGCTTGAGAAGAATATACCTCAATTGCAGTTTAGAATAATCAATTACCAATTATATATGAAAGGCTCATAAATAAAGACATATAACATTATTCATGAGAAGTGTTTCAAATATAAGTTATAAGCTATGTCACCGTGTGTTTGATGATGTGACCTGCATAGTAATTCAAAATGAGCAAGTGCGGCCATTTAAGACAGCTATCAGCATCATTCTTGTTTATAATTATTTTCCATAAATAGAAAAAGAAAACTAACTTATTCTAAATTTATAATCCAATCAAACTTAAAGAGAATATTATTAGAATGAGTCGGTTGCACTACGTGTGGAACATACGTCATGCTATTGCTCAAATCATTCAACAATTAAAACAAAATTATTAAATATTTGTGGCAATGAAAATTTCAATGTTAATGTTAAGAGATTTTTATATTTCGTGTACGGCAAGGTTGTAGCTTTTAAGTTTTGGGTTATAATTTTTAATAAATTAATTCAAAGAACAAAAAATTAAAGGTTTATAACTGAATATTCACCTAAAAAAAAAACTAAAAATTAAAGATTTCAATCTATTTGTGTGTGTGCGTCTAGAGACCGAAAAAAGCCTACCAAGTGCTAGGCAAGAATGCCGAGGGCTCCACATGCCCTCTACTTAAAAGCACCCTATAATTAATTTTTGTTGGCCATAGTCATATATTATGACTATGTAAATAGTTACCAACTATTAATTTAGTAATTTTTTCTGCAATAATTACTAAATATCAAGTTAATATTGTTGAAAACTTGAAACCATAAGCCGGTGAAGAGACCAATCAAATTAAATAGAGATCATGACTTTTTTCTTTATCAAAAGATATGTTGACCCTTGAAAAAAGGACAGAGAGAATTGAGCTACAAGTTTTTGCTTTGTTAACACCACCCTTGCCAATTGCCATCGACAAATTAAGTGAAAATCACTCTCTCTCTCTCTCTCTCTCTCTCTGCCATCGACAAATTAAGTGAAAATCACTCTCTCTCTCTCTCTCTCTCTCTCTCTCATAATAATTGGAACCCAAAAGTTTACACATAGAAACAGAGAGTTTTGGATTGAAGCTTTTCGTTTTCATATGGCTAGAACAGGCTAAAAGATGGCTGAAGCCCAGTCTTCCTATAGGAACTTGGGCCAGAAGCACAATGATGGCCTTGGGCTGGGTTGCAGCCCATTGGGTCAGGGCTTGGGCCGTAGGTGCTGTTTCCTTTTTGTTTTTAGGTTACCAATAAACATTGACAGAGGCTATTTCAACCATCTTTCGTTGCTGAGTCAACCACCCTAACATATTTTGAAATTTTTTTTTTCTAGTTTACCCTTTCTTGCAAAAAATTATGGAATCACTTAGACCTATTCGGCAGCATTCTACCGAAATATACTAAGGAGTTCGACAGATTACGGTCGAATATAATGACAATGTTCGGCATAATATTGTTGAATACCTTTCTCATTTTCATTCGGTGGTTAATTACTGAAAATTCCGCCAATATTCGGCAGTTAGATGTTGAATAACTACAAACATTTCAACAGGGAAGTGTCGAATGACCCGATGAATAAAATTGAAATTTTTTATTTTAAAGGTAAAATTGAAATTTAAAAATAGGATGATCAACTCAGCAATTTAGGGTAGTTGAAATAGCCTAATTTGAAATCACTTTTACCCTAATTTTATATGTTGCTGTTAAATAATTTCAACCACTTAGTAAAAAGAAAAAGAGGATCATCAATTGCTTGACACTTACACATATACTGTCACATTATTGAGGGTCTAAATTTAGTATATAAATTGAGTATCTCTAACATTATTAGATTTTTTTAAATAAATTAATTAGTATATGATGCATTCTTAATCTCTAATACATCTATTGTTAAAATGTAACTATAAAGTAATATTTGTAACTTATAGATCACTTAGCTTATTTAGTTTAGTTTTAGTCTTTTTATTTTATTTTATAGTTTTGTTTTGAAATGTCTTCTCTCAAATTATCTTAGTTTATTTGGTATATAAAACTTATATTTGTCAAAAGTGTAGTGAAAATATGTCTGCAGTTTTAGTTTTCTGATATAGTTTCTTAGTGTCAGTTCGTAATTTCAGTTTGGTGTTTATTTGAACTGTTTTCGGTGGGTTAGACTTGTGTTAGTTTTAATTTTTAATTTTGGATGGGTGACATATGTTAGTTTTAGTTTTCATTTTGAGTGGATTGTGTTTGTATTAGTTTTAGTTTTTATTTTGAAGGAGTTGAGCTTGCGTTAAGGTTGACCTTCTAGAAAGTTACCTACAAGTTAAATTTGTGTGTCAAAGTGATTTTAGTTACCCCAATTTTTAACTTGTCAGTACTTTAAAATCAGCCAACTATTTTTTTTTTACGGGCCAAAAACATTATTAGATTTTTAATATAATATTATTTGAACTGACTAATAAATTCGGTATTATTTTCAAAAAACTGTTCTTCGAGGTCTCTGCAGCCCAAATTCATGGCCCAAAACAAAATTGACACTGGGGTTTGTGACCCAGAAAAAAAGAAAATTTATTTTATTTAAAAGACACATCCCTATCAAATAAGTAAGATATAGCAGGATAATCCGAACCGCCGATCTATCCTAGATCTCTGACACGTGTGCTCAAACCGAGACCGGAGACTGCAGTACCGTTGCTTTGAAGTACTCATCACGCACGTGGAACCCAACACGCTCTCAATCCGAGATCAAACCAAACGACTTTAAGAAGAACCGTTGATCTAACCGCACACCACACACTCAACCGTCTGATGCTACAGCGCGTGAAGATTCTCCGCGAATCATGTCCTCGATTCGATCGGCGAAAAAGACCAAACCAGATAAACACAGTAACGACTAACGAGTAAGGACGAAACATACGGCCCGTTAAAAAAATCTAAATTAAGGAGAAAAACTTGAAAAAGTGAAATACCGTTTTCGTAATTTTTGCCATTTATAGACCCAAATATGTAATGCTGCCTTTTTCGTTTTTAATGACTTAAAACACGACCAAAGACCAAATCTCCCACGGAACTCAACACTACCAGTGAGAGAGAGAAAGCTCAGAGCCACACCCTCTCTCTGTCTCACTCTCTCTTTATCTACAAAAAAAAAGGTACGCTGCAAACCCTAAAAACCACTCTATTTTATTTTCAGTACTGCAAGGTTTAATTAAATTTAATAGGGGTTTAATTTTATGTAGGTCATTTATATGCATGGTGTATGTATAGGTTGTGTGTGTATGTGTTGTGGTGGTGGTGGTAATGGGGAAAGGAAGACCTAGGGCTGTGGAAAAGGGGGTGGTAGGACCAAATTTGAGTGTTTCATCATCTGGTTCATCGAATATACCATCTGCACCTGTTTATTATCCTACAGAGGATGAATTTAGAGACCCTTTGGAGTATATATATAAGATCAGGCCAGAGGCTGAGCCATATGGGATTTGTAGGATAGTCCCACCCAAGAGCTGGAAACCCCCATTTGCATTGGATTTGGATTCATTCACATTCCCTACGAAAACGCAGGCCATTCACCAGTTACAGGTGCGGCCTCCGTCTTGTGATTCCGAGACTTTTGAGTTGGAGTACAATAGGTTTTTGGAGGACCATTGTGGGAAGAAGTTGAGGAAGAGGGTGGTTTTTGAAGGGGAGGAGCTGGATTTGTGTAAACTGTTTAATGCTGCGAAGCGGTATGGAGGGTATGATAAGGTTGTGAAGGAGAAGAAGTGGGTGGAGGTTGCTCGTCTTGTCAGGCCCGCAGTGAAGATTTCGGAATGTTCGAAGCATGTATTGTGTCATTTGTATCGAGACCATTTGTGTGATTATGAGACTTATTATAATAAGCTGAATCAAGAGGTGTCTAGAGGTTGCAAGAGGGGCATGCATGAGGACAAGAGTGGAAAAAAGGTTGAATGTTCCACCTCCAGCTCCAAAAGGAGACGAACGAATAAAGATGGTGAGAGATTTAAGGTTTGTAAGGTAGAGAAGGAGGAAGAGGAGCATGATCAGATATGCGAACAATGCAGAAGTGGGTTGCATGGGGAAGTGATGCTTTTGTGTGATAGGTGTAATAAGGGGTGGCATATTTATTGTCTCTCCCCGCCATTGAAACAGGTCCCGCCAGGGAATTGGTATTGCTTAGATTGCTTGAATTCTGACAAAGACAGTTTTGGCTTTGTGCCTGGTAAGCGTTTCTCACTAGAAGCTTTTAGACGCGTTGCTGATCGATTCAAGAGGAAATGGTTTGGGTCAGGATCTGCATCACGGGTGCAAATAGAGAAAAAATTTTGGGAAATTGTGGAGGGTTCCATTGGTGAGGTTGAAGTTATGTATGGCAGCGACTTGGATACTTCCATTTATGGGAGTGGTTTTCCACGTGTAAATGACCAGAAACCGGAGTCAGTTGAGGCCAAGATATGGGATGAATACTGTGGTAGCCCATGGAATCTTAATAACTTGCCCAAGTTGAAAGGATCAGTGCTTAGAGCTGTTCATCATAACATTGCTGGTGTTATGGTGCCTTGGCTGTATATTGGGATGCTGTTCTCATCTTTTTGTTGGCATTTTGAAGATCATTGTTTTTACTCGATGAATTATCATCACTGGTATGTATATCGTTGTACCTCATGCACTTTTATACTAATTTTTTTGAGATAATTTTGTCTTCAAATGCATAGTAAATTATCCAAGTAAGAACTTATTACTGGACTTGAGTCAAAAGATAACCACATTCTGTGGAGCAAGATGAGATGTCAACCACCATGTGGTTTGTTTTTGTGTCATTGAGAGAGAAAGAGAGAGATTTGTGGCCAGCACAGAATAGGAGTATTGGGAGACTTCTAAGAAAGAGCCAAAAATCAAGAAAGAAAAGACATTGAGACATTTCTTCGTGAGTAACAAAGTCCGATTTTCCATACTCCCCCCCCCCCCCCCCTTCCCCCCAAAAAAAAGTGATTGTACTCTTTTCTTTTTCCATGGAGCCATTATATAAAAAAGGAGCGTCATATGCTTCGCATTGAAAAGAATAAAAAGAAGATATTCTGGCTGATAATACCCATTCTGATATCAAATTTCGTTATAGATTACTGTAACTTTTTTATTTTCAATCTTCCAATCATCCACCTTGGGTTTGCTTGTAGTTAAACATTCATTTTACAAATTATACGAATAATGGGACAATTACCTAACTCTGCCATGTCCTAGTATCATCTATGTGGTTATCTTATGATAATGATGAAGCCATCTCCATTGTTATTGTTAGTTTCACTGTTTATGTAAAAAGTAGTATTGCATCTCTCGGAGAAGACAAACTAAATTCTTTCCGAACTTTGGTAAATTTGTGTTTCACAGTTCAAGTTTATATAGGTTATAACTTATAAGTGTCTGATATTTGGCCTTGACCTTGACCTGCTTGATTACCTTTGGACATTTGCATATCTCAAAACATAATAAAATTAACTTAAACAAGGGTAGAAAATATTTCTATTGTTCCTTAATGATTGATCGATTTTACCATTTTCTTCATGATAATATATTGATTCTTTTATTCAATTTTTTTTTTTTGGCATGTGAGCTTCCAAACTGTCATTTCACTTTTAGTTATCAGATTTTTCCCCTTTTAACTTCCTGTGGATGATATTTATGCTAGCTTTATTCAAAATTTTCTACTCTCTTCTTCTATTGTGTTCTCAGGGGAGAGCCAAAATGTTGGTACAGCGTCCCTGGTAGTGAAGCCAGCGCTTTTGAGAAGGTAGCCCTTTCATTGTTTCAGTTATTTTGGGGTTTAGAGGAATTTGTTCTGAAAATGTCATTTTTTTCTCACTTGGTAGTATCCTTGTTGTTTTTGCCTGTGTGACTCATTTTTGTATTCTATTGAATTTTCATAATTTATTATTTGTGGCAAGGGAATGAATTTTATTTGCATATAATTTTACTTCTCATTTGTTTCTGTAGCCTCTCTCTGGTTAATGCAATCTTTCATATGTAGACCATTATTTTTGTTGGTTCGTCGTGTGCCAACCAAATAATTTTTTCTTTCTGTGGCTGAATTAAATTATACGTTTTGATTTGCATTGTCCACTTTCTGTAGGTGATGCGTAACAGTCTTCCTGATCTTTTTGATGCACAACCCGATTTGCTCTTTCAGCTTGTCACCATGTTAAATCCATCTGTTTTGCAAGAGAATGGAGTTCCTGTATATAGTGTACTACAGGTTTGAGCATTTTGAATTCTATATCCTGTGTTAATTATCCATTTTCTCTTTAATTGACAAATAAATTATTTTTTTTTTGGTAGATTGGGGGCCAAAGGCTCAATTGACAAATAAATATTACAGAAGTTTTAAAAAATTGCTAGTATTGATTCTTCTCTCAGAAGGATATGAATGGGCAAAGCCAATAGAAAATTTCATGATTTTTATGTTGCTAGAGATTGCACTTATGAAAAGAAATGTTGCTAGAGATTTCCTTCGTGGTTTTTTCCTTCCCTTTTCTTTTTAAGGAAAAGTGGTGAGGTACGGAATGAGGTTTTGGTAATATATAAAATTTTGAAGAAACTAAGAATCTGTAAGGTTCTTGTTTTGTTTGTATATATACAGAAGTTACAAGTAGGCATCCTGCTTCGGGTTATATGAGCCAAACATGATATCCCTGTCAATATATGGCGATTGTTAAGTACATGCATAACAAACATTATCTATAGTTTTCCTTTCCCAGAACAAACATATATATTTTGAATTATTTATGCTTTATTTTTTATAACTGTTGATGCTCTATTGTTTAACATTCTGATATGATCCCCTTGTACTTGCTCTCTGCTAGGAGCCTGGAAATTTTGTCATCACCTTCCCCAGATCTTACCATGGAGGTTTTAATCTAGGTATTCCATTTTAGTTTTACAAGTTGATAGTGATCAATTGACATAATGTTCAATTATTTTACATATGCAGGGGATAACCCTTTGGCTTTCGGCCTTTTCAGGTTTGAATTGTGCAGAGGCTGTCAATTTTGCTCCTGCTGACTGGCTACCTCATGGTGGGTTTGGAGCAGGGCTGTATCAACTTTATCATAAAACTGCTGTTCTGTCTCACGAGGAGCTCGTTTGCGTGCTAGCCAAGGTTTTTAGTTTATCTGAAATGAAAATATGTTTTTACATTAAGGTAGAATTCAACTGATATTTATTAAACAGGAAAAGGTTATTTTGAAGTGATGTCAAATCCTGTGTTTTCTAGGTATAGTATACCTATTTGCACAATCAATGCCTCAAACTAGCTTGCCAAAATCCATTGTTATGATTAATATTACCATTATATCCTTGGTGTTTTGTGTTTTTTGCTGGAAGCCTTGTTCCTTGGGGCAGCTATCTATGATTCACTTTCTGATGTTCCCAGATCTGCATGAATGTATTTCCAATCTCTTGTCCATGTTCAGCTATACAACTTCTAACATGTATCTTATATGTGGCAATAAATGATACAAGGTAAATGTTAGGCTTGTTTGCTTGCTAATGAAATTTGCGAGTGTTGTTTCTGTTGAACAACCTTTATTTTTGATTTCTTGGTAATTTTAAATTTAGTGCTATCACAGGCTACATTATATAGGATGATGTTTTTGTAACTCTTCAAAATGAACTCATATCAACATAAGCGACATGTGCAGTTATGAAGCCATAATAATGTGTGCGGGAGTACCCCTTGGGCTGCATAGCCTCCATTCATTAATGTTAATGTACTTTGTTAGCATGGTTTTTTATGTTTGATAATCAAATTGTTTTATTTGCTGCTTGAGATTCTTTTCCAATGTGGCATTGAGTCATTAATACTGGAAAAGTAGTTGTCTCGTGTTATCATTGTATAACTATTGGCTGTTAATTGCTTGCTCTCTGCCTTTTAAGTTCAGTGCTCAAGTCACTTAAGTGAATTTATGTTTCATGTTCTTAATCTTGTTTTCGTTTATGCAGAGTGACTGTGACAGCATAGTATCACCGTATTTGAAGAAAGAATTGTTAAGAATTTATAGCAAGGAAAAAACCTGGAGAGAGCGCCTTTGGAGAAAAGGAATCATCAAATCATCTCTTATGTCCTCTCGGAAATGCCCTGAATATGTTGGTACTGAAGAGGTACTTGCCATAATGCATTTGGACCTTGTTTTTTTTGGCATCATGCAATTAAAATTTAGTTAAGTTATCTTATCTCTTGATGATAAATGATATTTCCTGTGTTTTTTTTTTGTAGGATCCTACATGCATTATATGCCAGCAATATCTTTATCTTTCTGCTGTTGTTTGTCGTTGTAGGCCATCCGCATTTGTATGTCTGGAGGTATGTGATTCTCAGACTTTAAAATTAATTGTGTGTGAACTCAATGCTGACGTAAATTATATTCCTAATCCATGCATATCATCCTTGCATTGGGTCACTCTAAGAAAAGTTGGAACAGATAAAAGTAAGCACATGCTGTACGATTGTCTTGTTCTTTCTAAGAATTATTTGCCAGAATTTTAAGTTGATTGGGATGCAGCAAGGAGAAAACAACATAATATTATCTCTTCATTTTTCAGTAACACTGTAAGAAAGATGAAGAGGATACATCATGAGTAAGGGATAAAGGGAAGGAAAGATACAAGATTTCCCTTCATGGCAGAAATGAATGATGAGAGGAAGGAAAGCGTAAAAATATAGTTTTACATATATACCCTAGCTTAAACAGTTGGATTAGGGTCAAATAGGAAAAATCAATTTTTTTTGTCTCCTTCCCTGTCCACCCAGAATTGGACTGATGAAGTTTGGTGGGCCCGAAGGGGCACTTCATCCCCTCACTTTTCTGCTCCCATCACATCTCCCTCCTACCTTTTTGGAACTTTTGTAAATCTACATCTGCAAGTCTATTAATAAAATTATACATGTGTCCGGTCCTTTAATCAATCTTTTAATATTCTATCAAATATATAGATAATATTTCTAACTATATTTTCTCGATCTTTGGTAGCATTTTCACTACGTGGATTACTTGATTGGAAATTTTGAGTATTGATGATAAATCCAACTGTATCTGTATCTCTTTAGATGTTAAATAGTTCTGTTGATTATTTTGTCTCTTATCTTTACCTTCTTAATACTTATCTTTCAGTGCTTAGTGTAATAATAATGATTACTATGAAAATATCGAGTTAAAAGAACATGGTTGGCCGTCCCTCTGAACTTGTGTCAAAATTGTGCTTGATTTTTTCAAACTTGGTGCTATTTGTGTGCTTTCTTCACAGTTGACTGAAAATATTTGCCTTTTGTTCAGCACTGGGAACACCTCTGTGAATGCAAATCCAGCAGACTCCGTCTTCTTTATCGCCATACACTGGCAGAATTGCATGACTTGGTGCTGGCAATGGATAAACATTGTTCTGAGGGGACAACACAAAGTAGGTCCATAAGAAGGCAAATCTCATGCTCCGGTGAACTGACTGCTTTGACAAAAAAGGTTGAAAGTTTGACCTCCGCTTTCATTGATATTGTGCTGGCAGTTCATGTTATGCTGTTTGTTTTTTATTTTTATTCTAATGTTTGTTTATAAGTTTGCTCAG
The DNA here is from genome assembly GCF_963921425.1 of Dryas octopetala. NCBI lineage: Eukaryota > Viridiplantae > Streptophyta > Magnoliopsida > Rosales > Rosaceae > Dryas > Dryas octopetala. Next base: position 11,229,324 of record NC_141374.1, on the reverse strand, counting down.
TACGAGTTATTTTCTAATCAACCAATGTGGTGCCCACTATTTCATGTATTAGTATGTGGACTTTTTAGAGTGCATTTTAGTCTTCTGAGACCATTTAATGCATGTAGGTCAAAGGTGGCCATGCTACTTTTGCTCAACTTGCAGAACGATGGCTTTTGCGCGCATGTAAGATTTATCAGAGTCCGTTTTCAAGAGATGATTATGTTGCTGTATTGAAGAGAGCTGAACAATTTCTTTGGGCTGGTTCTGAGATGAATCCTGTAAGTTTTAACTGCTTCTTTCTTCTTTTGCTTTTGAATTCTCACTGAACAGAAATTATGCTTATTTCCTTTGACTTCGGGATATAGGTACGTGAAATGGCAAAAAATTTGACTAGAGCTCAGAAATGGGCAGAAGGTGTTAGAGATTGTCTATCTAAAGTTGAAACTTGGTCATCTCATTGTGCCGATGATGCAGAGAAGATTCACTTGGAATATATTAATGAGTTGCTGAGTTTTGATGCAGTGCCCTGTAACGAGCCTGGGCATCTTAATTTGAAGGTTACAGTTTAGTGAGTGGTTGTAATTGTTGTTTTGTGCCTATCCTTGGCCTGCCAGTTAAGACTCTTACCAGGGGTGTGATTTATTTTATACAGGTCTATGCTGAAGAGGCAAGGGTGTTGATACAGGAAATCGATGCTGCTATGTTATCATGCTCAAAAGTATTTCTACATACTGTTGCATTCTTTTCTATATCTATCATTGTTTATCTGTACAAATAGATTAAGCAAGCACCCAGTTTTTGTGTGAGGTAGTTTTAAATATGTTATTTTTTTCCCCTAAAAACAAGAGTATCAATTATTTCAGAAAAAAATTCAACTATTTTGTAAAGAATATTTGGGATTAAAATGGTAAAGGAACACATATTTTAGCAAGAACCACTCCTCTTATCTAGTTGAGATCTCAATTGTTTTCTTAATTTTACTTTTATACCACCACTCGTACTCTCTCCCTCCCAAAACCTTTTTGTTGATGTTTTATTTAATAATGTTTTATAAATACACCTTTTTGACATACCAGAACATGCAGAACTTGTACAGAGTCTAGTGTTTTATTTATTTGATTATATTGCAAGCACTTGTGTTCTGTCAAATGATAGCGGTCTTCAATTATGTTGTGATGTCTCATTTACTTCATTCATAATGGATTGAATTTTGTTGTTTACAATTGTCACTCCAGATCTCTGAGTTGGAATTGTTGTACTCCAGAGTTTGTGAGTTACCAGTCTATGTGAAAGAAAGTGAAAAATTGCTACAAAGAATTTCATCAGCTAAGGTATTTTACTTATTCAGATTCCAAATTGTACTGAAACCTGCCTAATAGATTCTATGACTATCATGAGTTCACAAGTTCACAACAATATGGTCACTAATGCTTCGTTGCAGTTGTATAAAATATTCCTAGTAGTTTTTTTTTTTCCAGTTATATGGCAAACTGTTGTTTATAGTCTGGCTTCATTATTGGGGCAGGTCTGGATGGAAGGTATAAGAAAATGCATCTCAGAGAAACGTCCTGCTGCAATCGAGGTTGATGTTCTTTACAAGTTGAAAGGGGAGGTAATGATGGCTTTCATATTCTGTTCTCTTGCTTGGTTTTGTTTTTTTATTTCTTATTTCAACTTTTGAAGTCTTTATCTTTTTTATAGTTTTTGATTGCATCGTTTTTTGGTGGTCTGGATCATAAAATTCAATCTAATAAATAGGTTTCAGAGCTCCAAGTTCAACTCCCAGAGATTGAAATGCTTTTGGATCTATTAGGAAAAGTTGAATCATGTCGTGCTCGATGTGGTGAAATTTTGAAAGGTCCTATTAGCCTTAAGGTTAGCCATATGGTTAATATGTTACCCCAACCATTTGTATGATTTCAAGTTCTTGTATTTACGGAGATACGGCTGCTGCAGGATGTTGAGGTTCTTCAAGAATTGGATAGTTTCACTGTTAACATACCAGAGTTGAAGCTTCTGAAGCAGTACCACACTGATGCAGTTTCTTGGATTTCTCGCTTTAATGCTGTTCTTATGAGCATTCATGAAAGGGAGGATCAACATAGTGTAGTTGATGAGTTAATGCTCATTCTAAAGGATGGAGCATCTCTGAAAATTCAAGGTTCTGGCATATATTAATTTTTTTAAGTAGTGATATAAGAAAATTGATCCGTGTTATGGCTAATGTTTGGTTTGTTTTTTTGATCAGTTGATCAGTTGTCTTTAGTTGAGTTTGAGTTGAAGAAGGCTCGGTGCAGGGAAAAGGCTCTGAGGGTAAGTTACTATTGGTTTGTCTTTCACCTCCCTCTCTCTCCTCCTCCCCCCTCTTGCTTTTTTGTTCACTTCCTCTTTTTTTTTTGCTTTAACTTCAGATTAGATGCTTAAATTTATATAATTTACATGGCATAAAATACAGGTGCGAGATACTAAATTGTCTCTGAACTTCATTCAAGAAGTGATGATGGAGGCAGCAGTGTATGCTTCTTGACCCTGATTCCTGTTGTAAGTGGGATATTAAAGGATGTGGGTTGTATTTGCATTAACCTGTGTTCAATTGGTGTTTCTCTCTCAGGTTACATATTGAGGGAGAGAAATTATTTGTTGCTATGTCCAAAGTCTTTGATGCTGCCGTGCAGTGGGAGGAAAGAGCAAAATATAATTTTGCACATGAGGCTCAGATATCTGACTTTGAGGATGTTATTAGGTTTGTCACATGCTTTAGATTCTCCTTTTTAGCATATCGAGGTTTGTCGAGAAGTTCATTTTCTGGTTCTAATAGTTGAGTTTGAATGTTTTAGGAGTTCGGAAGACATATATGTGAATTTACCTTCTCTCCCCGATGTCAAGGATGCACTAAGAAAGGCTATGGCCTGGTTGAGTTGCTCAAGGCCATTTTTAGTGGCTTGTTCTTCTTCGGTACCTGCCTCAAGTTCTTTGCTGAATGTTGACACCTTGAAGGTTCTTGATGTCTCCTGTATGTTTCCTTTGCTAAAGTTTGATAGACTTAGAGGATGACAATATGATTAATGTTTCAGGAATTAGTGTCTGAGTCAAAGCGTCTAAGGGTATCTATGAAGGAAATAAGGATGCTTGAGACTGTTTTGATGAACTGTGAGGAATGGGAGCATGATGCTTGCTCTCTACTGCAAGATACAAGGTGCCTATTTGATACAAGGATCATTGGTGATGGAATAAGCGATGATCTTATTTCCAAGATTGAACATTTTGTTACAAGGATAGAATCATTGGAAAAAAGTGGTTTATCTCTTGCTTTTGACTTTGACGAGCATGCAAAGCTTAAGGATGCTTGTTTTATGCTGCAATGGTGTAAGAAGGCCCTTTCTTTCTGCTCTGTTGCTCCTCCTCTTGAGGTGATACTTTTTCTTCCAATAATAATAAAATTTTATGCCATGCATGTTCTCAAGTTTGCATAAGTTTATGATATTTGATGCTTAAGTTTAGCCGTGGCTTTGTAAAACCCCTTTTTCTTTGCGTTTCTTGATGGAACCCATTTTGTGACTGCAACAGAGTTCACACCAGGTTGGTAAATATTCCCATGGCTTGATCCTCCATGCTCATGTTCAAGTTGCAAGGACAATTTCTCAACTTGTCTTTGAAAAATGCTTGAAATTCATAATCCTTGTCTTAAATTTCTTCTTCCATGTCTTGCCACCCTAAGAATGATTAATGGAATCAGCCTATGGTGTAGCACAGCTTTGGTACCAAATACTGCAGTATGCAAATGCAATTGAGATAGATAAATAGATTAAAGACCAAGACACAACAAGAGGAGTTTGGATAAACAAGAGCCAAGTTCTATAATTTCATTAGAAAAAGTGTATAACAATCACAGTTTGTCCAACACATCCAATCTCATACTATAACTAAGAGCCCATTTCATCACATTTTTATTTTCTGTTTTTTTTTTTAATTAAAGAGAGGGGATAGAAGAAGACATAGGTTATAGAGCTGAAGGAAATAGACAGAGAATAGGAAGACTACATGTAATGATTTTTAAAAAATAAAATAAAAAAGTTGTAAGGAGTTTTTAAGAAATCTTTTTGTTTATTCTTTTTCCCCTCTTTTTTACCTCTCTCTCTCTCTCCCCTTCTCTTTACATTTTCTTTTGAAAAAACAGAATACTGAAAACAAAAACTTTACCAAATGCCCCCTAAATTAAATGGCACTTCAAGCCACCTGCACACATCAGGTTTTAAGCTTCTTTTTTTTTTTTAATGTGCCCTGTTTCAACGATTTAGAATAAAATTTTCTTTTGCTTTTTATCTGTAGATCGATCATCTTATTAAATTCATGTCTTTCTGCTTGGCAAATTTTATGGAGACTTGTCATTTTCCTTGTAGGATGTCGAGAGCTTGATGAATGGTGCAGAAAATTCATGCGGTATGTATGCCTCTGGTGCACTGTGGGGTTCGTTGGTTGAAGGAGTCAAATGGCTTAAGCATGCTACAAAGGTTGTTTCTGCATCATCTAATTCCAAAAGATGCAAGTTGAGTGAAGCTGAAGATGCTCTTGCTGATTCTCAGGTGCTATGATTGCTCTTTTTGTTGCCTTTTCATATTTTTATTTTCTGTTTTCTTAATTCAACTCAAATATGGATACTTTAATACTTCTCTTGCTAAACTATATCTTCTGTTTGCAGAGTATCAGTGTCTCCTTCCCTCTGATTGTTGGTCAACTTGAAACTGCCATTCAGAAACATAAGTGAGTGCAGTTTCTTTGATACAATTGTCTGACCTATTCTTTGTTTTTTTCTTTTGACATTAATAAACCGCAATGGATCACTTGATTTATTGGACAAAATTTTTCATGACTTTTTAGTATGCATTCGACATAATTTTAACCATCGTACAAGGCTATGTAATTTTAACCATGAGGGAAAAGGAAACCCTTTGACCTAAGCATGTGACAGTGTGGGGGTTTAACATCTTTCTTCTTAGGTTTTTCAGTGGCCAACATCTTTTCCATTTTTAAATGACCTTTCTCTTTCATTATCTTTAAATAGTAAGTCAATTTAACTGTAATGTAGGTCTTGGCTTGAGCAAGTGCATCAACTTTTCAGCTTAAATCCGGGGGAACGATCTTGGTCTCTAATATTACAGCTAAAGGTATGATGTTTATTCTTGTACTGTACATGCTTTAGTGCTTCAGAAATCACAAAGTTTGATTGTGCTTTCTTCATAATTATCCCTCCCACATGTGCTCTGAAGTGTGGAGATGGCTCTTAATTTTAGGCAATGTTGAATTTGTTAGTTGGTAGTTATTTATATAGGGTGGTTTAATTTAGATCAAATTACTGCTTACTGGGTAGGTAATTGCATCTTTCAGTTCTGTGCTTATATATATATATATTTTTTTTTTTTTTCCATTTGGTTCATGCTGCACATTTGAATAAATGTCTTGATTGCATAATGTTAATCTCTCAGCATATTTGTTGGTCAATTAAAAATGATGACTTCTATGATTGTTGAAGTCTACAACACTTTGGCTTGGTGAACTCTTGTAAAGTTTTTGGCCGCTTTTTTATTTGTTTTGTGATTGACATAAATTCCTTGCAAACATATCTAATATGATTAATTACATTCAGGAAATTGGGAGTGCTGTTGCTTTCAATTGTGCAGAACTAGATTTGATCTTATCTGAAGTTGAAAGGGTTGAAAAGTGGAAGCAACAGTGCATGAACATTGTCAGGAGTCTAATTGGAGATGAGAATTCATTGCTTGGTGCTTTAAAAAAGGTTTCAAATTATAATTGTTTGCAATTTCTACTACAACTGTTGCACTGTTTGTCATTGGGCGCCAACTCAGATAACTTAAAATCTTTTTTTATTGATTCACAGATAAGACAGACTCTAGATAGATCTATGCACATTTATGACAATCCACATGGATTGAAAGAGAGAGGTTTCTATGCATGCTGCTCCAGTGGTTCGATGGATCAGGAGTTTCTTACTTGTTCTTCATGCAAGGACTGGTAAGGTATTTATTGCTATATTAAAGTTGAGTGCTGCTATTTGCACACCCTTTTTTTTTTTTTTCGTTTTGCACACCCTTTTTCTCGTTTTTTCTCCTACACACCCCACACACTCATCTCAAATTCTAAACCTCTCAACACACACCCAACCCATTACCAAAATACCCTCATTTCATTACACACCCACACACCCCATCTTTCTCTTTCCCACTCTCTCTCCCTCCCTCTCTCTCTTTCTCTGTCAACACACACCCGCACAGCACCACCACCATGCGCAGTACCAGCCTCCCTGCACCATTCTCCTCTCATTCTCTCTCTCCTCATCTCTCTCCTCCCTGCTGCACCACCCTCCCCGCACCCACCACCATGCCAAGCTCGCGCAGCCAAGAAGCCCCAACACTCGACCACGCAGCCGACGCAAATGAGCTCGCGCCCAACAGCTCTTCCCAGCTCGCACGACCATGCCGCAGTGCCAGCCAAGAGGATGAGCTTCACAGGCCGTTCAGCAGTCATCCGCCGAAACCGGCGGGTTTGTTCGGCATGCCATCCGTCAAAACCGGTAGGTTCGTTCGGTAGTCATCTGCCGAAGCCATTAGTTTCGTTCGGTGGCTGTCTACCGAACCAACTGCAGCGACAGAGAAAGGGAGGGAAGAGAGAAGAGAGAGAGAGAGAGAGAGAGAGAGAGAGAGAGAGAGAGAGGGGGAGGAGGGGCTGTCGGGCTGGTTGTGGTGAGGCTTGGAGGGGCTAGTGGCTGTTTTGGCTATCCGCCGAAACCGGCGGGTTTGTTCGGCATGCCATTCGTCGAAACCGGTAGGTTCGTTCGGCAGTCATCTGCCGAAGCCATTAGTTTTGTTTGGTGGCTGTCTACCGAACCAACTGCAGTGACAGAGAAAGGGAGGGAAGAGAGAAGAGAGAGAGAGAGAGAGAGAGAGAGAGAGAGAGAGAGAGAGAGAGAGAGAGAGAGAGAGATGGTGGTGCAGCAAATAGGGAAGGAGACAGAGAGAGAGAGAGAAGAGAGGGGGAGGAAGGGCTGTTGGGCTGGTTGTGGTGAGGCTTGGATAGTGGCTGTTTTGGCTTAGGTAGAGGGAAGAAGAAGGTGGTGATGGTGCTGTGGTGGTGGCTGTTTTGGGGGTGCTGTGGTGGTGGTGCATGAGGAGAGAGAGGAAGAATGTGGTTACTGGTGGCTCGGGTAGGAGGAAGAAGAAGGAAAAAAAACAGGGGAAGTGGGTCTGAACGAGAGAAAAAAGAGAGGGAAAGAGGTAGGGGCTGTATGGTCTTTTTTTTGGGTTTATTATTATTTTTTAATAGGGGTGTGCAAAAAGAAAAAAAAGGGTGTGTAAATAGTAGCTCTCTTAAAGTTTTGCAGGTTCTTGACCTTTATATTACTATTAGTACTTTTATCGTTTTCTCGGTAGGTTGATACTTGAATCTCTATTTTGCACATCAATCATATGGTCCTTCTGGGAACTCTGAAGAATTTTAAGCAATAAAGACGTTTCCTATAGATTTTTTCCTTCTCTGTTACAACTTAATATCTTTCATATGAACAGCTACCATATGCAGTGCCTTGGATCTTCCATGGTAGATGGGAAACATGCAGAGTATGTGTGCCGGTGTTGCCGATATTTGGTGTGTGGAACAACTTCTCAAAATGGAGGCAGTCCTCTGGTATGTATTAGTTTGCTTAGTATATCTAGATAAGGAAGCTTGTATCTCTAATATCTATTTTAAGGTTCTCTTTACATGGTATAGAAATTTGGAGGGGGGCGCCCAGAACTGCAAAAAATTGTTGAACTTCTATCCGATGAAGAAGATTTCTGTGTCTGGTATTGATGCACTTCTTGAAGTGACTCCTACTTGCTTAGTCATGCATTGATCTTTAAGCTTAAGAAATTAATATTATTATTAATATTTTGTATTACAGCATTTTAGAAAGAGAGGCATTGAAAGAACTTGTGAAGCAAGCTCTGGCATGCAAAACTCGCTTGACAGAAATAGTGGACTTTGCATTAGCTTATTCTGATAAAGATCTCAGTGTGATCTTTGAAAAGCTAACCACTGCATTAAAGGTACCTTAAGGAGCATTTTGCTCTAGTGTTGAACTCTTTTCTTTCAAATGGACCTGTCCCTCCCTCTTCCCCACTGGTTTTGTCATCTTCTATTAATGTATATGGGTTGTTGCAATTTGCTAGGTATTTTGTTAGTGCGCCAGTTTTCTCAGAATTAACATAAAAAAGAAAGAAAGAAAGAAAGAAAAGAATGTAGCCATAGTTTAGTATAATCCCTTGGATGGGAATGAACCACAATGTAGTTAGAAGTTGGTATGTCTTCATGATTGGAATTGTTTTTGTTATACAGGCCACAGAAGTGGAGGGTGTGTACGATCATGAAGGTGATTGCAACCTTACATTGGCATTATCAAGATACTCATGGAAAGTCAGAGTCAATAGATTACTGGAGGGTTCCCTAAAACCCACAATCCAACAGATTCAGCAGTATTTAAAAGAGGTATGTGCTGCTGGTATTACTTCTATTCCAAGTATGTTCTTAAGATGGATTTCTCGGGCTACAATTCTAGGACCAAGACTCGGACCCTGGACTCAGATCTGCACTCTAGACGCAGACCCAAGACCCTGGACTCTAGACCTAGACCCGAGGCACAGACTGCGAACAACTGACCTTGAACTCCGTACCTTGGAACACCTCAGAACTTGCCTCGAACCTCAGACCCCGACCCCAGATCCCGAACCCTGAATCTTGAATTTTGAATGCAAACTCGGGCTCTGCACCTAGACTCTGGACCTAGAACTCAGACTTCGGACAAAACATGCTCTATAAATACCGCACTGAAATCTCATCATGCTTTATGGTTTAGCCAAACAAGTAAATTTATAAATTGTAGGACCTTAAATGCTATCATCTGGAAATTCGTTGTTACTTCCAACTACCCCATCCAAACACCACATCAATGCTTTGAATGTCAACTTTTGAAGGCAAAAATAAAGGTTCTGGTGCGAGTTCACTATTGATTCCTGCAAGAGCGACCTTTATCATGGAAAGGCACTTTTAGTGGATGAGAGTACCCTCAATTACGTGCTTTAGATCATGTTAATGCATTTATTTATCTTTTGCTCTAATGTGTTCAAGATGCTGAATATGGTTTGCAATCTGTGGTAGGGAGTGGCCTTGAACATTCCACCTGAAGATTACTATAGGCAGAAACTTACAGAAGTGAAGTGCATCGGCTTGCAGTGGGCAGATAACGCTAAGAAGGTTTAGAGCATTACTAATATAATCTCTCTCTCTCTCTCTCTCTCTCTCTCTCTCTCTCTCTCTCTCTCTCTCTCATTTGGCGCTGTTTTTCTGTGCACAGGTAGCTGCAGATTCTGGGGCTCTCCCCTTGGTTAAAGTTTTTGAACTTGTTTCAGAGGGTGAAAACTTGCCGGTTCATGTAGAGAAGGAACTTAAGGTAATAAACTAGGTCTTTTGTCTTAACTGTGTGCCTTGGCCTTTTTGTTAATCAAGCATGCTTGGTCGTTGACACCCCCTCCCTCCCCAAAATAAAAACTATGCTTGGTGGTGCAGTTATTGAAAGCTCGGAGCATGCTTTATTGCATATGTCGGAAACCTTATGATCAGAGAGCAATGATTGCATGTGACCGATGTGATGAGTGGTATCACTTTGATTGCATTAAACTACGTTTTCCACCAAAGGTTTACATATGCCCGGCATGTGAGCCTGGAGCTGAAGGGTTGTCTACAGCACCAGTGGTGGATCATGAGAGGTCAGTCTGGTCCCTGTAAAATTCATTTCATCCTATTTTGGTTACTTATGTGCTATCAATAACTGGGATTTCCGTAATGCTTTGGCAGATGCACTGATGCCAAATTTGTAGAGCCAAAAACGCCCTCTCCTAAGCACACAAAGTCCAGGACTATCAACCCAATGAAAACCGAGTCCAGTCTAACACAAAAGATGCTTGCAATTGCTGATGACAACAATCTGTTAAGGTGTTCTGGTGGGATAGAACGTTTATGGTGGCGAAATCGGAAGCCCTTCAGAAGGGCGGCTAAAAGACGTGCTGAGCTTGACTGTCTTTCTCTATTTTCTCATTTGCAACAATGAACCTGAAAATTGATTGTTAGCCATTATTTAATTTATTCAATTGATTCATATTGCTTCAATTCAATGAGATGGTCCAAATTTCTTAAGCTATTTTGAGGGGGAAAAATTTCTTACATCAATAAATGAAACTGAGCCATCATTTGGATCCAAAATTCCAAGTTTATTTTTATTTTTTAAATTGCATTCAGTAAGTTCACCCGTTTGGAATTGGAACTATGGTTTAGTTCACCTAAGCGCCAAAGAAACTCTTCTATAACGTGTGTATAAACTTTGTCTCTATCTCCATTCAGCTTAATGGGATGGTCCAAATTTCTCAAGCTATAAGAGCAACTCCAACAAAATCCTTTGAAATTTTTAGAGCAAGGGTATTACATGTTATACTTATACAATATACTTGTCATATGTGTCATAGAATAATTCTTTCTTTTTGTTAAATAAAACGATAAAATCATTTTAATTATCAAAGCATGAAACCACAAATTAGTAAATTACCATCATTAAATTGAAAAGACAAATAAAATTTTGAACTCGAAAGAAAAAACTAATCTTGCTGGGAAACCAAGACCTCATCTATATCTTACTAGGAAACCCAGACCTCATCCAAGACAGCATTAGCATATATGAAGTTATGAACACAAGCATGTATAGCCACAACTAAACTAAACCTTGTGTCGTGCTGCTCTCTACCCTCTCATCTCTTGTACTTGTAGTTGTTGTTGTACTGCTGCATTAATTCGTTCCAAATCTAATTTTGACATCGGATTAGGTAGTCATGGTTGCTTATGGGATGAAAAGATTAGCATTTTGGACAAGAATGCATACATTGGAGACACTCTCGGATCTAGTGTATTATAAACAACAATTTTATACCGTGGTCGTTACTTGTAATATTGAAGATCCCAATCAAGCATACGCGCACGTAGTTATTTCAAAGCTCTAATCAGTATGTTAATTTCTGTTTTACCTTTTGAGTATAGTCTTGATTCTTGACCAATTCTAATGTCTGTAACAGTCTTAGTGGCATAAGGAAAAAGAAAAAGAGTGAGCAAAAGATAGGTAGCAATTAAATCACTAAAAATGGTCCTTACATTCAACTTTTCTTCAAATGTTTAAATGAAATTATTTGGTGCAAATTGCAAAAGATTTGTAATATTCTTGAAAAGATTGGATATTTTACTTGTTGTTCTTTATATAATACTGAAGGAATTGTTGCTTAATCGACAAGAAGATTAACAAATTATTTACCAAATGCTTCCTCCCTCAAGAAAAAAGTAAAAGATATATAAAACCCTTGCCCTAGTAATGTAGCTAAAGAACATATTTTAAGCAACCAAATTGAGATTTTAGACAAGAAAAAGTAAAAAAAGATTCAAAGCAATTAACATTTTATAGGAAATCAAACAACTCGATAGAGGATGGGAGACATGCATGAAATCAGATTTGCATGAGTTGTTTGACGGCACTGTGAAAATTTTTCTTCAACAACTAAACAATCTCTCTCCCTTCCATATGTTGATCACTTTCCAGCACCATTGAGGCAGTACATCTTGAATGTAGAGAATGTCATTGGTGATGGACATTGAGAGAATAACTGGAGGAGCTAGAGACTCATGGAGATAGTTATTGCGAACTTTACGCTGAATCTTGTGACACAGTTGATCAGTTGAAGGAGGCATTGGACTTCTGGAGGATGGGATGAAGGTAGGTGATCCGAAAATTTACTGGATGAGATTGCCTAATATGGGATCAGTTGATCGTTTATGTTATACTGTTTAATTCTCATCAATATTTCAACAAATAAATTCAATATGTCTAAAGTTTTTTTTTTTTTTTTTTAACTCTTTTCATTATTTTTAAAAAATAGTATGAAATTGTCAAATTGTGTACATTATACATATATTAAATCCTCACATAATTAGTATGAATGGTATGATACATTTTTTGAATGACACTACACTCCAAAATATATTCATACGAATTTTGTGAATCCATCTAAATATTTACAATTAGAGTTATTTATTATGAACATGTTAAAAAATTCTTGTTGGAATATTAGGTTTTACACATTTATTGCACTAATCATTATCATCGACTGTCTCTTACTCTGTGTAATACCTAGTTCTTAGAAGACTACATTCCACCACCTGCCAAACTTAGAAGACTACATAAATATCAGATGCAAGTAGTGTTGGGTAGAAGGCAACAATAGAAAAACCTGTGGCAGAAATGAGAGAGGTAGTTCAAGCACTCAACATGGAAAAGATCATGTATATATACTTGACCTAATTTGAAAAGAAGGATACACCTATTTTTTGTTAAATTTCAGTTAAGTGAGCTTGTCTTCATTTTTTGAGTTACAGACTGATGCTAATGTGGCCCATGTGGAAGAATCTCAAATGAGCATGGACCAGGTCCAAATGGTCCAATATGTTTTAGGTTCTTTTAATGTGGCCTAAATGCCATATTTAAAATACATGTTTTAGCTTGCAGATGACATGTCTTAGATTTAAGATACATGTTTTAACTTGCAGATGCACGCAAATGCATCTGCTAAGTGCTAGGCAAGTCCTACCAAGCGCTCCGTGGTGCTTCATCGAGCGCTCAGTGGGTTTATCGAGCGTTCGGTGGACAATTTGAGTTTCTACTTAAGTTTTAAGCCGGCTAGAGTTTAGCTTAACTTTTTTTCTTATTTTGGACTTCTAATTATAGGACCCTCTGGGAGAGTGATGTGCAACATGTGGTAAAAAAGCATATCAAAGGGAAAGAGTGTAGAGGAGTTGGCATAGTATTATGCATGTAGTGGTGTTACAATCACATCGAAAAATAACTCATCGTCAAAGCATCATATGTCTGTGTTTTATTGTGGACCTCGTTTTTCTCTAATCCATAATAAAAAAAAGGGTGTTGTGATTGACACTTCAAAAAAGTCATACTACATTCCAATTTTCAAAAAACATAAAAAGAAGGGTGCAAGATGATTTTTTCGGAGTGCAAATAACATTTTCCAAAAAGAATAGGTTTTAATTTTTAAATTAAAATAAATAAGCTGTTGGGCCAAGCCTATTGGGGCCAAATCATAAGTTCGTTGTGACAATCCACTCTCTCCCGGGTTCAGGTCCGACCCGTTTTACTCTCTCTCTCTCTCTCTCTCTTTTACAAGTTCGTCATTGATGTTGAAGTGAATTAAAGGTAACTGACAGCCACCGTCTCTCTCAGTCGACCACAAATGCTTCACTGAATAAATTACGTTTTGACAAAGCCGCAGAGATGAGGTACGTAAGGCCTCTGAGCTTGTTCCAAGATTTGGTAAGGACCAATGCTCTCGAACGCGGGAGGTTGCTTGGTTTGGACGTCGGAGACAAGTACGTCGGCTTAGCTGTTTCGGACATCCATAACAAGATTGCATCACCTCTGAGGTATTGAATTGAAATCCCTCTTATCTATGCATAAATCTTCAAACTTTGCGTCACAGAATATATAATATTATATATATTTTTATATCAAAGCTTAGTGTGCTAATATTCAATGCTCCGCAGTGTCCTGCTTAGGACGAAATCGAATATGGATTTGATGGTCGCTGATTTTCAGAGTTTGGCAAGTATTTTCATTTCTTTGCTGAAGTTTTTTTTCTTTTCAGTTTTTTAGTTATTATTTGAAGGACTTACAGTTACAAAGAGTCACTAAATATTGAAGAAAATGCTGAAAAAATTGGAGTTATAGATGTTATTGGATGGACCTTTAAGTTTTGGGCGTGAAGCTGGAAGCATATTAAGCTTTGGATGCTAGAAAACGTTTTCAGCTGGATAAGGGTCTTGGATACTTAAAACAATTGCTGGGTTTTTCTGGGATTTTCATTAATACCAGAAATAATTCATGGAATGGACATTGATGCTACGTCTTTGGCTTGGTAACTGGGTAAGGGGTCATAAACGCAGCTTGGAGCTCCTAAGATGGTGTCATTGTGGCGACTGCCAGATTCATAATCATGACCACCTGATTGTTATGTTTTTATACTATATATGGTGTTAGAAGTATAACTAAAGGAATTGATTCGTTCATGGCAAGAATAGAGGTTGTTTATGTAGTTCCTTTTAGTTGTCTTTTATATGTTTGACTTTGAATATGGCACCATGCTCATAGTTATTACACGGCTCATACTGGGTGTTCAAAGGCTTTTGCTCTTGCCAAAGACACCCTTTATACTTAAAAAGCCACATCATCATCATCCCCTATGCACTTCCTCACCCTTAAGGCCAATTACCTTCCATGGCTTTCCTCTGTCTGTGTGTTGTACACCTCTCTCTTGCCATATGTGGCTGAAGACATTATCATAATCTAATCCATTAGCAGTCACCTCAAAAATGTTGATTACCTATTGTTCATGATTGGTTCTCATGGGTTTTGGTTCTCCCGACCCTACCCAATTATTCGATTATCATTAGATTTCTAGGTACAACCGTACAAGTAGCATAGCACAGAGCATGTATACATTTCAAATCATACATGATATTACTTCAGTGATGTAAGACTGTTTGAAAACTTTGATCCACCTTCATTCCTGAGTCAGAGTCATAATTGCTTCTGTTTTTATGTGCAGGTCTCTGAACTTTCTCTGGTGGGCTTCATTGTTGGCTACACTTACCTTTCTGGCAGACCACGAGGCTCTCGTGATGTGCGTATTCTTTTAGCCTGAGTCATCAATACATACTCTCATCCTCTCCCTAATCATGATTTGCTTCTCTTTGTTTAGGCTGTCCAAGTGAAGCTTTTCATTGATGGCCTCTCTGAGACGGGAAAACTTAAAGGCTTAAACTATACCTATTGGGATGAGTGCTTTACATCAAAGGTTGGTGCATATGGCTTGGGACAATTATTTAATCTGCGTAAAAATGATGATTCTGACATATGCATAGCAGAAGATGTAATCACATGCTGATGGTTTTAGTTCATCTGTATGGGAACTGCTACTAACTTGGATGTGTCCCATGTTAATCTGGTATCCATTAGGTTCTATAATTTTTGTTAAAATGTTGAAGATTTTGCTTTTATGCTGAGTGCCAGCAGAAAGCCAGCCATGGTTAAGAGTTAGGAGACATCAAATAGATCTGCCAAAGCTAGTCTAGCCTATCTTTACAAATTACACATATTCATGATTGTTACTTCCATTATTTGTAAGTGATCTAGAATCTAATATTTTATTTTACTGCATGCAGAATGTTGATTTTCTGTTACAGTCTTTGGATGTGCCTCCCGTTACGTCAAAGACAATTATTGACAAGTTTGCTGCTGTTGGTATACTCCAGGTAGTGTATGTTTCTTTCTGTTACATAGAATCCAATAAAGGTGTTGGGTTGTACTACATAAAAATGAATAAATTCTAGTTTTTGGTTGTTTGAAGTCGACATTATTGAAAAACTTTCAAGAAATTATCAACTAATTTTAATCAGTTCTCTGAGTTCATCTGAGCATAGCTGTTCTGCTGGAGTAACATCAATTGTTATTTTCTCATTTGGCAGGGGTACCTGGATTTTGCGAACAGGAAGATGAAGTCTGAAGCCACTTAAGTGTTTCTTACTTGTTCATGACAGAGTTATATTTTATGACTGCACTCACAATGTACTTTGCAGATCACCTATTATGCAAAGATTGAATTTTGAGGCCCTAAAATCATCAACCCTACAGAAAACAAACTCAGGACTTTGCTAAACTATTAGACCTCTGGTCAAACTTCTCCTGAATGACTTATTTGGCGAAGACAATGAGGGTTTTGGTAGATGACTCCAATTTTGTTCACCCACATTTTGTAATGTACATCACTCTCTATTGATGAATGCAAAGGAAACTGCTGGATATTATAATTTACATTTTAAGTTCTTTGCATACTCTCTGTTTGTTTCCTGTGAATTTTTCTTTTGGCATGTTCTATGTCCATTTGACAAAAGGTTTGTAATAAAGTTTTCTTTTAATTATTTATTTTATTTTAATAACAAGGGATAAAGTTCCCACCTTTGCTTGTGTGAGCGAGAGCTCAGGCAGGGTTCCTTCCTCGGTTGTTTTATCTATTTTATCTATGGGTAAAATACATTTTTGGTTCCTATGTTTTGAGCCGAAAGCACATTTGGTCCTGGACCCTGGTTTCAATTTTTTGTTTTGTTTTTTATAATAGCAAGGGGTAAAGTTCCCACCTTTGCTTCTGTGTGGAATCTACTCAGGCTCTGGCTGGGTTTCTTTTTTGTTTTTGTTTTTTATTTTATATTATTATTGAAGATAGCACGGGGTTGACATTTTTCTTAATTGAAATGATAAAAATTATCAAAACATGAAACCAAATGTTACCATCATTAAAATGAAAAGACAAATAAAATTTTAAACTCAAAAAAAAAAAAAAAAAGAATCTTGCTAAAAAAAAAGAATCTTGCTAGGAAAATTGACCTCATCTAATCTTACTAGGAAAGCATTACCTCATCTAATCTTACTAGGAACCAATACCTCATCTACTCTTACTAGGAAACCCAGAGCTGATCCAAGACCGCATTAGCATATATGAAGACATACAGAGCACAAGCATGTATAGCCACAACTAAACGAAACCTTCTAATCTAATCTTGTGTAGTTCTAGTTGTTGTACTGCTGCATTAATTCTTTCCAAACTCTAATTTTTACATGGCACCGCTGGCCAAAAGAAAGAGATCCTCTGCAATGGCTAATTGGTCCGATCTTCATCCAGAACTTGTTATCTCGATAGCCAACGCTGTAGTTTGTACGGAGGATTTTTTTACTTTTCGTGCAGTTAGTAAATCATGGAGATCAGCCGCACCCAAGGAAAGCTTCAATACTCGATTAACACACCAACTTCCATGGCTCATGCTCCCAGTCACAGATACTGTGAAGTATAATGTACATCGTATTCCTAATGAGGACACTGACATCCGTGAGTTCTACAACCTCGCAAAAGATAAGTTTTTCAAGCTCACTCTCCCAAAAGCTAATGGAAAGATGTGTTATTATTCTTCTTTAGGATGGCTGCTCACACTAACTGGAGATTGGAAAGCTAATCTATTGCATCCTCTAAATCATGCCCAAATTGAGCTGCCTGGTATTGAGAAATTGAATCGTTTTCCTGAACAGTGCTTGTGGCGTTCCTACTTATGGAAATTTGTCTTATCATCAAGCCCTTCTTGGACTTCGGATTACGTAGTCATGCTTTGCCATGGGTTGAAAAATTTAGCATTTTGGAGACCGGGGGATGAACAATGGACAATAATGGATACAATATTGGACACACTATCGGATCTAGTGTATTATAAACAACAATATTATATCGTGGACGTTACTGGCAACATTTCGGTTTGTAATATTGAAGATCCCAATCACGCACATACGCAGGTAGTTGTTGCAAAGATGCCACAAAAATTTGTGTCTGCTCCTATTAGAAAAATATATTTGGTGGAATCAGGAGGGTCCTTATTGGCGGTTTCTCGTTTTAGAAAAGTGCCTTATGCACCAACCATCGGGTTTAGGGTTTTTGAGGTGCCTTTTAGTAATGGCAATTGGTTGGAGTCGGAGGTGAACAATTTGGGGAATAAAACCCTCTTCCTGGGTGATAATTCTTCCTTCTCTGTCGATGCTTCCAAATACCCTGGATGCAAAGCGAATTGCATATACTTCACCAATGATCTTCTTATGTCTTACAAACGAGAGCAAGAGGACCTTGGTATTTATAATATGGAAGATGGAAAGATCGAGCCACTCTTAGACAAATCTCCTTGTTTTAAAACTCCGTATGTATGGGTTCAACCAAGTGTCTAATAAACTATCATAATAAACTATCTTCACAGGAGGAGGAGAATCATCTTCACAGTCGGCCAAGAGAGGCAGACCTTGTAAGCCTTGATGCATATTGCTCTAGAGAATTTGGATATGTTTGAGTTTTGTGTATGCTGGATTACTTTTGTCAAAGTCTGTTGGTACATGCTGGATGGTGTGTAATTAAAGGACTATGAACTATTTTGATTTGGTGTGTAAGGATTAATTTTGGATATGTATTAAAATGCTTTTAATTCAAGTGCATTGGATGCTTCATTTGGAGATTTTGGGAATAATGCATTGCTCTTTTGGATAGAAAATTTTGATGTTAGTTTTAGCTTGTTAGTATAGCCTTTTTTTTTCACATAAAATTATATGTTATTTCTTTAATTTTGATATTCCATCTCAATTATTTCAATTGATGCACATTATAAGCATTGACCATAGGTCCATAACAACACAAAACAAATTACAGTCCTATAAATAAGAACTATTTATCAATATGCTTAACACTAGACCCCTTAAATACCAAAAACTACACCGTAACATAAGAGTGGGAATAGGTCTGAAAGTTTCTTTCATAACAGCCAAAGAGGCCAGGCCAAATACCATGAGCAAAAAAAAGGAAAACTCCAAAGCAACAAGCAAAATAAGTACAAGGGAAGTTATAACACACATGTTGGGAGACCAGGGGATGAACAATGGACAATAATGGATACAATATTGGAGACACTATCGGATCTAGTGTATTATAAACAACAATATTATATCGTGGACGTTACTGGTAACGTTTCGGTTTGTAATATTGAAGATCTCAATCACACACATACGCAGGTAGTTGTTGTAGAGATGTCACAAAAAATTTTGTGTGCTCCTGTTAGAAAAATATATTTGGTGGAATCAGGAGGGTCCTTATTGGCAGTTTCTCGTTTTAGAGAAGTGCATTATGGACTAACCATCGGGTTTAGGGTTTTTGAGGTGCCTTTTAGTAATGGCAATTGGTTGGAGTTGAAGGTGAAGTATTTGGGGAATAAAACTCTCTTCCTAAGTGATAATTCTTCCTTTTTTGTCGATGCTTCCAAATACTCTGGATGCAAAGCAAATTGCATATACTTCACCAATGATCTTCTTATGTCTTACAAACGAGAGCAAGAGGACCTTGGTATTTATAATATGGAAGATGGAAAGATCGAGCCACTCTTAGACAAATCTCCTTGTTTTAAAACTCCATATGTATGGTTTCAACCAAGTGTCTAATAAATTGTCATAATAAACTATCTTCACGGGAGGAGGACACTAACTTCCATGGCTAATGCTCCCAGTCACAGATACTGTGAAGTATAATGTATATCGTATTCCTAATGAGGACACTGACATCCGTGAGTTCTCCAACCTCGCAAAAGATAAGTTTTTCAAGCTCACTCTCCCAAAAGCTAATGGAAAGATGTGTTATTATTCTTCTTTAGGATGGCTGCTCACACTAACTGGAGATTGGAAAGCTAATCTATTGCATCCTCTAAATCATGCCCAAATTGAGCTGCCTGGTATTGAGAAATTGAATCGTTTTCTTGGACAGTGCTTGTGGTGTTCCTACTTTGCCAGACTTGGATCCTTTGCCAGTTTGCTTCCTACTAGACTATACCTGACTTTTGATCTCAGCCCTCTAATAATCATTTGTGACTTAGATCTTGCCACATCTACAAACTTTTTTTCCCACAAATAATATTAAGAAATTAAAAGGTTAGAAAAACAAAAAATCATAAAGCCCACTGCCCACCCATCTCCACCCACGCCACCTCCTTCCCCTCCCTCCAACCACCCTCATAACCTCCTCCCCTTTCTTTTTCTCTCTTATTTCTCTCTCTAAACGTACTCTCTCTCACTTCCCTCCAGCGGCAGTCGTTGCAGCCTTGTCATTTTTTTTTTGGTAACAGTTACGATTGTGATTGGAATATGTTGGGCTAATCTTTGTTTGGTCTGTCATTTGGAATCCCCATCAATCTGATCCCAACCTGATTTCCAAGTTTATTCTAAGAAGATGCATTTAATGGAGATGCTTTTTTTTTTTTGTCTTTGGTTGCTTGGCTCTTGGAATTGGAGAAATAAAAATCAATCTTGTGAAGGAATTTTAATATGCAGAGAATAGATGTGGAGTATATAGAGAGAAGAGAAGAGAGAATGGAAGAGAGAGACGAGTGTGGTTAGAGACTCAGAGGGAGAGGAAGGTGGGGCTAGATTAATTAAAATTTGTAATTCATGTCATTTACAAAATTATATATATATATACAGACTCCTTCTATTGAGGTATACCTCAACTTAGTTATGTTGAGGTATGACCTTGTTGGGGCCCACACGAGTCGTTTTGTGTCGATCCAAATCATTTAATTTTTACATCTTCATTGATAGATCATCCTTGCAAAAAATTAGCCAAATCGGAAATCATTTGTCTATCTAACTTTGATCAAATAAATGAACGGTTTCATCGAAAATATTTGGTTCGTCCATTTATTTGATCAAAATTAGATAGGTAAATGATTTCCGATTTGGCTAATTTTTTATAATGATGATCTATCAATGGAGATATAAAAATTGAATGGTTCGGATCAATACAAAACGACTCGTGTGGGCCCCAATAAGGTATACCTCAATATAAATAAGTTGAGGTATACCTCAACTTAGTTATGTTGAGGTATGACCTTGTTGGGGCCCACACGAGTCGTTTTGTGTCGATCCAAATCATTTAATTTTTACATCTTCATTGATAGATCATCCTTGCAAAAAATTAGCCAAATCGGAAATCATTTGTCTATCTAACTTTGATCAAATAAATGAACGGTTTCATCGAAAATATTTGGTTCGTCCATTTATTTGATCAAAATTAGATAGGTAAATGATTTCCGATTTGGCTAATTTTTTATAATGATGATCTATCAATGGAGATATAAAAATTGAATGGTTCGGATCAATACAAAACGACTCGTGTGGGCCCCAATAAGGTATACCTCAATATAAATAAGTTGAGGTATACCTCAATAGAAGGAGCCTGTATATATTTTATACAGTCTGAAGCCACATTACTCTCAACAGTCTGAAGCCATTTAAGTGTTTCTTACTTGTTCATGACAGAGTTATATTTTATGACTGCACTCACAATGTACTCTGCAGATCACCTATTATGCAAAGATTGAATTTTGAGGCCCTAAAATCATCAACCCTACAGAAAACAAACTCAGGACTTTGCTAAACTATTAGACCTCTGGTCAAACTTCTCCTGAATGAATTATTTGGCGAAGACAATGAGGGTTTTGGCAGATGACTCCAATTTTGTTCACCCACATTTTGTAATGTACATCACTCTCTATTGATGAATATATGCAAAGGAAACTGTCTGCTGGATATTATAATTTGCATTTTAAGTTCTTTGCATACTCCCTGTTTGTTTCCTGTGAATTTTTCTTTTGGCATGTTCTATGTCCATTTGACAAAAGGTTTGTAATAAAGTTTTCTTTTAACTATTTAATTTATTTTTGATAATAACAAGGGATAAAGTTCCCACCTTTGCTTGTGTGAGCGAGAGCACAGGCAGGGTTCCTTCCTCGGTTGTTTTATCTATTTTATCTATGGGTAAAATACATTTTTGGTTCCTGTGTTTTTAGCCGAAAGCACATTTGGTCCTGGACCTTGTTTTCAATTTTTTTTTTTTGATAATAGCAAGGGGTAAAGTTCCCACCTTTGCTTCTGTGTGGAATCTACTCGGGCTTTGGCTGGGTTTCTTTTTTGTTTTTGTTTTTTATTTTATATTATTATTGAAGATAGCACGGGGTTGACATTTTTCTTAATTGAAATGATAAAAATTATCAAAACATGAAGAGTTAATTACATTTACACCCCCTGAGGTTTATCGTCTTTTTACATACATCCCCTGAGGTTTCAATAATTACACATACACCCCCTGAGGTTTTAAAACTGTTACATATAACCCCCTAAAGTGAGACAAAAATGATGAGAAATTATGCAAAAAAGCATGCTAAGGGATTAAATAGCCTAATAAGATTATTCAAGGTGTAAGGTCCAACCTGAATACAAATATTTTCTTATTTATTATTTATTTATTTTTCTCTTGTAGGGGGTTATATGCAACAGTTTTAAAACCTCAGGGGGTGTGTGTAATTATTGGAACCCCAGAGGGTGTATGTGAAAAGACGATAAACATCATGGAGTGTAAGTGTAATTAACTCAAATATGAAACCAAATGTTACCATCATTAAAATGAAAAGACAAATAAAATTTTAAACTCAAAAACTCAATACTCGGTTAACACACCAACTTCCATGGCTCATGCTCCCAGTCACAGATACTGTGAAGCATGTATATCGTTTTCCTAATGAGGACACTAACATCCGTGAGTTCCTGGACAGTGCTTGTGGCGTTCCTACTTATGGAAGTTTGTCTTATCATCAAGCCCTTCTTAGACTTCGGATTACGTAGTCATGCTTTGCCATGCATGGGTTGATAAATTTAGCATTTTGGAGACCGGGGGATGAACAATGGACAATAATGGAAACAATATTGGAGATACTAACGGATCTAGTGTATTATAAACAACAATATTATATCGTGGACGTTACTGGCAACGTTTCGGTTTGTAATATTGAAGATCCCAATC
Organism: Dryas octopetala; assembly: GCF_963921425.1. Taxonomy (NCBI): domain Eukaryota; kingdom Viridiplantae; phylum Streptophyta; class Magnoliopsida; order Rosales; family Rosaceae; genus Dryas; species Dryas octopetala. The sequence continues at coordinate 11,206,714 of NC_141374.1, read as the reverse complement.
ACGCACATACGCAGCTAGTTGTTGCAAAGATGCTACAAAAATTTGTGTGTGCTTCTATTAGAAAAATATATTTGGTCGAATCAAGAGGGTCCTTATTGGCGGTTTCTCGTTTTAGAAAAGTGCCTTATGAACCAACCATCGGGTTTAGGTTTTTTGAGGTGCCTTTTAGTAATGGCAATTGGTTGGAGTCGGAGGTGAACAATTTGGGGAATAAAACCCTCTTCCTAGGTGATAATTCTTCCTTCTCTGTCGATGCTTCCAAATACCCTGGATGTAAAGCGAATTGCATATACTTCACCAATGATTTTCTCATGTCTTACAAACGAGAGCAAGAGGACCTTGGTATTTATAATATGGAAGATGGAAAGATCGAGCCACTCTTAGACAAATCTCCTTGTTTTAAAACTCCATATGTATGGGTTCAACCAAGTGTCTAGCTAAGTGGGATTTTCCTGTCCTTGAACAAACTCTAATAAACAACTTTTATTTCTTTGCAACCAAGAATTTGTAACAGTATCCAGTGATGGTGCAATTTTACTACTATTTTAACTGCAGCTTAGGGGAAATGTAACAGTTTCTTTCATGGCATATCTTGCCTCATTAAGGGGATGCTTCAAACCTCTAATCACTGTTGTATGTTAATTTCTATTTTACCTTGAGTATAGTTTTGATTCTTGACCAATTCTAATCTTGTTAGAAGAAAAAGTGTGAGCTAAGGATGATGGTAGCAATTAATATCACTAAAAATGGTCCTTACCCTCAACTTTTCTTCAAATATTTAAATGAAATTATTTGGTGCAAATTGCAAAAGATTTGTAATATTATTGAAAAAATGTGTATATAATACTGAAGGAATTGTTGCTTAATCGACAACAAGATTAACAAATTATTTTATCCAATGCTTCCCCTCAAGAAAAATAAAATAAATCTACATAAAAGTCGCGATTGTACTATGTCAAGTCAAGGATCCACCACACAACGCATGCACAAAGTAAAATGTTGCATTTGATAAACAAAAATTATATTCTTAAAACTTATGAAAAAACAATGAAAATTGAGAAAAAGAGGCTACTTCCTTCTCAGCCAGATAACGCAATGAAAATTATGTTGCATTACTTGCCCTTTTTTCTTGGAAATTTTTTCACCCTACTTTCCAGCTATTTACTTTCTATATATTCTTTTGTAGTTTCCTCACCATCCAATCACCATCCAAGAGCGTTTAAAACGCAGTGGATGCAAAAACAAGCAAGGCCAACTTGGATGACAACAGGAGTAAAATTTCTTGACAATAAACAAGATCTTAACGATGCATTGAAGTTGGCAAAACGTGAAGGAGTGTTATTATTGGTTTACTACAGAGGTAATTCCTCCTAGCTCTAAGAAATCTCCTTTCATGTGCTTTGATTATTCACTCATAAGTTGAAAAATGAAGAATTGACAGTTCTCATATAAATTTTTCTTTGTGAAAAATAGATAAAGACGATGAGAAGTCAAAATGGCCAGAAGAAAATTGTAACAGTGTCTAAACTGTTTGAGGAGGCTAAACTATTTTAATTCTCACCAATATCTCAACAAATAAATTCAATAGTGTCTAAAATTTTTACTTCTTTCAATTATTTAAAAATATAGTGTGAAATTAATTATTTATAATATGGAAGATGGAAAGATCGAGCCACTCTTAGACAAATCTCCTTGTTTTAAAACTCCATATGTATGGGTTCAACCAAGTGTCTAGCTAAGTGAGATTTTCTCGTCCTTGAACAAACTTTAATAAACAACTTTTATTTCTTTACAGCCAAGAATTTGTAACAGTATCCAGTGATGATGCAATTTTACTAATATTTTAACTGCAGCTTAGGGGAAATGTAACAGTTTCTTTCATGGCGTATCTTGCCTCATTAAGGGGATGCTTCAAAGCTCTAATCACTGTTGTATCTTAATTTCTGTTTTACCTTTTGAGTATAGTCTTGATCTTGACCAATTCTAATCTTGTTAGAAGAAAAAGTGTGAGTTAATGATGATGGTAGCAATTAATATCACTAAAAATGGTCCTTACCCTCAACTTTTCTTCAAATGTTTAAATGAAATTATTTGGTGCAAATTGCAAAAGGTTTGTAATATTATTGAAAAAATGTGTATATAATACTGAAGGAATTGTTGCTTAATCGACAACAAGATTAACAAATTATTTTATCCAATGCTTCCCCTCAAGAAAAATAAAAAGAATCTACATAAAAGTCGCGATTGTACTATGTCAAGTCAAGGATTCACGACACAACGCATGCACCAAGTCAAATATTGCATTTGATAAACAAAATTATATTCTTAAAACTTATGAAAAAACAATGAAAATTGAGAAAAAAAGGCTACTTCCTTCTCAGCCAGACAACGCAATGAAAATTATGTTGCATTACTTGCCCTTTTTTTTGGAAATTCTTTCACCCTACTTTTCTAGCTATTTTACTTTCTATATATTCTTTTGTAGTTTCCTCACCATCCAATCACCATCCAAGAGCGTTTAAAACGCAGTGGATGCAAAAACAAGCAAGGCCAACTTGGATGACAACAGGAGTAAAATTTCTTGACAATAAATAAGATATTAACGATGCATTGAAGTTGGCAAAACGTGAAGGAGTGTTATTATTGGTTTACTACAGAGGTAATTCCTCCTAGCTCTAAGAAATTTCCTTTCATGTGCTTTGATTATTCACTCATAAGTTGAAAAATGAAGGATTGACAGTTCTCATATAAATTTTTATTTGTGAAAAATAGATAAAGACGATGAAAAGTTGAAATGGCTGGAAGAAAATTTTAACAGTGTCTAAACTGTTCGAGGAGGCTAATCTATTTTAATTCTCACCAATATCTCAACAAATAAATTCAATAGTGTCTAAAATTTTTAACTCTTTCAATTATTTAAAAAAATAGTATGAAATTATTTATAATATGCAAGATGGAAAGATTGAGCCACTCTTAGACAAATCTCCTTGTTTTAAAACTCCATATGTAGGGGTTCAACCAAGTGTCTAGCTAAGTGGGATTTTCTCGTCCTTGAACAAACTCTAATAAACAACTTTTATTTCTTTGCAACCAAGAATTTGTAATAGTATCCAGTGATGGTGCAATTTTACTAATATTTTAACTGCAGCTGAGGGGAAATGTAACAATTTCTTTCATGGCATATTTTGCCTCATTAAGGGGATGCTTCAAAGCTCTAATCACTGTGTTGTATGTTAATTTCTGTTTTACCTTTTACCTTTTGAGTATAGTCTTGATTCTTGACCAATTCTAATCTTGTTAGAAGAAAAAGTGTGAGCTAAGGATGATGGTACCAATTAATATCACTAAAAATGGTCCTTACCCTCAACTTTTCTTCAAATGTTTAAATGAAATTATTTGGTGCAAATTGCAAAAGGTTTGTAATATTATTGAAAAGATGTGTATATAATACTGAAGGAATTGTTGCTTAATCGACAACAAGATTAACAAATTATTTTATCCAATGTTTCCCCTCAAGAAAAATAAAAAGAATCTACATAAAAGTCGCGATTGTACTATGTCAAGTCAAGGATCCACGACACAACGCATGCACCAAGTCAAATGTTGCATTTGATAAACAAAAATTATATTCTTAAAACTTATGAAAAAAACAATGAAAATTGAGAAAAAGAGGCTACTTCCTTCTCAGCCAGACAACGCAATGAAAATTATGTTGCATTACTTGCCCTTTTTTTTTTGGAAATTCTTTCACCCTACTTTTCCAGCTATTTTACTTTCTATATATTCTTTTGTAGTTTCCTCACCATCCAATCACCATCCAAGAGCGTTTAAAACGCAGTGGATGCAAAAACAAGCAAGGCCAACTTGGATGACAACAGGAGTAAAATTTCTTGACAATAAACAAGATCTTAACGATGCATTGAATTTGGCAAAATGTGAATGAGTGTTATTATTGGTTTACTATAGAGGTAAGTCCTCCTAGCTCTAAGAAATTTCCTTTCATGTGCTTTGATTATTTACTCATAAGTTGAAAAATGAAGGATTAACAGTTCTCATATAAATTTTTCTTTGTGAAAAATAGATAAAGACGATGAGAAGTCGAAATGGCCGGAAGAAAATTGTAACAGTGTCTAAACTGTTTGAGGAGGCTAAACTATTTTAATTCTCACCAATATCTCAACAAATAAATTCAATAGTGTCTAAAATTTTTAACTCTTTCAATTATTTAAAAAAATAGTATGAAATTTGTGAAGTTGTGAACTACATTATACATATATATATTAAATCCTCACATAATTGGTATGAATAAGTATGATACATTCTTTGAATAACACTACACCCCAAAATATATACATAAGAATTTTGTGAATCCATCTAGATATTTACAATTAGAGTTAGTATGAATGGTATGATACATTCTTTGAATGACACTACACACCAAAATATATTCATAAGAATTTTGTGAATCCATCTAGTTATTTATAATTAGAGTTATTTATGCCGAGCATGTTAAAAATTATTGTTATAATATTTGGTTTTACACATTTATTGCACTAATCATCATCAACTGTTCGTCTCTTAATTACTACTCTTTGTGTAACATCTAGTTCTTAGAAGACTACAATATTCCACATAAATATATATCAGATGCAGCAAGTGTGGGGTAGAAGGCCACAATAAAAAAACCTTTGGCAATGAGAGATGTAGTTCAAGCACTCAACATTGAAAAGAGGTATATATACTTGCCCTAATTTAAAAAGAAGGATAAACCTATATATTTTTTGTTAAAATTTCAGTTAAGTGAACTTGTCTTTATTTTTTGAGTTATATACTGCTTCTAATGTGGTCCACCATGTGGAAGAACCTCAAATGAGCATGGACTAGGTCCAGGTCCAACTGTCCAAGTAAGGTGTTTTTAAATGGCCCAATATGTTTTAGGTTCGTTTGATGTGACCTAAATGCCATGGACTATGCTTACTGGGGATATAAGAGACATATATATATATTGAGGGCCCTTCCAATAAGGGATCCCTCATTTAGTGTTAAATGAGGGATCACCTTGTGGGGCCCACATGGGTCGTTTTGTATTAATCCGAACCGTCCATTTTTTATATCTCCATTGTTAGATCATCCCTGCAAAAAATCAGCCAAATCGGAAATCGTTTACCCGTTCAATTAAGCAGTCAAAGTTATGTGTTTATAGAGGAATTTGTTATTCGTCCATTTGTTTTAAAACTTTGACCGCTAAACCGAACGGGTAAACGATTTCCGATTTGGCTGATTTTTTGCAGGGATGATCTATCAATAGAGATGTAAAAAATGACGGTTCGGATTAATACAAAACGACCCGTGTGGGCCCCACAAGGTGATCCCTCATTTAACACTAAATGAGGGATCCCTTATTGGAAGGGCCCTCTATATATATTAATTGGCCAATATATTAAATGTAGGGGTAGCATTTTCAACAAGCACCTCAATAGCCTATTGGGCCAACCCCACAAGCCCAGTCTCAATGCAATAATCAGGCCAGATTTTCTCAAACAACGATGGGCGTTGTCAAAATCAATGTTGATGGGGTGTGTCGTGCTCTATCAATATAAGGGGGTTTGGAGTGGTTCTTGAAATGAGCTCAGGGGTTCATAAACCCAACCGAGACGGAATTCTTTGATGCATGTGTAAGACTTGAGTTTGCATATGATCCTAGATTTCATGTAGTTGTTTTGGAGACTGATGTGCAACATGTGCTAAACAGCGTATCAAAGGGAAAGAGCGTAGAGGAACTGATAAGAGTATTATACCACGTAGTGGTGTTATAGTCATATCAAAAAATAACTTCTCGTTAAAGCATTTTATATTCCTACTTTATTGGAAACCCCTTTTTTTCTAATCCGCAACAAAAAAGAATAAGTATTTGTTTTTAAATTAAAATAAATAAGTTGTTGGGCCAAGACTATTGGGGCTAGATTATAAATCGAATGTGGATTTGATGGTCGCTGATTTTCAGAGTTTGGTAAGTATTTTCATTTCTTTGCTGAAGTTTTTTCTTTTTTGTTTTTTAGTTGATATTATTTCAAGGACTTTCAGTTACAAAGAGTCACTAAATCTAAATATATTGAAGAAAATGCTGAAAAAATTGGAGTAGTAGATGTTATTGGATGGACCTTTAAGTTTCGGGAGTGAAGGTGGAAGCATATTAAGCTCTGGATGCTAGAAAACGTTTTCAGCTGGATAAGGCCTAAGTGTCTTGGGTACTTAAAACAATTGCTGGGTTTTTCTGGGATTTTCACTAATACCAGAAATAATTCATGGAATGGATATTAATGCTAAGTCTTTGGCTTGGTAACTGGGTAAGGGGTCATAAACGCAGCTTGGAGCTCCTAAGACGGTGTATCAAAGGCTTTTGCTCTTGCCAAAGACACCCTTTATACTTAAAGCCACATCATCATCATCCCCTATGCACTCCTCACCCTTAAGGCCAATTACCTTCCATGGCTTTCCTCTGTCTGTGTGTTGTACACCTCTCTCTTGCCATATGTGGCTGAAGACATTATCATAATCTAATACATTAGCAGTCACCTCAAAAATGTTGATTACCTTTTGTTCATGATTGGTTCTCATGGGTTTTGGTTCTCCCGACCCTACCCAATTATTCGATTATCATTAGATTTCTAGGTACAACCGTACGTACAAGTAGCATAGCACGGAGCATGTATACATTTCAAATCATACATGATATTACATCAGCGATGTAAGACTGTTTGACAATTATTTAATCTGCATAAATATGATGATTCTGACATATGCATAGCAGAAGATGTAATCAAATGCTGATGCTATTAGTTCATCTGTATGGGAACTGCTACTAACTTGGATGTGTCCCATGTTAATCTAGTATCCATTAGGTTCTATAGTTTTTGTTAAAATGTTGAAGATTTTGCTTTTATGTTGAGTTAGGAGACATCAAATGGATCTGCCAAAGCTAGTCTAGCCTATCTTTACAAATTACACATATTCATGATTGTTACTTCCATTATTTTGTAAGTGATCTAGAATCTAGTATTTTATTTTACTGCATGCAGAATGTTGATTTTCTGTTCATCTGAGCATAGCTGTTCTGCTGGAGTAACATCAATTGATATTTTCTCATTTTGCAGGGGTACCTGGATTTTGTGAACAGGAAGATGAAGTCTGAAGCTACCTAAGTGTTTCTTACTTGTTCATGACAGAGTTATTTTTTATGACTGCACTCACAATATACTCTGCAGATCACCTATTATGCAAAAATTGAATTTTGAGGCCCTAAAATCATCAACCCTACAGAAAACAAACTCAGGACTTTGCTAAACTATTAGACCTCTGGTCAAACTTCTTGTGAATAAATTATTTGGCGAAGACAATGACAGTTTTGTCAGATGACTCCAATTTTGTTCACCCAGACTTTGTAATGTACATCACTCTCTATTGATGAATGCAAACGAAACTGTCTGCCGGATATTATAATTTACATTTTAAGTTCTTTGCATACTCTCTGTTTGTTTCCTGTGAATTTTTCTATTGGCATGTTCTAGGTCCATTTGACAAAAGGTTTGTACAACCAAATGTATCACAAGTTCATGTATGCATCACTTGTTAATTGAAGACATTGTCCTATTGCACAGTGATTACCCATTTTTTTGCTCTGCAGATATGCCCAGTTTGTATGGAATCTATAGATATTGTCTAAGCTATTGTTGACTTGTTATTGTGTGAGTCTTAAGTTGGAGGTCTACCAACCCCATTAGCATCTCAACCATGCTTACAAAATACAGTCAACAAAGTTAAAAAGATGTTAAACCTGGGAAAATTTGGTTTGGTGATTAAAGGGGATCCTTGCGGCCCAACTGTGCACATTTAAAAGTGAAGAATTTATAATTCAAAATGAATCACAATCCCATGAATTGAATTCACATTTTAATAACAAGATAATAAAAACAAAAACATTAAAACATGTTGGTAATGACAAATTAAAGAAGGATGTTATATTATCATGTGGGCCTACTAGCCTAGGACTTTTGTTCCTACTCCTTGTCCTAGAGTTGAAAACATTTGTTATGTTTATTGCTTGTGGACCAATAATTCAACAATCAACACTTTATTGACCATGCTGATTACTCATTGATTTGTTCAAAACTACGTGACTCAGCTAATAAGCCTAATATGCCCAATTGTTCCAAAAGCCGTTGATAAACTCATAAACACGAAAATACTTTGCAGGCAGCTCATTTCAATTTTCACCCACCGACCAAGGCAATCACATTAAAGGAAAACGCTATCGTTTACACATATCATGTCCTTTTCTCCATGTCCAGCAATTGTTTTCATTGTAACTTCAAATCCCATCTTTTTCCAAATTTTTTGAGTATAGTAATATTTAGTATTGAGACAAAGGAATTCATATAACATAGTACTCTCATTTTGTATTGATGCACTCCTCTCTTAGTTTTTAACTTTTTATTCATTATATCTTCTTTTATCAATTCTATTGACAAAAATGCTCATCTTTACTCTTTCACTTTCTTGAAGAAAACCTCCGAGCTCCTCTAGTCTCATTTTCTATGCATATTGTTAATCAGGCTCATACCAAATAAACCTAAATATGGTTAGAAAAAAACTTTAATAAAAGTCTAATTCAATGAAAAAAAGGCTCTAGCCATTGCCTCAGGTAATAGGTATACATATGTGCATCCCATTGTAATCTGTAGAGAGAAGAAAGAGATATTGAGGCCATCAATCAAAATAGAGTGTGCGGGAGGGAAAAATTATTGGGTATATCCGATACACCGTCATGTGGTGTAACCAATTCAATATGTAAAGATATTATTGGACAGTATATTTATATTAGTAGGGTATAATATTAATAACATCCACCTATATTATGACACGTTAGATTGATTACACTACGTAACGGTGTATTAAATACACAAAATAATTTCTTGGAGGAGGAATCCAAGCTTAAAATGTTCTAACGTAATGAGGGTAGTTTTGTCCATAGCATTGATAAATTTTTTTTTACAATAAATAAAAATTAATTTGAGGAGTGCAGCAAGTAAAAATGGGAGTTTGAAATGTGAATATAGCCTCCCAATTCACTATACATTTTTAAATAATAAGGCCTCGTTTGGTGCATATGATATAATTGGATGTAATAAAAAAAACTATATTCATGTGTATTCAAGGAAAAATATGAATGATATCTTCTAACTTGAAGGAAGAAAATAAGAATAAGATGAGAATAACATGGATTATTTAATCCTACTATTTTTGAGGGATTGGAAGAGATAAGTCTCTCCTTATGATTAGTCTATCTTAATACATCTTATTCTTTCAAGATATAAACTTTTTCCTTGAATACATATGAATTTATTCATTTATCATATCCTATCTTATCTTATGCATCAAACGAGATCTAAATAACTTCACTTTTATAATTAAATCAGTCTAGTCCACATTATAAACAAGCGTTCAAACTCTTACTCCTTTATAAGCATTCAAACAACCCCCTTATTACCATGGGAGTATAAGACATTAACAAGTATGTGTGAGTTGTATTTGACCAACAATAATCATCATTTTTTTGTTGTTTGGACTTGAGTATTACTTTCTTATAGTTATATATTAAAATTTCATAAATAACATGTAAAAAACTATGTTATGATAATTTCTTTTGACGTAATTGTGAGTTGTAATTGTTGAACGATTGCAAGTCGAGTGTTCGAAGGCTTGATGGAAAAAGTGAGCTGACTTGTATTATTTTTGAGCGACTCTCCTTATGTGTCTACCTATTTTACAATTTTTCCTTAAAAACTGAGTTATATACTTATATACCACCCCCAAACTATACATTATCTAATACGTTGCTTTCTAAACTAAAATTTGGACACTTTATACCCCATACTCAATTTTGTTAAACAGTTTATCCTAAAATTGTTAAAAAATCAATTTTTTCGTTAGTTTTGCGCATGTGGCCTTATGCTTGAGAGTATTTTTAAGTTAATCATCAATTGCAGTTGAAAATGGCCTCAAGCATAAAGCCACATGGTGCCACCTGTGTATAACTAATAAAAAAAATTAATTTTTTAGCAATTTTTGGGTAAAGTGTTTAGAGGAATTGAGTTTAAAGGTAAAGTGAAAATAATTTTAGTATGAAAGAAAAATGTCAAATATTATATAATTTGGGAATGATGTGTAATCAGATAAAAAATTATTCTATATTCTTGATGCTTCTTCAATTTTTTTTTAGGGCAAATTACACACAGGTATGTCAAGTATACACCCTTGTTCACTTGAGTATTCCAATAAAAAAAAAGTTGCTCAGAGATACCTCAACTACTGATTTTGCACATCCAGGTACCTCCGTCAACTATTCCGTCAAGAATGCCGTTAATTGCCTACGTGGCACACTCACATACTTTTAAAAAAAATGCCACGTGGACAAAAAAATAATAAAAAATGAAATAAACTTTTAAAAATGAAATAATTATTTAAAAAAACAAAAAAATTTTTAAACATAATAATTAAATTAGAAAAAAAACAAAAAAATAAAGAAAAAATGGAGTTGCAGGCTTGCAGCCCTCCTCCCTCCGAGACCCAGCCATCCCTCCGACCCCAGCTACCCTGCCACCGACCCCAGCCACCATGCCGCGGACCCACCCCCTCTTTCTCCCTACCTCTCTCCTCTCTCTCTGCCTCACTTTCTCTCTTTGCCTCGCTCGCTCGCTCTCTCTCTCTCTCTCTCTCTCCTCGACCGAGCCACCCATCCCTCTTTCTCCCCTCCCTTTTCCTCTCTCTCTCTCTCCCCGAAACCCCAGCCCCGACTCGCTCCGCCCCGAGCTCCACCCTTGTTCAGATCTGAGAGAGAGAGAGAGAGAAAGAAATAGAGTGAGAGAGTGACAAAAAGATGGAGCTGGTGGCCGGAAAAGGGAGGGAGATGGGTAGGTCACTGGGTTGGGTGGCCAACGCGGGGGAGGCGGAGGGAGGAGGGCTCGGGGCTGGGCTTAGGCTGGGGTTTTGAGGAGAGAGAGAGTTAGAGAGAGAGGAGAGGGGCGAGAAAAGAGAGGGGGGTGGGTGGCCGGGTAGGTCGACGGCGTGGTGGCTGGGGTCGGCGGCAAGGTGGCTGGGGTCGGAGGGGTGGGTGGCTGGGTTGGGTGGGTCTCGGAGGGAGGGGTGGGAGGCGGAGGGAGGAAGGTGGGTGGGCGGGTTAGTGTTTGGTTTTTTGGTTTATTTTAATTTAATTATTGCGTTTTAAATTTTTTTAGTTTTTTAAAATAATTATTTCATTTTTTATTATTTTTTGTCCATGTGACATTTTTTTAAAGGTATGTCAGTGTGCCACGTAGGCAGTTAACAGCTTCCCTGACGGAATAGTTGACGGAGGTACCTAAGTGTGCAAAATTAGTAGTTAAGGTACCTCTGATCAACTTTTTTTTATTGGGGTACTCAAGTGAACAAGGGTGTATATTTGAGGTACATGCGTATAATTTACTCTTCTTTTTATATTTTATATTTTTCATAGTTTATTTTTTGTCCCATTAAGATTTAAGACCGGCCCATGGGCCATGACCAAATTCCACCTCTCTCACCCCCAAAAATAAGAAAAAAATAAAAATATTTTTGGTTCCTAGCACTGTTTACATCAGAATAGCAAATCCAGCAAAGGTACCCACCACAACCATAGAGAGAGAAACGAGAGAGAGTTAGTGAAAGAGAGGTGGGGCCCTGGAGGGCTCTGTGCCCTAAGAAAGGGCAATATGATAAGGACATGTAGGTTGGTACTTTGGTAGGCCACACACTGTCTCTGCTATACAACTAGCCTTTCTTTTCTTATAGTCAGATGCTTACACCCCTTCACTCACTACACAAGAAAATAAAGAAAGGAAAAAGGTCTTTACTCTTACTTAGTAGTTAGTACTTAGTAGTTCACAGTTCACACACGCAGCACACAACTTTAATTCAAAAGCTCCAATTTCAATTTATTTTCCTCCCAACCCCCTCCCTCCCCTCTTTGTCTTTTTCTCCCTCTTTTTTTCTTCTTTTCCACCTCCTGCATTTTCCTTTCAAAACCCTAGATTTCAAATCTAGGGTTTTGTCCTTACTGCTGTGTTGAGGCAATGATTCAAGAGCTGCCAGGTTGTTAGTCTTGCTTTGGTTTAACTAACTGAGCTCCTGAATTTTCTACATTTTATTTTTCCAGAGTACTCTCTGTTCTGGATTTGTGGGGTGGTACTGTTCAAGCTTTGGAATCATTTGGTCTCTTGTTTTTGTGGGTCAAGATCAAAATTTTGTTGGGTTATTAGATTTTTTCAAACTTCAAGCAAAAACCCATGTAAAATCCTTGCTTCAGGAGCTCACTGTGTTACTGTATTTTGAAGATTTAGGGTTAAAGGGGATTTTTCCCCTTTTTTTTTTGGTTTTGATATTTTCAAATTTTTGTGATAAGCTTTTTCCCCATTTGAAGCCTTTGTTTGAATCTCCATTTTCTGTTTAATCTCATGGTGGTGGGTGTTTTCTAGAATCCTTGGCATAATTGACAAACGGGTTTCAAGACACAAGCTTTAGGTGACAAAAAAATTAAGCTTTTGAGTGACTAGTCTCTTAGTAAATGCATGGATGGGAGAGAAGCCATGGCAATGTCTGGTGGGTCAGCTTCATATTACATCCATAGGGGAGGGGTTGGTGGGTCTCTGCCTGGATCACAGGCTGGTGGGCTGCATGCTCCTCCTGGCTTCAGACCCATGTCACACACTATGATTCCAACTCAGTCTAATGTGAGAGTCAGCTCAGTGGGATCAACATTCTCAGTAGAGCCTTCAAGAACTAATTTTACTCATGGTATTAGTATGAATGTCTCTCCTGGAGTGCCTTCAGGTGAGCCTGTAAAGAAGAAAAGAGGGAGACCCCGGAAGTATGGTCCTGATGGGCAGGTTTCTCTGGGATTGTCTCCCATGTCTGCAACACCACCTAATCCTACACCAGGTTCAAACTCTCCGACCCCAAAACGCAGTAGAGGGCGGCCACCTGGGAGTGGGAGGAAACAACAGTTAGCTTCTCTTGGTAAATTTTCTGGCTCTAATTCTATTACTTTTCTAAATTTAGTTTGGCTAGCATGCAGTGGTTCATTGTCTTCATGGTTCCTGATTACTTGCATGTATTGTTAGCATTTATTAGTTTTTATCAATTTCACTCATTTGATTTCTATAAATGGTGGTTAATTCATGCCAATTCTGCTAATGTTCCAAAACTTCCCTCCTTTGTTGATTATGAGTAATGTCCTTGAAGTGCCCCGTTAACAACCACAACTGTATTAGCACAAACATCTCCCAAACATACATAGGAGTTGTGAAACTGAGGTGCATGCTGAAGAAAGAGCAATGAGCTTCTAGTGTTAAGTTTGTTTTTATGGTAGTTAATCCTCAGATGTTTGTATTTTTCCAGTTCAAGTTTTCTCATCTGAATAGCTGAAATCTGTTGTCTGTAACGATCTCCATGTATTTTTAGGTCTATGAATTTTTACCATTTGTTGCATATAACTGTTTTTACAGGGGATTGGATGAACAGTTCGGCTGGACTGGCTTTTGCACCCCATGTTATCAACATTGGAGTTGGAGAGGTATGCTATATAAGTTCAAATTACTAGGAAATATGAATTATGATGCACAGGCATGTTGCACTCTGCAATTACTTGCTCCAATAAATTGTTTTCAACAATGCCCTTATGAAGATATAAGAGGTTGTCATTTATTTGTTTAATTATGACTTTGCAGCTGCATTAGATGCTGCATAAACACTGAAATTCTCTTTCTCATGCATAAGGAAAGGTGAACAGATTGATACTAGAAATGGAAAATGATCATGCTTTACCAGCCCTAATATGCTTGCTTCAGATAATTAACTAGAAGTTTGTGATACATATACTTTTTACTCAATTGTACTGGAGTTTTCTGGATCACAAATATTTAGGGAAATAAGAATGGTGCTATATAATTTTGTATGGTGCTTTACCAGTTATTATGTTAAAGCCTCATATATTATAGAAGTTTTTAACATGTCCAGTTTGTAAATATGAGGACTTTTGCAAGTATGTATGAATGGAATGGCCATATCACTAGGATTCCACAAAATACACACATAGAATTGAAAATAAGCACATGCATATCAGTCTACTCTATATGCATGCACACACACATGCCTGCCTACCGCCTGTTTACTGATTTCTGTAGTGTCTGGCTCTTGATGAAAGTCTTAAAGTTGAAGGACTTGAACTTATTTTTGGATTATAGAAATACTTAGTGGTGATAATTGTTCAAATGCATATGAACTTCTTCCCTGTTAAAAGGTAATTCTTATTATTTTCTTTGTAGGACATTGCAGCAAAATTATTGCTTTTTTCACAACAGAGGCCAAGGGCACTATGCATCTTGTCAGGAAGTGGTACAGTATCTTCAGTAACACTACGTCAGCCTGCATCTGCTGGTGTCAGTGTCACATTTGAGGTTGAAGCACTCACTTCTATCTTTATTTTGCTTGTTTTAAGGCTAAAAAAGTATTCCATTTTCCATGCTTTTCCTTATATGTTAGACTTTATGAAAGTTATTAAGAATTTCCATCCCAAAATTAGGATTAAAAGCTGTAAACTTGAAAATACCATAAGTCGCAACTATAGTTCAGTTTGTGTAACATTGTAACTTTATGATTGCAAAGAGCTGCCCAAGCTCGTCGTGTAAGGTTTTGGTTTGTTATAGTTATAGTACATTTCAGAATTGGCTTTTAAACTAATAATTTGAACAGTTTGGTTAGATTCAATTCAAATAGCTGATGAGAAATTAGTGCAGTAATTAACTACTGATCAAAAACATGTCGACAGAGGAGCAGTTGTATACAAAGTGCTACTGTGGCCATAGGGATACCAGTAGAACCAGAACTAATCAAACATATAGAATGAAAACAAAACAAATGAAGGGCTAGGAGGCAGGAATCCGTCTACGATTTGGAAGATGGTAACAAAAATAAACTCAAGATTTGTTAAGGCTTGGGTTTTTAAGCTATTGTGTGATATTTATTGTTTTGGAGAGATTATTTGGTTTGGGATATAAATTGTATGTCTGCTACTTGAGTTGAGGATTGGGAGTTAAATCTGATTGGGGAAGGTAATGCTTGCATGCTTGGGTTAGATGTAGCAAAGAGTAGTCAAAAAGGGTCTTGGAAATTGTAGGTCTCAGAGAACAGTGTAATATGCTCTGAGCAGATGATTTTTGGGTAGAGAAACAGTAATCTATGCGATAATGAGAGAACCATTGTAGTGTTGATTTCTTCCAATTGGAGCTAGAGATTAGGGAATATCTTAAGCGAGAGCTGGGAAAGTGATTGGGGCAGAATGTATTTATGTAAATTCTACGATAATTGTTGAAAGTTGTAATAAGGTTTGATTACAGTTTGGTCTAGCAATAGCTGGTGTACTATTAGTTTTGTGGAGTACATGGGTGTTTGTCTGCGGTGGTTTATTCAGCAAGTCATGTTTGGTATTAAGCAGTTCTTGGTCAAGTGGCTAAAAGAGTTGATTGACTGGGCAGTTCTGGATCAGTTTAAATGGATAGAGTTTCCCTAGAAATGAAGTGATACTGGCATAGATTTGATTTGGTTTCTAGTTATGGTGGGTTTTAATTGGAGGTGGTTGTTTGATGATTTAACGGATTGATAGAGGTCAATGGCAGTTCATGGTGGGTTGTCCAGGTAATCAGAATGGTTGAATTGTGATATGTTTATAGTGATTGTGAGACTTCATCTACTTTTGGATTAAGCAGTTTTGTAGTTACGGTCTGTAGCCATCCAATCTCAATGATCAAATCTGATGCAATTAAAAGTGGACTGACTGATGCCATTAGGTTTGCCCGAGTCAATTTAAAGTTGGATTAGCTGTCAGAGGAAGGGTTGAACAATATTACTCTGTTCTAAATTAATTAGTTCAGATACTTTCTAGGTTTAAGTAGCTTCAATTGTCTACTTCTGTCCTTTTTGCATGAGTGGCAACACGTTTTTCTCTTCTTTTTTTTATCCATTCTAGAACAGCTTAAAGTCTTTATTTATTTTCCAGAAAATTGGATCTTTTCATTAACAAATAAATTGTCTTTATGATAGATTGGCTTAAAGTGCATATCATAGTAGAGTCAATACTGAAATCACGAATGACATTGCTCCTCTCTCTCTCACACCTTTCCTAGTCCAATATATTAGCTTTATTCCCTTTCTTTAACTCAATTGTTTATACGGCTTTGCAGGGTCGTTTCCAGATATTATGCTTGTCAGGTTCTTACTTGGTTGCTGAGGATGGTGGCCCCCGCAATCGAACAGGGGGGATAAGCGTTTCCCTTTCTAGTGCTGATGGTCATGTCATTGGTGGTGCTGTGGCAATGCTTATTGCAGCAACTCCAGTGCAGGTAGTTTCTTTACTGCTCTGGATATTAACATTTCTAGTATCAATGCTAATTGTGTGTGCACATGTGCAAATGTTGTGATATGTGATTTTTGTGTGTATAAGCACTTTGAAGATGGGTATGTTTGGTTGGAAAGTTGTGTGATAGAAACACATGTCTAGCATGGGATGATCTTAGAGGCATCTTTTTATTGGATTCTGATGGTAGTGCGGAGATGTGGTGGTCTATTTGATGGTAGTGCAGAGGAGGTCTAATTATGTTTGTTACAGGTTGTGGTGTGCAGTTTTGTATATGGTGCCTCCAAGACCAAGAGCGGCAAGCAAGTGGCTGGTCCCAACAGTGATGAGAGTTCCGAGCCTCAGCGTAGTGACAAATTGCCTCCAACTAGTGCCCCATCTACTCAACACTATGTTCCCTCCGCAGCAGGCATTTGGCCTGGGTCGCGGCCAGTTGATTTGAGAAATCCCCACACCGGTATTGACTTGACTCGCGGATGAAGATATGCTGCAACAGACACATGCCAATTTTGTATATATGTGTTGTTGTAAATGAACTGAATCTGTGGGAATTGTAACTTTACAACCCTCTTGTTGACCCACTAGTGGGTAACAAGTTTGTGCTAACATAATCTGTAACAAAGCCATCGTTCCGAGTGTTAACATTATCAACTCGTTGAGGTAGTTTCATGTAGTGTGGAGGTTAAGATACTCATCTGTAGCAAGAAATTCTTTTGGCCTTTGGGTGGAAACTTCCTATCAAATCAAAGTCCTTTTGAAGTTGTAACCAACAGAATCACAATTTGCAGAATTATATGCAGCATGGCTATAACTGAATGAGGTTTTCTTTTCAAATCTCTGGAGCAACTGGTCTTTTTCCATATTGGTAAATGAAGCATGCCTGAAAGCAACTCTTTCCTACAGTAAGCTTTGGAAGATCAGTGGACGTCTGTGCATATTCTGGCAAATATGAATGATTTACAGTCAATGGTGGTGATAGATTGAAAAGATAAAGTGCGTAAAATTGATCCACCAAATTTCCCATTTTGCTGAGCCTATGACCTTCCAAAGGGAAGATTTAGCGACCACGGCTGTGTTGTGAAATTGTTAAACATTCTCTTTTAGGAATTGCATTGAGGAAGAGAATCGTTCAATGAGATAAGAAGGTAATTGTAATTGTTTTGTGCTGAGCAAAAGGGAAACAAATCAGTGCAATCCAAGTAGGCAAATGCAAATCAGTGTAATCCAAGTGAGCAAATCAGTTTCCCTCCAGACGAGTGGAACACCACTTGCAGAGAAGGCAAGCTTTGCTCCACTTCTAAAGTTCACTGGTGTCTTGGCAAGGCAACAATGACTATACACAGCCGGTTCACCGGTGTCTTGGAAAGGTGACAATGACTATAAACAGCTTTGAGGAGGAGAGGATGACGGTGCACCTTCAGAAAAGATGGCAATAGCTACCACTCTAATGACACACCAACCATCAGAACTGTCTGCAGAGACTGCAGGGTGTGACCCACTTGATGCTCTCATCAATATTGGAACTTTATTGGTCAATGCCCTGAGAGAGAGAGTTTTACTCGGTGGAATCGTTATATGTACAACCTGTTAATTAGGAGAGAAAGGACAAGCCTAGGCTGGAAAACATATTCAAATATGTGACTGAGATTATCATCTCTAAACTCCTAGTGTTGCTAATTGGGCACCTGGGGCAGGAATCTTCAATATGTGTTAGCAATAACCAATTCAGCAGACCAGGTTTTACTAGATTTGAAACAACTTGAAGGTCATTGTCAATCATCACATAAAGGAATAGATATGGTCTTGTTCTGTAACTTCAGTTTGTAGAACCAGCAGGGGATACAACTGCTTAATCCTTTGGCACCACACATACATTAATATAATATAATATAAGTACAACCTTTAACAAGTCTTGGCCACACCAACACACAAAAGCAAGCTTTTTCTTCTTCCCCTTCCCGTTACACACAAAGGCAAGCATGTGGATACTGATTAATTGTGCCATGACCCTCCAGTTGAAGCCTTCACATCTCAGCATTCATGAGACTCCCAACAGCTTCTTTATGTCATGCTGCAAAAACAGTATAACATCAAAAGCTAGCCAGCTTGACCAATCTACTCATGATCAACCATAATAAACCACAGTGGCAGCATAAAATAATTAAATTCGAGAATCAGACATCTAGACTTTTACCTCAAAGCTAAGGGGGGGAGTTGTAGGGTAATAGCGATCAACAACCTTCCCCTCCTTGTCAACTAGAAACTTGGTAAAGTTCCATTGAATATCATCTTTAAAAAATCCCCATCTGCCTAACTTCAAGAACTTGTACAATGGAGCAGAATCATCACCGTTTACTTCAACCTAACACAAGAACAAAAGATGGTGAAATTACAAACTGCATTCACATTATTACAATACCATCCAAGCTGTTAGATGTATTTGAAATGACCATAGGGAAGAACAGATGCAAAATTTCCAACTTGCATACAATTATTTACCACAACTATTACCACTGATTTGACTAGCCTAAATATGTCATATTTGAAATCCTTGAAACTAAAACTTGTAACCACAGAGATCCTCAACCAGTCTGAATGACTAAAATTAAGTTTGTTGGCATGCACATACATGGCAATGCATTTCGGCGTCATTTAACAAAGACAATAGATGAATTTATGGTTGAAAAACCTTTTGTCTGGCCTAAAAGTGTAATAGGTATGAGCTGTTGGAAAGTAGATACAACATAATCTACCGTTCCTGCATCTACCTTGTCAAATATTGGAAACTCTGATTTGAAACGAGTGCAGACAAACTCTTCAATCTCTTCATTACTTCCCGGTTCCTGTGAACCAAACTGGTTGCATGGAAATGCCAGTATCTCCAAGCCTGCATCAAACCCCCAGCGTATCATACAAAGGGAGTGAACAAAACAATAGAATTTCTGTAAACTTTTGAACTTCTGAGTGCAGACCTTGATCCTTATACTTCTGATACAGCTGATTCAGCTCCGCGTAATTTGAGTTGGTCAGTCCACTGTCGCAAACCAGTAAAAAAAGCAGTGAATAAATAGTTTCTGGTTTTTAGTACCCAAAAAAAAAAAAAAATTCTTTCTTTTTGTAAGGAAAAGAAGAAAGAAACAAAGAATGTAAGAAGAAGAGGAGGAATACCATTTGGATGCAACATTGATAATCAGTAGAACTTTTCCCTTGTACACGCTAAGATCCACATCATTTCCCTTAGCATCCTGCAACAAATCAACAACGATCAGACAGACCAACTACAAAATCAACACACAGAGCATTTCTCAACTGAACATCCCACATAGATTCAACACAAATATCAACACTTCTTTTATTCCCAACCAAGGAACCATCCAGATACATACGTTTCCATTACGATCATCTGAATGTTTCCTGCTCTCATCCTCTCAAAAATGCTTTTTTTTTTTTTTTTTCTTAGCAATCAACCAGACCAAGGAAAATTGGCAAACATGCCAAAGAGGGAGTACCCACTACCCACCAATCATTCAAAATTTGGTTTTTTTGGCACATATTCAAGACAATCACATGTGTTAAAAACTACCCACCTACTAATTGTTTACATTTTGAACACCCACCTAGAAAGATGCAGCAGAAACTCATAAACAAACTGAAAATAGGCTTTACCTTGACAGTGAAGTCGTAAATGGTTTTTGGGGTCTCAGTGGGTTGGCTTGTCATCCTGTTATCTGGTTTGAACTCTCAAGTAGACTAGAGCTAAGCTAGCACAAGTGAAACGAAACTGAGAAGCAGAGTGAAGCACAAAGATGAAGGATACGCCCCTTTGGCCTTTTGACCTGAGAAGCTCCAATCTAATTGGCCACCGTGTCTAACTCACGTGTGAAGAAAACATGTTTATGACGTTTTTACCCTTGTTTTTCGTCGTATTTTACTCTGGGGACTGGAGAGAGCTATTGTATTTGTTAGAGAAAACATGACTTTCACACCTAATAAACGTTTTTGTTGGTCAAATAGGTATAATTTATGAATTAATAACTCCAACCACTTGTCCAGCATGAATCACCTTGGGTTTATGCGATGGGGATATACTCATTTAATTGTGCAGTTACCAAATTTTGTTTGTCAAATAATATGGTGATGTTTCGTTTATTCAAATCAAAGTTATTATGAGTTTTATTTATTTTTAATAAGTAATAGAGAAAAAAAACCTAAACTTTGCACCTTATGTCAATTCAGGATATAAATTATGAGTTATATCAATCTGCTTTTCAACTTTATTTTGGATGGCGCAATCGTTGCAAATTCCACGTGTCACACGCGTGATCAATTTTTCAGGAGTAAATTCGTCATTGCACTTGTAATACGAGTCTATAGAAGTCAAACCATTTCTTGCATGTGATTTTTTTTTTGGACGGAAAATGTAATTGGATTAACGGAATGAGCAAATTAGCTTCAAAATTAAAGTTAAAGAGACACATTAATACAATTCATAATACGCATATTAAATTGACACATGGATCAAAGTGTAAATCATATTTAAAACATTTTCCTTGAGTAATATACTAACATGTATTAGTAATCCAACATTATCTAGTGATAAACAAACTTGAAAAACTGAAGGAGGTAAGTCACTCGATCTTTAAAACCAAATATTTTGAAAGATCCATGGACATTACATATAGATTATAGATTATGGACATTACGAAATCTTGGGCGCTCTCACGACCGCACATAGTCTCTGAATTTGGTTGGTGAACCTGGTAGTGGTAAAACCACTCAGGTTTGTTTCTCCTAAACTTTTTAATTCAACTTTGAGCATTGCTGCTCTCAACGTTCAGTTGTGAAGCTTATATAACATGCATGCAGTGGTCTTATGTTTTACATTGTGATGATGCATATATATATATAGATGCATAATGACATGCATGTGATTTCACATGGTGGTTTTGTTTGAGCATATATGGTACGTAATTGATTATGTATGTGCTTCCCTTTTACAGATTCCTCAATTTGCTTTGGAAGCTGTTGATTCAGAATTAAACTACAGATGAAAGCAAGAATTTGACCCCAAAAAAAGTTAACGCAGGAAGAAGATGATTGCATGTACCCAGCTACATAGAGTTGCTGCAATTAATGTCAGTGTCCTACCGTGTTGCTCAAGAAATGGATGTAACCATTGGAGAAGAGGTTGGTTATAGTCTCCGTTTCGATCGAGTTGATCCTCAACTGGAAATGGTTTAGACCAAGGAACCTGTAAGGCCTTCCACAGTGGTGAGCTTGAGAGTGAGAGTGAGAGTGCCCTGAAGCTCTAATTTTGCTTACAGTGGGCCGGAGTAATGAGAGTGAGGGTGAGTGAGGGTTAGAGTTGAGGGTGAGGAGAGGATCCGGCTGAGAGTGAGAGTGTGTGAGTTTTTTATCACATTGGGCCCCACCGAAATCGAAAAGACGAAAAAGGGCAGAGAGAAGAATTAAAACCCTTCAGCACAGTCCGGAATTTTCGTTATTGGCAGGGGCATTTTTGTACTTGCAGAGGGAAAGAAAACAGTGGCCGACACGCCACTGTTCACCAGCAGAAGCACCGAACTCGAAAAGACGAAAAAGGGCTTTTGACAAATTCAAAAAGCTGAGGCACGGTCCGGAATTTTAATTATTGGCAGGGGCATATTGGTACTTCGGAGGGAGGGAATAAAGTGGCCGACACGCCACTGTTCACCGCAGGTGCTGCCTCCCACTCGCCCACACGCGCGCTTGCTTCACACCGTTGGCCCAGATCACTTGCCCGTTGCAGATCAACGGTCCTCTTTTTAAGCCCGGTTTCAATTAAAAAAAAAGAAGGCAGCAACACGTGGCAGCGTCTGGAGGCTCAGATAAGTGTATCCGTTGGAGATCAACGGCTAGAATTAATTGACCGTTATAATGCAATTAAAAATACAAAAAAAATACAAAAAAAATTCGAAAAAATATTTAAAAATTCTGAAAAATTTATAACGGCTATTTCATCATTTTTCCTATAAATTGAGCATTCACACTTCATTTTTTCACATATCTATCTATCCAATTCATTCATTTTATCAATCTATTCAAATCACCTCACTTTTCCTAGAAAATTCTTTTTTTCCAATCATGGAAAATGCAAGGAAAAAGAATTGGTCCATTGAAGAAGAGGTAGCGCTTGTTGAAGCTTGGATGGAAAATTCGGAAGATTGTGAAATCGGATCCAATCAAAGAAACATGGAATTTTGGAATAAAGTGTACGATCAATTTATTCGGAAATGTCCTCTCGCCGTGAGGAATGGGCGACAAATTGGGGCGGTCATGGCTCACTTCAAGAAAATAGGGCAAGCCACCTCGAAATATCATAAATGTATCTTGGCGGCCGAACGATCACGCACTAGCGGGCAAAATCAAATTGATACGGTGAGTTTTGCTAATTAAACTCAAATATTTTTGTTAATTAAATTCACATATTTATGTTTGATTAATATGTGTGTACTCTATTTTAAATTGTGTATACTTTATTTTTGCTAGTTAAACTCAAATATTTTTATTAATTAAATTCACATATTTATGTTTGATTAATATGTGTGTACTTTATTTTAAATTGTGTATACTTTATTTGTGCTCGTTAAACTCAAATATTTTTGTTAATTAAATTCACATATTTATGTTTGATCAATATGTGTGTACTATATTTGAGATTGTGTATACTTTATTTTTGCTAGTTAAACTCAAATATTTTTGTTAATTAAATTCACATATTTATGTTTGATCAATATGTGTTTACTATATTTGAGATTGTGTATACTTTATTTTTGCTAGTTATAACTTAACTATAACTTAATCTAACTTAGGCTTAATTTAATTATATACAATTACATTACTCTCAGCTCTTACTCTCAGCACCACTGTAGCTTCAGCACATATCACTCTCACTCTCAGGACAAAAAATCACTTTTCAGGCTATGTCTTACTCTCACTCTCACTCTCACCACTGTGGATGGCCTAAGGGATTACATGGAGGCAGCAATTACAACTGTTGTGAAGATTCATATGGTCTGAGACTTCAGGAGGAGATAGAAGATGCATATATGCTGCAAAATTAACAAAGAAATTGACGAGGCTGGGGGAGATTATGACAATATGTTTAGACAGCCTCACGGTGTGAGGCCGAGATTACTTCATCTCACCTCCAAGAAAGTACTTGATGTTCCAAGAGAGTAGTGGATTTTACAAGGGTCATGGTCACCTCCTTTTTTAATTTTTTAATTTTATAATAGCTTTTTATTTTTATTTTTAATTATTTGGTCCAGTGCACCAAGGGTGAATTCAGAATTAAAAAAAAATAATAATAATTCTAAAGTAGACATTTTTTTAATTGGGTGTGTGATGTCAGTGTGAAGCTAAATTTTGTCATCTCTCGGTTATTCATGTGTGTCAGTTTGCTGGATTTACCACCAATTTTGCTTCATGTGGATGTGTTGCCAATTTAAAACAAAACTGGGTGCATGATGTTTTAGTTCTTAAAAGGAAATAATTAATATTCACTGGGATTAAGCTACATCAGAAAATCAACAAGAGAATTTAAGCTTCAGCTTGAGAATGCAGCCATGCGACGACGATAATTTAAGCTGAGCTTGTGGAACTTGGATTTACCCCAATCTTATCTTTTAGAACATACTCCAAAGTTTCAAACATGGTATAGTTTTGGGGTAGAAAAAAAAACTTTGTCTTAAATGCCGTTAGTTGAGTTGACATCACTTACAAGAAAGAAAGAGAGATGGAGAGATATCATCAAGTAGAGAATTTGTTATGAGAGATGAGCGAAGCTTCTGCAAATTACGAGCTCAATGGCGCATTCATGAGACTCCCAGCAGCTTCTTTATGTCACGCTGCAAAATAAGTGTAATTATAAAAAAGCTAGCATCAACCACAATAAACAACAGAGGCAGCATAACATAATCAAATTCGAGAACCGGACATCTGGCTTTTACCTCAAGGCTAAGGGGTGAAGTTGTCGGGTAATAGCGCTCCACAACTTTCCCATCCTTGTCAACTAGAAACTTAGCAAAGTTCCATTGAATATCATCTCCAAAGATTCCCCATTTGCCTAACTTCAAGAACTTGTACAATGGATCAGCATTATCACCATTCACTTCAATCTACCACAAGAACAAAGATGGTCAAATTACAAACCACATGTTACAAAATTTCTAAATTGCAAAGTTCAAAAGGAATTATAAATAAGCAGCCAGTTGGTACAATTATTTACTACCAACTACTACAGTTCATATTTGACTAACCTAAATATATCATATTTGAAATGCTTGAAACTAAAACTTGTAAACACAGAGATCCTCAACCAGTTTGGCTGACTATATTAATTTCGTTGACATGCACGAATATGGAAATGCACTTATCCCTCATTTTACAAAGACAATAGATGAGCTAGTGGTTGAAAAACCTTTCATTTGGCCTAAAAGGTAGTAGGTGTAAACTGTTAGACAGTAGATACAACATATATATTCCACTATTCCTGGATCTACCTTGTCAAATATTGGAAATTCTGATTTGAAACGAGTGCATACAAACTCTTCAATCTGTTCATTGCTTCCCGGTTCCTCATCACCAAACTGGTTGCACGGAAATGCCAGTATCTCCAAGCCTGCATCAACCCCCCCAGTAGATCATACAAAGGGGAAAAATTAATGGACTCATAATAGAAGCTGAGGGAGTTCTTGTTGTTCTGATAAAACTTAGATTGTCACATATGCAAAACAGTAAACATTTATAAGAAAAAAATAAATGAAACAAACAGCGTATGCGCACATTCCATAGAGAGAGAGAGAGGCAGTCAGAAGGGAGGAAACAAATGTGATCCACATGTAAAGAAACAAACTTGGTAGATGTCCACAAGAATGATTTTCCTAGACAGCTAGACCTGGTTATCATATTACAATTATAAACTCTAATGTTGTCAAGATGATAGGCATGAAGGAACATTATATACTAGTTCAAAATAGAAACCTTGATCCTTATACTGTTGATATAGTTGATTCAGCTCCGTGTAATTTGAGTTGGTCATTCCACTGCCGCAAATCAGAGAAAAACAGCAATGAATAAACAAATTCTTTTTTTTTCAGAAAAAAAAAATCAAAGAATAAATGTAAGATGAAGATGAGGAATACCATTTGGAAGCAACATTGACAATCAGCAGAACTTTTCCCTTGTACACACTAAGATCCACTTCATTTCCCTTAGCATCCTGTACTAACATGCAATTTAAGAAATATCAAACCAACTACAAACTCAAGATATAAGGGCATCTCTTAACTGCATTTCCAAAGGAGATTCAACACAAATCAACATTTCTTTTATTCCCAACCAATGAACCAGCCACATAGATTCTCATTACAATCGTCTAAATGTTCCCTGGTCTCATTATTTCAATTATGCTTTTTTTTCTTGGCAAACAACCAGACTAAGGAAAATTCTCAAACCAAGCCCAAAAATAGAGTACCCAGAATTCAAAATTCTACTATGCATTAGTATTGCCAGAGAAAAAGAACATATTCAACACAATCACATATGTCTACAAAACTACCCACCAACCAAATTGTTTACATTGTGAAGAACATTTACAGACCCAGCTAGAAAGATACAGCTGAAAACGCATGAACAAATTAAAAATAGGCTTACCTTGACAGTGAAGTCGTAAATTGTTTTTGGGTTCTCAGTGGGCTGGCTGGTCATCCTGTTATCTGCTCTGAACAGTGAAGCAGAGCTGAGGAAAGTGAATGTGAAACTGGTAAGCAGAGAGAAACATGAAGAATGCGTCTTTGACTTACGAAACTCCAATGTGTCCGACGCACGTGTACTGAAATGCTAACGAGGTTTGGGCCCTTATTTTGTAGCAAATGGGCTTGTTTCCTTGGGCCGTGGTTTGTTACGGTCTCTCTCCCTAGGTTGGTCATGAAATTTTGTAGTCTGAGGTGAACCATAAAAATGAATCACCACATTGTCAATTTATCATGCACATTCGTGAATGATTAGTCACAACAATTATTATAAGATTTTTGGACCTAACTATATAGGGGTCTATAAAATTTAGAGTACGAAGGCCCTGAATAATTGAGGATCCGAAGCAATTGCCTCACTTGACACTCTACAAAAATGACCCTATCTCGATCCATACTTGATGACTAGTTCATTTTTAGTTTTTCACATTTTAAAATGTAAGAAGATACATGCTACTAATGCCTAATGGTATATGGCCACAGCACATAATCACATATCATATGTGGAAAACTTAAAAAAAAAAAAAAAAAAAAAATTATTGTACGACATATATTTTTCAGATTTTCTTAGGTCCCAACTCCGAACAGCATATTATACTGCTTATTGTCATTATTGTGCCCGGCACCACATCCTTGTACTTGTATAAGACAGCAACTCCTAAACAAAATCTTATCCATTTGTCTGTAGGCTTTGGAAAGGGACACTTTGTTCGGCTTCATCAATAATCACTATGGGAGGCCTCTTTATAATCTGAAATTCTGAATTTACTGCTCAATTGAAACATCAACAAATTAAGTGCACCCTCTTTACATGTTCAAAGAGATTCGTTCTTATTACAGTGCTTATTCCTAGTAATACTCTCATTTATTCATCAACAGCTGGCTGTACTCATGCAACCCCCAAAAGTTTCTTTACATCATTCTGCAAAAAGCAAGACCAACCAGAATTTAGTGAGTCAATCAGAAAAACCAAATTCACATGAAATTGAATACTAACACAATGGCATGAATGATTTTGTACCTCAATGCTTAGAGGAGAAGTTGTTGGGGCATAGCGGTCAACAACATTCCCTTCTTTGTCAACAAGGAATTTGGAGAAGTTCCACTTGATGCTGTTACCAAAGAGTCCACCTTTGCTGGACTTCAAGAACTTGTAGATTGGAGCAGCCTTCTTACCATTTACTTCCACCTAAAATTTGGAAGCATATATTGAAAACAGGTCAATCTCCAGCTCTAGATAATATCACATTTCCATGAAGAGAAAAACATGCAATTCACCATATTAAAAATGAAATCCCAAGCATCTCCTACCTTATCAAAGATGGGGTACTCCGCCTTAAAGCGAGTGCAAGCAAACTCTACAATCTCTTCATTTGACCCTGGCTCCTGAGCTCCAAACTGGTTGCATGGGAATGCCAAAATCTCCAAACCTGCAAGGCCACAGACGTAAGAATCAACTACAAAGAAAAACAAAAACCTCGACAAAATAGCATTACAATGAAAATATATAGCCCGAAGATGAAGTATCAAAACAAAAACAGGCAAAAGGAAATGAGTCAAAAAGCAAACCTTGGCCTTTGTATTTCTCATACAACTGACTCAGCTCTGTGTAGTTTGAATTTGTCAAGTCACTGCATTAAAATCAAATTGCAAAGTGTATAAATAATGTTAAAATGAAAGAGGAAGAAGGGCGGCAGAAAAAGGCTGTTAGCTTTTGAAGAGGGTCTGCACTAATTCACTATTCCATGTTTAAGAACTAAAGATCCAGCTTGATATCTCAACTTCTTTTATGTGTATGGATTGCATCTTGTAGGATGCTACCAAGAGAAACATGATTATCTTTGATGCAAAGAAAGAATGCTTGAAAAGAATAATGAAGCCATATATGGTGTACCATTGTGATGCAACGTTGACAATCAAAAGGACCTTCCCTTTGTAGGCACTGAGATTAACATCTTTGCCCTTGGCATCCTGAAAGTTAAAGGACTCATTATATATTGAAACCTCAGTTAAGACATAAAAATTGGAAGAGATTTGTATAACCTGCATCCCCTATTAGCATATATAAAGTTTGAAAAGAAAACCCCTTACTAGTTGACACAACCTGTCAAGGATGCAATAAGAGGAGGGTTGGTATGGACAAAAATCACAAAACAAATTAAATCAATCCTGAGGAAGAAGATTATAAAAGAAATTCTCACAGGGTATATAACTAACACCAAAAGACTAATACTGACTGCTTGCTCTTAAACATTAGAACAAATCAATCCAAGTACAGCCCTTTTCCATCGATTATTCATCTGGGTCACCATTGTTTTTGAGAATCAACTTTTCTCCTTATGATTCTAATAAGATGGGCAAACCAAACCATTAAAGGCTCATTTTTCTGGGTTGATGACATCAATCTTGTTCTTTCTTGGGATCCAAGAAAGGGACCAAAGTAAAATCCCCCTTTTTCTACACTCAAATTACAAATACAAATAAACTTAGTTGTTCACAAAATAAATACCGCTGAACCCAAATGCAAAACCAAAAAGAAATCGCAATAAACCAACCTTGACAGTGAAGTCGTGGATGGATTTGCTCTTAGACTGGCTAGCCATTCTAAGCTTCGAGAACAATCGAAGGCTAAAACAACAAATGGGGGTCTTAGACTGTGCTATCATAATCCTAACTCATTATCCACTCTTCCACACCACTATTTGATGTTAGCCAATTTTAGTTTTCTACATGTTAAGAGGTAAGAGCATCTCCCGCTCTTCCTTAAATGTCTCCACAAATTTAAATTTGAGGAAAAATGAAATAAAATACAGCTTGGACCCTTTCATAAAATCTTTCCAGATTTGAAATTTTCCTAAAAGTTTCCCTAAATCAAATTGAATGGAATGAATGGAGCTACCCAAAAGCAACTCAAACCTTAAATGGACAAACTTTATATGATTTGAAAAAATTTCAACCTTAGTATTAGAGAGTCATTCCCCAAATTTTAGTAATCTTTCCAAAAACTATTCTTTGTTTTCATTAGTTATAAATATAGATGAAGAAGAAAGGAAATTTTTAATAACACTTTATGAATAGAATACCAAATATGCTTTTTTCCATTTTTCCACAAATTTCGTATTTGAATGAAATATAGGGAAATTTATGAAGATGCTCTAAGACTACTTGATGCCTAAAGGTGTATTTCTATTAACCCCTTGAGGCTATCCAATTGGTGAAGGTGAGAAAATTTTTGTGTGTAATCGTAGCACCAAGTAATAATATAACCAATTCACTTAGTTATAATATGTGTTTAATTTTAAGGATTTTAGATATTACTTATTATGCGTGAGTTATAACTTTAGTGGTTGGTCATACCATCATATAATGTTACAGATACAATAAAAAGTTTATCATAAAAATGAATGCGATAATAAATTAGGGTTGTGATAAGTTTAGAATCGATTTCTTCCAATGTTATTTTTTTTTTTTATTCAATCAACTGCGATTCCTAAATGTTACAGAAACCATGCAACAACAAAAAACAAAACTTATTTTTATTTTTGGGAATTCTCATTTAGTTATTTTAGAGTTTTTGTTTTATTCCTTATAGGATATTATATTATATTGCTCATTGTCATTATTGTGACCGGTTGAACATCCTTGTACTTGGATGGGACAGCAACTTGCAAACAAACTGTTAAACCATTTGTCCGTATCATTCGCAAGGGACAGAATCTTCGGCTTCGTTACTATAAGGGCCCTTCTTAGTTCTTCCTTTTCTGTAAAATTCTTGATGTTTATGCTTGGTTTCAACTTGATGGTAATTTTAAAATATTTATAACTGAAGATATAAAGAAGAAAATGTTTCACCTTTGTCTTGTTGGATCATGGATGCCATTTGTCTGGCCTGCTTTTTTTTGTTTTTTAAAATTTCAAAAATACCTTTCCAATTTTACAACCATAACTATTAACTGTGCTGCTCCACAACTCACACCTACAATTGATTTGGAACTTGGAAGTGTGATAAACTCAAACTCCAAGAGGCCTCAATTGTGGGTTAACATGTAACAAAATTTCGGAACTGCTTTACAAATCTTGGATGCATGTTCTGATGTACAGCACTCAAATTTGTATTAATATAACTGCACACTAGTCTTTATCTGAAAGTACTGCTTATTGATACATCAACAAAGAGCGCCCTTATAACATGTCCCAAAATACAAAGAGATTCATTATTCATTATTATTACAGATATTATTCCTAGTAATTCTCTCCTTCATTCATCAACAGCTGCTCATGCAACCCCCAACAGTTTCTTCACATCCTTCTGCAAAAAGAAGGGACCAACCAGAAATTTGTTAATCAGAAAAATCACATACACATGAAATTGAATACCTAATACAATGGCATGAATGAATGATTTTTGTACCTCAATGCTAAGGGGAGAAGTTGTTGGGGCATAGCGGTCAACAACATTGCCTTCTTGGTCAATAAGGAACTTGGAGAAGTTCCACTTAATGCTGTCACCAAAGAGTCCACCTTTGCTGGACTTCAAAAACTTGTAGATTGGAGCAGCCTTTTCACCATTTACATCCACCTAAAATTGGAAGCACATATTGAAAGCATGTGAATTTCCAGCTCTAGATAATAACATAATTCCATGAAGGGAAAAGCCTGCAGTTCTTTCATATAAAAATAAAATCCCAAGCAGCTCCTACCTTATCAAAGATGGGGTACTCAGCCTTAAAGCGAGTGCAAGCAAACTCTACAATTTCTTCATTTGACCCTGGCTCCTGAGCTCCAAACTGGTTGCATGGGAATGCCAAAATCTCCAAACCTGCAAGGCCACAAACGTAAAAATCAACTATAAAGCAAAACAGAAACCTCGATAGAATAGGCATTTCAAGTCAAATGACCATTAGATGAAGTATGAGCATGATGAGATGGAGAGAGAGGATTATCAAAGCATAAACAGGCAAAAGAAAGAAAAGAGTCAAGAAAGCAAACCTTGGCTTTTGTATTTCTCATACAACTGACTCAGCTCTGTGTAGTTTGAATTAGTCAAGCCACTGCATCAAAATAAAATTGCAACTGTATAAATAATGTACCAATGAAAGAGGAAAATGGATAGCAGAAAAGGGAAAGCTTTTGAATAAGGGTCATCACTATTCTATGTTTAAGAACTAAAGACCCCCAGCTTGATATCTCTACTCCTTTTTTGTGTATGGATTGCATCTTGTAGGATGCTACTAAGAGAAACATGATTATCATATGATGCAAAGGGAGAATTCCTGAAAAGAAAAATGAATGCCATGGTGTACCATTGTGATGCAACGTTGACAATCAAAAGGACCTTCCCTTTGTAGGTGCCGAGATTAACATCATTGCCCTTGGCATCCTGCAAATAAAAGGACACATTATACACATTAAATTCCCAGTTAAGAGATGAAAAATGGAATACATTTGTATAAACTGCAGCCCCTATTAGCATATATAAAGATTGAAAAGAAAACCCTGTACTAGTTGACACATCCCACCAAGGATGGAATGAGAGGAGGTTGAAATCACAAAACAATTAAACCAATCTGGAGGAAGATAATCAAAACTCAAATTCTCACAAGGTAGACATATAAAGAGACAAATCTGTTTCCCCTTAAAGATTAAACAAATCAATTAAAGTACAGCCTTTTCAATCGATTATTCATCTGGGTAACCATTTTTGTTAGAATCAAGTTTTCTTCTTATGATTCTAATAAGATGGGCAAACCAAACCATTAAAGGCATCATTTTTATGTTGTTAATGGCACCAATCTTGTTCTTTCTTGGGATCCAAGAAAGGGAACAAGTAAATTCTCCCATTTCTATTCTCAAATCACAAACACAAACAAACCCAGTTGCTCACCAAACAATTACCACCGAACATTAATGAAAAACAAAATAAAAAATTGAATTCATGGCATAATCAAAATTCCTCAAAAAACCAACCTTGACAGTGAAGTCGTGGATGGATTTGGTCTCGGACTGGCTAGCCATTCTACGCTTCGAGAACGATCGAAGGCTAAAACAACAAACGGGGGTCTTAGACTCTGCTATGGTCGGCGGCGAATTGGAAGAACACCACGAAATCAACGAAGAACCCAAAAGGGTATGCTCGGAATTGGATGAGAATTTCTTGGGAGAAAGAAGAGAAGAAGCAGAAGTGGCAGCGACACAGAGATTTCTTCGGAAGAGAAAGCGCGTTGGAGCACTAAGCATTGAGACACATAAAAAAGAGAACGGCTTGCCATTTATAGCGTTTATGTGGAGATTTGTAGGTGACGGAGTTGTAGGTGTACAAGTGGATGATGGGATAGGTGTCCACGTTGGTGATTTCTTAAATGCACACGTGGAGGTGCGAGGACGAAGTGTAGGTGTTATATGAATCTAGGAAAATGGAGGGCTAGGATTTTTGCATCAGAGACTACGTCATGGGCTGATGGTTGGGCTTGGGCCAATGGCCAAACGTGATGTTACGTGGAGAGTGCGAATAATGTGAACTGGAAATTTTTTTTTTTTTTTTTGGCCAAGGTGAACTGGATATTTTTATTGTTTAGTGTGAAATGGATAATGGGGAATTGGGGACAATGGGGTTTCATAAGAGTCACAATTTTTGTTCTTTTGGACTTTGCTATTATTCTGTGAAAAGATCTTGAAATTTGCCTTTGTGCGATGGAATAAGTGTTCGAAAGTTTGACAAATCAAATCATAACAGATCTCAACTTTTTTTCCTAACATTCATACATTAAATATTTAAAGAAAAACTTTATGCAATAAAATAGTAACACATAAAATAAGAAACAAATGTTGAGAAAAAAAAGTTGAAATTTTTAGCATTTTCCATGAAATATTGCATTAATTAGCTTGAATTATGTAATTAGGAGGTTTTTTTTTTTTTACTATAGGGGAGGGGAGAGGGTTTGAATCTAGGTGTGTAGGAGGGAGCTATTGTCCTTAGTCAACTAGGCCAACCTATAAAGTAGGCATAAATTAAGGAATTAGTTTTATTTTCCTAATTAAGTATTGTTCTATAACTCTAAGTTTCTCGAAGATATAGAAGAATAAAACATCTAAGAAAGAGTTTTTGGTTAAAGTCATGACATTTAGGCTATTTAGCTTATGACTGTCTCTTTAAGATATTTTATCAAATAATTTTGTCATACCCCTAAAGTAGAAAACCAAGAAAGTTGAGAATAATTACCTAAGTTAATTGAGAAAAAGTAGCTTCATCCAGTCAATTGATCATTTAATGTTGGAAGATAGTCTCTTTTAACACTTATTTCTGACTTATATGGAATTTATATATTACACTATATAATAAATAAATAAATAAACTAAAAAACAAAAAGATAAACTTGTCAAATGAATTGATGCCACATGGGTTGTAAAACAAAAGTTTGGCAAAAAAATGTTGAGACAATTAGCATTTTTCTTTTTCTTTAATGATATATATATGTGTGGAATGTGGTACCGCTGCTTGTATACAATCCTTATATATAAACTTATCTTAGGTTTAAACAGTTGACCAATTATAAATCTATAATTAATCTTTGATTATGGAATTATGTTCGAGTTGATTATAAATTTGAATTAATTAGCCTTGAATTATGTAATTAGGCATAAGTTATGGAATTAAACTTTACTTTTCTAGTTAGATATTTGTTGCTACTACTATAAATTCTTCAAAGATAGAGAAGAATAAAACTAGAGAGGTGATTTCACACTCTTTTTTTATCCTCTGCCCTGGGTGCCCTCTTTCTCTATTTTTAATATTTTTTATTATGACAACAAATAAAAAAATAAACAAAAAATGAAAACAAGGAGATGACCCCAATGAGTGCGAAGGCTGAGTGGCGCTAAATGAATTCCAAATTAAAATGAGATAGAATTTGAATGTTTTTTTAGTCAAATTTTAAAGGGTAAATTTGAAAATAAAAAAAATAATGAATTATAAAAATTATTAAAAAAATAAGAAAGAGTGGATGAGAGTAAAAGTGGAATGCCGAAAATTGACTTCCTAAAACTATTACAAAAATGGTTTTTTATAGTCAAATGACCAGCTTCATAAAAAGAAGGTGGTGCAACAGTTATATGAAAGAATTTCTAGTATTTTGCGACTTCAAATTGAGCTAACGTGGAGCATTATAGATCTAGAAAAAAAAAAATGCCAAATTATCATATTCAAAGCAAGAGTTCTATTTTGATTTTTGAGATAATTAAATAAAGCGTTGAAGGATGTTAAATACTTATATACAATCCATACAAAACAGTATGATTGCATTCCTCAGGGTTTCTTTTGCCTCCCCCATACAATTTGCTTATAAATTGAAAGGGAAACAAGAATAAATTAATAAAAAGAAAAAAAGAACATGCATGTGAGCCTCAGTTATACAGTTGAATCCAATTTGGTCACCCTCTCCATCAGACTAGTCATTGTAATGGAAAATGCATCCTGAAACTTGTCAAATTTAGCACTTGAATCCCCATATACCAAACCAGGCAACAAGTCATACACTATATACCTCCTCATATCCTCCCTCTCCTTCTGAGAGACCTTCATCAGCCTCTCCACCACATTGACCTTCATCTGCCTCACCTCTTCTTGGTCCACAAACACAGAGTACTTCCCATGATCCTCTGGCAGATGCCATGGATACTGATAGTAAGCAGTGAAAGGGTCGAAAAGTACCGGTATGCAGCCCGAAATCAAAGAATCGAAAAGGGATTTTCTAGTTGGGCTGTCCCCTGGAGGCTGCAAGCAGAACTCAGACTCCATGAAGAGCTCAATCACTGACTCTGGCTGATTGCACCCACCAGAACCACAATCAAGAAACTGACACTTCCCATTGTCTGCTGCTTGTGAAATATTGTTGCACTGTTTGATCAATATGGACCTTATGTTCTCTGCTTGATCAGGCCTTGCTGCCCCAGCAAAGCTCACCAAGTGTTTCCTATAAGAACTGATAGTCTTCCATTGCCATGCCATGATGTCATCATCTGAATGTGGGTGGAAGAATGTTGGGTGTGGAATCCCAATGTCATTTGGGTGCCATGGTTGCCTCTCAATCAAGAGCTTTATTGGGTTTTGCATTTGATCAATCTCCAACAATCTAGTCCCCCATGAACCATCTTTTCTCCTAAAATCCCATGAAATCTTCCCCAACACCACCACATGGTCTTTCCCTTTATTCCTACCCCATGCCCTTTGCTTCTCAAGCCAATTCATGAGCTCCAAACTCAAAGTGTCCTTCACATCATTGGACACATTCTTGAAATGCCATCTCAGAATGTCCAAACCACCATAAAATGGCACATAGAAAAGCTTTGCTTCATTCTCATTGTAAACCCTGCAAGGATGCTTCAAAACCCTCTCATGGAATATGGGCTCCAAGGAGTACTGATGAGTCTGGTACCACCCATTTCCCAACTTCGATATTGGCTCACCCAATGCCTCATTTTTGAAGTACTTGCAGAAGTCCATCCATGGAACCATGTCTCTGCACTGACCCACCAAGTCCTTGTTGAACTTTGATGGCAAATCATACA
This sequence comes from Dryas octopetala, assembly GCF_963921425.1. Lineage (NCBI taxonomy): Eukaryota > Viridiplantae > Streptophyta > Magnoliopsida > Rosales > Rosaceae > Dryas > Dryas octopetala. Next base: position 11,170,873 of record NC_141374.1, on the reverse strand, counting down.
CATACACTCCCCTCCCTTCACACCCTTCATGCTTCTTATCCGAAACCCATGATCTGTGCAATCTCAGCTGCTCTTCAACATCCTTCTTTGCATTTGCAACCTCCAATTCTCTGTCTTTGTTGGCTCCATTTCTAATAACTGGATCAGACTCATCCCGGTCAGCATTGACAGTGGGACTAGCAAGACTAGTAGGACTAATGAAGGTACTAGTACTATTGGTGAGTATTGGAATTGGAATTTCAAAATTGGGCAATTGGGTACCAGCAGAAAGGCAGTAATGGTTGTTTAGCTTCCGCGAAGAGACGCAAATGTGAACAAAGTTGCCGGACATAATGGTAAAGGAGGAAGACCAGAGATAGATAAGAAGGAGTAAGAGCAATGCAGCAGGGATTCGATATAGAAATCTAAACAGACCAAAAATGTCACAGAAACTACATGAGTGTTGTTCTTTTGGAGCTGGTTTTTTGGGTTTTCTTTTGGACATGGACATGGCCATTTTGAGAGGAGTGCTTACTTTCTGTTTGGCCATTGTTGCTAGCTCTGCCTCTGATTTTCTAGTGTCTTGTAATGACTTTGAACATGGCAGCACGTATGAAATGTATCATCAATGCACGTTGGAATGTACTTTATGATAATAAAATACAATGATATATTATTAGGCAGTGTCTAGCCATATCATATTTGGTGACGTTCAGCCAAATAATATAAATTTATGGCTGTTGTCTGTCGGTATTTGGTTGGTGACATGCACATAACTTGATCAATAATAAATGTTGCAGATCCTCTTCTCTTTTGTTCTCCTCTCTCTTATTTATCTCAAATTTCATTCATTTAGTCTCATTTAAAACATAATCCAAATATAAAAAAAATAAGCATTTTCAAGTCAAATAATATAAATACAATGATATATTCTTGGGCAGTGTCTAGCCATATCATATTTGGTGATGTTCAACCAAATATATAAATTTATGGCTGTTGTCTGTCGGTATTTGGTAGGTGACATGCACATAACTTGATCAATAATAAATGGAGCAGATCCTCTTCTCTTTTGTTCTCCTCTCTCTTATTTTCTCTTATTTATCTCAAATTTCATTCATTCAGTCTCATTTAAAACATAATCCAAATATAAAAAATAAGCTTTTTCAAGTCAAGAGTCCATAATGAATGGAGTTGGATCCTCTAGTTTCTCATTTTTTTTTTCCTCAAATCTCATCTATTAAAGATCATTTAAATCGAATCCAACCATTAATTTTTCTTGATTCAGTTCTTGGTTGGTACTAATTAGTTGGGATAATGGGTCGTGCCTGTAGGATTATTAAAATTTAAATGACTAAGATAAGAATTTTGAGGAAAGGAGAGAGAGAGAGAGAGAGAGAGAAGCTTTAATTAATCTGTATTTGACTTTATTTTTTAGTAAATTAAAGCCTTGTCTTTGACTTGAAATTTGCGTGAAAGTTTTATGAAATCACAATATATCACAGATGAGATGAAATAGGATTGTTTATGTTTTCTGTGTTAACCATTTCAATGATAAGGCCTAGCTAAGATTCATGAAGGCAACATATAAATGGAACCCAAAAGGAATGGATCTATGAAAGCTTTAAGGGGCATTAACGTTGGAAAAAAAAAAAAAAAAAGGAATGAATGAATGGAACATAAAATAATGTAATGCCGATCAAGTTGTTAGGTGCACAAATTAGAAGGAAATCGAAAATGCAAGAATTTTTCTTAACAATTTATTTTAATTAAGTGGGGATAAAACAGCAAGATACAAATCATTAATGGTCTCAAAGGAGAACAACAAAAATGTCAAGAAAGAAACTTCATGGTTCAGCATTTAAAAGTCTAGTAAATGATCCCAGCAGCCAGAAACATTTGAGCTTCAATTTACAACATACTATCAGTCCTAGCAGGCAGCCTGCGGAAGAAGTTGATGGGAGCTGATGGCAACCTATGGCGAAATCTCGGATGCCTCATCATGAAGAACCCTGCCAATGCTGCCACCACCTGGAATGGTGTCACATACATGACCAAGGCAGCTAGAAGGCAGAATGTGACAAAGAGGGCTGAGGCGCGCGGATCACGCCAGCTTAGCAGTGCCTGAATTCGTTCCCCCTGAGTAGCTACATCACCAACTACAGTCTGAATTCTACCAGCCACACTCCTTAGGCGATCATACCTCATTCTCACCAGCTCTGGATTCCGGCTCGTTGGGAATGTGTCAAATTCCTCATCAAGCTCATCAGGGTGGACTAACTCGGCTTGTGAGATCTTTGTGTTCATGTGGGGAGGATATCTAGGCCGGTAACGGAAGTTCCATACCCCTATTAGAAACATGTAGAGAAAAGCTGTGGGAAGAATTAGTTCTGGGAAGCAAACAAGCATAAGGAAGAGAACATGGACAAGCACTGTAGTTATAGGATTCCTCCACATGCAAATGTCAGTAAACCATTTGCCTACAGAAAATACTCCTGAGAAAACCGTCATTAGCCTGAAGAAATTTGCTTTGCTCCGTCTCATGCTCCAAAGATGGGAGTCCACATCAGACATGTATTCCACCACTTCCTTCCTAAGTGGTGGCTCAGCTCTACCTAACCGCGCTGCAACTATATTGACGGCCTGGTGGCGTAACATGTCAAGCTGCATAACATTGAAGGGCCTCACATAGTGCATCTTTGGCAGCAGCGGTTTTGAGTATGTGTAAAGCATGTTCACAAAAGACGTGCATGAAAACCGAATTGCCAAATGCAACTCCCCCATCTTCTTAACACCAGCTGGGTGAAGAACTAGCAGTGGATATGAGTGTGTATATATACGGCCTGCTTCAAGTGTTGAGATACGAATTCGAACCTTCCCAATCTTCAGGTCTTTGTTACCATTGGAATCCTTATTCCCAAGCTGGCTGTTGTCAAATACACCTACAGTAAGAACTGTAGAAGGATCAAACACCTCCCAAGTGTATTGTTCATTGTATTTTGGAGATAAGTTGTCAACAAGAGTTCTTGTTCGAACCCATTTATGACCATACTTTGCTACACAGTATGTATCTGATGTGCCTCTTCCATTGCGTGTTTTCATTGGGTGAAGCCCCACGGCATTCAAGATTCCTAGCTCTAAAACCCCAATTGATGGCCTCCAGAGCTGCTTTGCTGTGGGACGTAAATCACTACTATAATGAGTTGATTCGTCAAGAACATGGTATCCTCCATCGAGACAAACTCGAAGATGAATGCGACTTGAGAACTTTTCTCTCTTCAACTGATCTACATCAACAGCAACTGGCTTTTCCAGATTAAACCATCGGGAATGGATCATACGATCATCTGCACGCCTATCTACAGTGTTCAGTGGCAATATGACCCTCCCAATGATTTCATCTTTCCCAGGGCCTACACGATCCTCAACTGAAAGGACCAGATGATCTTCAAAGGGTTCAGCAGCCACAAACAAAAGATCTTCATTCCACAGGGGGTTTAGATTCCGAGCCTGAAGTGTTTTTGTTTTCAAAACCTGGTTTCCAATCTGTACCTTGACATATGCATCTGGGAAACGATTCTTCTCTGTTCCAAACAGGTCTTGTGCCTCAATAACATTAACACGCACATACCACAACCTTGGTGCATGATAGACCTTTGAACGTATCACTGCGGAGGCTGCTGATGTGCTATCAACAGGAGTAGCTGCATCAGAATGCCATGCATCTGAAAAAGCCTCATCTGCTTGGGTGCCAATCCAGACTGCAAGCATCAGCTCACCCTTAATCTTTTCTCCTTTCTTGTCCTCAAGCCGGTACCATTCTGGAGCCAGAGGACTATCAGGAGGGACTCTCATTGGCACCTCATTGATGTCAAATCTTACAATCCCCACAAAGTCATCTTTAATCAGATCCTTGTCCTTAACCACAACTTCTAATACAGATGCTTGCATCCGTTCCTTTGAAAAGGCGAAAACCTGATTCCATACTGGGTTTTGCTGCTTCTCAAAGTGCTTTGTAATCCCTCTATAGTTTCCAATTCTCGCTTCAATAAACGGATCAAGACTCCCCGTAAGATCCATGGCAGGAAGCTCACGAGCCTTAACAACCCTTACATAGAGAAAATACATCCGTTCAACTAGATCGTAAGTGCTTGCAGTCTTGTCTCCATGAATAACACGGCCACCAACAACTCTTCCACCTCCAAGGAACGGGCTTGTCTCTTTCAGTGCAAAATCAACAGGTTGTGATGATGATGCGGAGTGCATGTGAACCAACTTTGCAGGCTGTGGTTCAGATGATTTCATTTGATCAGCTTCAAACTTGGGTACGTAATGGGTATCTGGTGCGGCGGAATGATGCTCATGCTGATGTTGGTGGTCATGAATAGGATTAGGAAGATGATCAAAGGTGTGCCTTGTCTCAACTTTCTCATTTTGAAAACTGTTCATGACAGGATTTGAAGCTCCTTGTGAAGCTATGCCTGGATCCGTGTTTGCGAGGGATTCAGCAGCATGGACTGGTGTGGAGGTCTTAATTGATGGGTTATCAGTAATGTAAACCTTTAGGCCAAGCTCTCCTCTTACACGTGAGAAGATGCCACGCTTTTCCAAAGGGTAATGCAAGACAACAGCATCAGAGTAGGGGACAAATGAATTCCCAGTGAGGCTAATCTTTCCAAGAAAGGACCTGGAGTAGGTAGCTTTGACATTATTGTAGACATAGGCCTCAAGAGTAAGATAGTGAAGGTTGGAAGGATCAGAAATGTTGAAGTAGAAGCTTTCATTCCAAACGGGGCTGAGATCCTTTTCTTTAATGGTGGTGCGGAACCTCTGACCATCAAAGTAAAGCTCCACAAAGGCATTGGATGAACCTTGCCCATCTTTAGGCAAAAGATTGTGGGCGCTAACTACGTCTATCCCGAGCTTAAGGTTGTTCATAGTAACATATAGGTTATATATGTGCACTGAAGAAATGGAAAATAACTACAAGTACCTGCAGAGAAGGGAATAATTAAATTGAGATACTAATACTGATATATATATATATATATGTGTGTGTGTGTGTGTGTGTGTGTGTGTGTGTGTGTGTGTGTGTGTGTTTGTGTGTGTAATTGCAAGCACTGACATGTAACAGAGAGATGAACAATTAAGCTGAAAATTTGACAGAAACAAGGCACCTATACTTCAAAACAATCAAATAATTAAGAAAAAGATTTACTCTTTAATTGACAAGTCAGTTGACAAAAATGCGCTAGAGAGAATACATTGCGCAAGACAAGAAGGAAAAAATTAGACAATGATAAGAAGATGGTGTATGAAATTATTGAAGTTGATATGGTTTCATGAGTACTGGGAAAGACATGCTCGCATATTTTTGCAGGAATATCAAAATGTAAATCAATCAATAGGCCTGGGGCAAACTGCAGTATTTGGATATCCCGACACATAAGATTTCAATAGCTTTACATTTATTCATATATCATACATGATTCAAAGAAATAGAAAAAGAGAGAAGTCCATAAAAAGCAACACAAAACACAAAACATCATATGCAGTGGAAGTACAGTCTAGTTAATCAATTTTCCCAGATTCCTAAAGGAAACAAATCAAGTCTGCTTACTTCCACAGAGAACATTATTGGCAAGAGATTTTAAAAGGCAAGAGCATACTAAGAGCACATAACTCAGACCAGGCATGCATCAAAATGCTGGTCAAAGGGGATTATGTTTTAATCACAAAGTGTTCAATAGAATTATTACGAATTCTTTACATAATGGGAAACGGGAAATCTGATGGAACTGTTAAAAAACTTTTATTTGGCATGGAATCATATGGTTCCAGCCTACCAATAGTTTTACATAAGCAAATGGATTACATTATTACAATAGGTGGTGTTTCTCAAAAAATCAGCAATAATTCTAAGTGAAAGAAAGAGAGAGGACTGAGGAGTAAATAAGAGGAGGAATAAAAGGAACCTTAATAAATGAATCATATAAGTTTGGGCCTGAATAAAAAAAAAAAAAACACCTGAGTACTAACTTAGCTGAATATTGTTTAACAACTTAACACCCATATTGATTCATCAGCTTTTAACAATGTTACCCATTGCATCTATTTTCTTTAAAAGAAAAAAGAAACAAAAAGTCATGGAGCAAAATCCAAATAAAAAGAAGAAAGAAACTAAGAAACAGGGTTGTAAAAATTAAATAAACAAATAACACCCAAACAGAGTTTAGAAGATCTTCTTTTATCTATTTCTGCTAAATTTCACTGGGCTAATTTTTGTAATCATTAGTAGAAAATTTAAAAAAAAAAAAAATGTTAAGCAAACCAAACTCTGGCCAAAAAATCTGCTAACTTGAAAAGTACTAAAAGTGAGACTTAAATTAAACAAATCCTATGAATTAGATTGGTAAAGAAACAAGTCAGCAACTTTTTAGCTCAAGCATGTGCAAGAGCACCACCCAGTAGTCAGTACAACTGTACAAGGATCTAAGACACAGATTAAATAAAATTGAGCACATAAATAAAAGCAACATTCCCATGAGATCCAAAAAGCCCGCTTAACACACATGAGCTTTTTCACTGAATTGTCAATACTTAAAAAGTAACAAAAATACAAAAAGACATGATTGGCCTTTGGGATTTGGGTTTTTTGAGATCTGTTTGGTGGCCCAGAAAATGCAGCAAAATAAAACATTAAAAATATCATTTGAGAAAATAAAATATTTGTCAGTGTGAGGTGCATGGTTCACCTATTTTCCTCCCCTTTCCCAGCAACCAAACAGAGTCCACTGGAAGAAATCAAAAGAACTCTACACTAGAGAGAGGAAAAAAAAAGGCAACAATTGATCAGAGTTGTCAAGTCCTCTGTTTCTGCACAAATACAAAATCAAAGAGTGCAAAGAATGTCCACATATTTCACTGAAAAATGAAAAGCCTAAAACTGAAATGCAGGTAAAAATTTATGTCTTAATTTGGCATAGATACATACATGTGACAAGCAGAAAGCAGAGGAGCAAACACTGATCAAAAGCTGGAATTTATTAGAGCTAGACTGCCACTGAAAAACATGGTTACTTCAAAAGAGAATGGAAAATTTGTGAGCATTTACCTCCTTTAAGGCTAAAACCCACATCAGATTTTCGCCATTTTCAACAGCCTTTGAGTCAGAGGGAGAGAAGGATGACAATGCAGGCAAGTGAGTAATGCATGTTGAGGTTGAGGCTTTGAGCTTTGAGAATTGAGAGAGAGAGAGAGAGAGAGAGAGAGAGAGAGAGGCTTAAAAGCAAAGTGGCATTGCTTAAAAGTTAAAACGTATATAGTAGTGTATGTAGTAATATAGTGTTTTGTGGTGGTGAGACAAGAAACTGTGAGTTGCTCTCTCCTTGTCTTTCTTTTTGTCTCTTTCTGAAATCTGACCGATCTACTCCTAATTTAGTCCCTACTCTCTCTCTCTCTGGACTGTGCAGTCTGGTTTCTCTTAAAGAGTGAGTACATAAGATGTGAGTCATGTGACCCAAGTCACCCAACTCATTTTCTTGACATGAATTGAACTGCATTGGTAGCTAGGGGAAAATTAGAGGATAAAATTATTTTATCTTCAATGTTGACGAGTTCACGTTTTCAATATTAGGATATACATCATCTATCATTACTCATTAGATATATGTGTACTATAACCTACGGTGCCCATATTATAAATATTCTAGATAGCTAAAATGCCTAAGGGTCAAGATTGTAAGATTGTAAGATTGTAAGATTTAATATTAAATAAAATCGGTGTTTGCTAATCCAACGGCTACATGCTTACTTATTCTTATTTTAACTTATGCTCTAAGAGAAAACCTGTTAACTTATCCTCTCTAATTAGTTTTTTAATCTGGAGCCTAAGGTTTAACTATAAACAAAATTCATCCCAAATAAACTTGAGTCAAGTAATCCCAACCAAAGAGTTCCAAACCGTGCAACCCAAATTCAAATCATGTCCAAGAGAAACAATTTCATCGCTGACAAACTTGATGGATATATTAATACCAACTATTAGTTTGGTGTGCGAAAGCTAACGGAGCACATCTTCAGTTACAAAAAAGAAAAAAATTTGTGATATATATATTTTTTAATAAATTATTTATAACTTCAGTTTGTGAAAATTTTTTAACTAGAAATCTACTCAAAATATAAAATTAAGTTCCAGCTAAATCTGTTCGTATACGCGAATGCAGAGAGAAAAATTTACATTACCGAGCGCTCAACAGATCACCAAGAGCTTGACAGCCTACCGAGAGCTCGTGCTTGCAAATGCACTTGCTTGCAGATGTATCTTTTTTGTTTGCAAATACAAAATTATGTTTGCAGATGCATAAGCAGATGTACGCACATCTGCAAAGCCACCGAGCACTTGGTAGATGTTTCACCGAATGCTCGGTGGACGATTTGAATTTTTATTTAAGTTTTCGATCGGTTGGAGTTTGATTTAACTTTCTTTTTTATTTTAAGATTCTATTTAAATGACCCTTCTTTTTTCAGTGTTAGTTCTTAATCCTCACTTTCCAAGAAGGAAAAAAAAAACGTAGCAACGGGGGACATTCATATTCTAAATAAATCGGCAATTGCAAACATGAAATACCTGGAGAGAGCATGCATATTGTGCTCGCCCAACTTTGTGGTCATCTCATATTAACATATATTCAATGCTTTTTCCCATTAAATTAAATCTATATCATTTTGTCACCTCATTTAGACTGATTCTACGTTCATATAATATGTAAAGTATGACAATTCATAAATTTATAAATTACATCTTAAATCGGAATGCATTTAAATTTTAGATTTCAAAATAAAGAAATGAGTTAATAATCAAAACCATTGTCATCCCTAAAAAATGACATTTCTATATTTGATAGAGTTTTCTATTGAGCATATTTTATGAGACATTCTCTCACAATAAGGTGATTTCATTATAAGATTGTAAGAATATGTCCCAAAAAATATGGCTTATTAAAATCTAAATCACGATAATTAATATTAGTTTATCATGCAGTTACAATACTAATATAATTTCAGTGGTGTCAATTGCATCCAACTCGGACGTTAATTTTCTCTCTTTTGATGAATCCAATTTTCAGAAATATTGAACCTAATGAAACCCCAAAGATTGAGCCTTTGAGATTGTGTCCCTCGTGGCTTGGTTCGTTGCTTAGCTATCAACTACGCAAGCAAGCGTCAACAAATAGCCAGAGCTCTGACTCCCATGCCTGCGTACCGTGAACACTGCGCACACCATTAATGCCACGCAGCTTTTTAATGCTCATCTAAGAACGCGTAGATCAACGGTCTCGATGTATACACGTGTCAATTGCAGATACTATTGTCAGCTCCTCTCGAACCGAGGAGGCTCTGCTCTGCGGCCTCTGCCAGTCATCACCACTTACCAGTCAAAGTTATGTGCAGCAGCCTGCAGCTTCAGCTTCTAGAACGGCGTCGTTTATGAGGTCCGTATGTGGGCCAATTTGGGCTCTCTTTTCTTTGCTGCATGTGAAGCCCAAATTGTTCTGTCCAGCCCAAAAGAGGTCCGGCCCAGTCCATTCGGGCATGTCCAAAATGCCGCGAAGATGCTCTAAAACCAGATAAGATCACACACAAAATTACAAAAAGTCAGAGAATCCAAATTCTATAGAGAGAGAGAGAGAGAGAGAGAGAGAAAAATTCACTGGAAAATTACACTGGCGGACATAACCAGCTACGCAGCGAGAGTTATATAGAGAAAGAGAAAAATTCACCCAAAAAAAAAGGAAAGACGAAAATGAAGCTGAAAGTGTACGCTGATAGAATGTCACAACCATCACGTGCAATTTTAATTTTCTGCAAGTAATTTACTTTCATTTTTTTTCTTTTGTGTTTCGAATTTCACTGTTTTCTTGTTAGTTTTATAATTATATTGATGAATTTACCAGTTTCAGCTGTAATTTAAATCTGGGTTTTTGTTTTTGTGGTTTTTTCCTACAAAATCTAATTTTGGCAATTGTTGTTTGTTTTTTTTTTTTTTGGGTGTGATAGGGTGAATGGAATAGACTTCGAGGAGATCAAAGTAGACATATTCAAACGTCAACAGATGTCTCCTGAATTCAAAAGTAAGCACATTTATGTAGTTTTTGTTGAATTGGGGTTCATAATTGGTGTTAGTGTTGGCAAAGCTGAGTTCAACTTAGCTCAAAATTCATTTACTCTAACAAATTGGCTGTGAACATATTTGGGTTGTATCATATATGTGTGGGTACCTGCAAATTCTGAGACCCAATAGTGTGAAACTGATGTATTCATACTGCTAGTGAATACAGAAACATTTGTAGTAAATATTTTGATTGCTTATTTTTTGCTTTTGCTAATGTTGTCATAGCATAGTGGTCAAGTTCCCAAGTCATGTAATGAAATTAAAAAGGAAAAAAGAGAAGGCCTGGGTGTGTTGGTATCTACTTGATGACTCATGGTTTTTGTTTTCGATATGACTGTAGAAATAAACCCTATGGGACAACTTCCTGCTATTAGTGATGGGAGATTTAATCTGTTTGAAAGGTAATTTTGTTATATTTGTGTTTTGAATATTTCAATAACAATCTTGGGTTTTCTCTATTAACTTTATTCATTCATTTTCGTTTCTTTTTGGCAGTCATGCAATTCTTGTCTATCTTGTTTGTGCATTTCCTGGAGTGGCAGATCATTGGTAACTCATGTTGCTTCTTTGGTGTAGTTAATTCTTTTGGTCACATTCTTTTTAACATAAATGTGTAGAGATTGTACTGAATGCCTAAGTTGAACTTATAATGACATGTGTTTGGTAATGTAATTTGGACCATATGATAAGGAGAACTGGAACTTCATGAATTAAGACATCCCTGTGTCCAAAAATTTGGAGGTTATGTTAATACGACTACTAAGGACATACTTACACTTTAACAAATATATTATTTTCCATGTAAAGTAGGTTATCATGGTATCTGGATTCATGCAGCTTCACTTTCAAAATTGTTCTCTCTCTCTCTCTCTCTCTCTCTCTCTCTCTCTCTAATTTTGTAAATAATTATTCTTTTTTATGGCTTTAGGTATCCTGCTGATCTTTTCAGGAGAGCTAAAATCAACTCAGTGTTGGACTGGCATCACTCTAATTTACGCCGTGGAGCAGGTCTCTATACTTGTCTCCCAAATTATGCTCCCAATTTTTTAGTCTTTGGTCGTATTTGATCTTGCTTTTATTCTTGCATTGAGAAAAAAACATGGTAACTTTACATTGATGATTAAATGCTTCAACAATTTTAACTTCTTGCTATCTGATGAACTTGGGATAAATTTCATTAAGATTTTATCAAATACTTGCTAGACAAATTCATGTATGTCTCTATCTCGAAGAACGAAAAGACCCTATTGGAGTGACTTAAATAGAAGGTTGTTGGAATGAATGTAGTGGTTATGACTGGATAGATTGAGGTTCCGGAAGGAAAACAAGGTTCAATTCTGTAGTCATTGTCAGTGGTAATTTGTTCTCATTCTCGAAGGACCTGCACAACATGTGGGGAAAAAAATAATAAGAACGTTATTCATACCATTTGTGGCTGGTCAGTAGTGTATTTCTTTCTTTTATTTTTTATATGCTATAGAATCTGATAGTATATGTTAGGCATGAGTACATGCAGGATTAGTAACTTTTATATTGCAACTTGTAGGTACATACACCTTCTGCCATCTTGAATCTCATTAAACATAAGTTGTGATTATTAAAGTCCTTTATGTTCAAACCACATCAATTCTTCCTATATGCAGCCATAGATATGGGGTCATGGCTCACACTGCATTAGATTGCATTGACTAGTGAATTTTCATATACATATTATCTGTTACAGTAGTGATCATTATACCATTGATATAATATGATTTCTGGTTATTCTTTGTTGTGATGCCACTCTTATCACAAGATATGTACGCACACATTTGAAACTGTAATGTACTTCTTGTGGTTTGCCCTTGTCTTATTAGTTTTTCTTTAATTTCAGCGACATATGTTCTAAATACTGTACTTGCACCTGTTCTTGGGCTTCCATCAAATCCACAAGCTGCTGTTGAAGCTGAGAAACTTTTGTCCTCCTCTTTGTCAAAAATAGAGTCCATTTGGCTCAAGGGCAATGGCAAATTCTTGCTGGGTGGCTTCCAACCATCCATAGCAGATCTCAGCCTGGTTTGTGAAATTACGCAACTTGAGGTATGCCGATATGACTCGACGCTAATTAATGTTACTTTATAATGGGTTATCAAGTTCATTTAAAATTTTGGGAGGGTTGGGTCGGCAAGGACTTTCTTCAAATTGAAAAAAGTAAAAGGTGAGACATGTTAAGAGATGAAGTATAAACATTTAAGATGCCGTAAGGCCATTTACAGTTGAAACTCTATTCTTGGATAGAGCAGCAGCTTAAGATTTATCATGCAAATGAGATTCATATAATGGTCTAAGCAAGTGGCCAAAGCAACATCAGAATTTAATGGGGGAAACATTCAACTTTCAAGTTTGAAAGGACTCCACTCCACTTTGTCCATCTTGTGATTGTAGATTAACCAGAAGCTATCTGTTACTACCTGAAGACAGATAAGCCTATATATAATTTTCTTCTGGAGTTTTACTCTGGTGTTGTAAGGGGAGCTCTTGCTCTGGTCTTCTTTTTATAACGAAAGTATAAATTATGGAAAAAGGAAACCTTTATTTGTAGGAGACATCATGTGTTCTCACAATTCAACGTATTGTATTTAGGTTTTGGGTGAGAATGATCGCAGTCGTATACTTGGCCCACACAAGAAAGTTCTACAGTGGATTGAGAATACCAAAAATGCGACAAGACCTCACTTTGATGAAGTACATGAAGTCCTCTACAAAGCCAAAACAAGATTTCAAGAGCAGCGGCAGATGGGAGCAAACCACAAGACCGATTCTAGTGGTAGATTGGCTCTGCCTTCAAAGATGTGAGAATCCATATATGTCATTATAAATGCTGTAAGAATATTGAGTTTTTCATGTGGAAGCTTGAGCCTGGCCTGCAACTGTAAATGTCACTCTGTGAGAGTTACTATGTCTTTACTACCAAGTTAATACATGGGAGTTGTTGCTTTCTTATATTGTTACTTTAGCAGATATGTTGAGATCCACCACTCTCTCTCTTTCCCTCTTGCTAGGAATAGATGCAACAGTAGTACCATCCTCCTGATAGGCTGATACTACGGGGTATGTTAATTATGAGTTGATGTTAATGCAGGTGGGGATTATTAAGAAAGATTTTAAGGCCTTTTCCATGAATCTTTTCTGCAAGAAAAATTCCATTAATCGTCAGATCACAGTAATATACATGGGCAGCAAACAGTCAACAATCTATACACACCTTTCATCAATCGACTAGCTGCCTAATTTTCTTTACTCCTGCATGAATATGCACAACTGAATCAAAGCCATTATTATCACTCAATCCTCACTTCTTGTATCTCAAGGATATCCAACTTCTTGGGTCTCTTGTAATACTTCAGCAACAGAGAGCAGCAAACCACACTAACAGACGAGGCTGCCATGGCAGCTCCTGCAAGCCATGGTGGTAATCGAAATCTAGTGATCGGAAAAAGGGCCCCTGCGGCTATTGGGATGCCAAGCACATTATAACCCAATGCCCATATGTAGTTCAAGCGAATACGGGAAAAGGTTTTCCGGGAGAGGTCAATGGCTGTAATCACATCTTCCAAGTTGCTCTTCATAAGAACAATGTCAGCTGCCTCAATAGCAATATCTGTGCCAGCACCAATTGCCATTCCTACATCTGCTGCAACAAGTGCTGGTGAGTCGTTGATCCCATCTCCCACCATTGCCACAATGTAGCCTGAAGCCTGTGAATGAGAAAAATGCAGTTTGTTGTATTAGAATAACGAGTATAGTTTTTTTTTTCCCCTAAGAAATGTAAGTTCTAAAAGTTTATTTTAGAGAGTAATTGATGACCATGACAATGCATGACTCACCTGCAAATCCTTTACTTTCTCAGCCTTTTGTTCAGGTTTGGCCTCTGCAATTACTTCAATTTTAGTTTCCTTGCCAATGGAATTGGCTGTACCCCAATTGTCGCCTGTAACCATGATGCATCTCACTCCCATAGACTTAAGTATGGAAATGACTTCTTGAGCACCCGGTTTCAGTGGATCAGATACGGCTACAATTCCTGCAATTTCCCTGTCTATAGCTATTAGGATCCCAGTTTGAGCCAATGCTTCAGCTTCTGCAAGTGTATCTTCAGCCTCCACTGGAATGGCAATGTTGTTGTCCAACATTAAGCTTTTGTTGCCGACAATTATTTCCTTGTTTCGAACGACTGCCTTCACTCCTTGGCCAGTAATGGATACAAACTTTTGCGCTTCCGGCCAGGTAGGATTCTCTTCATCTTCTCTGAATTTCTTGGCATACTCTACAATGGCCTTGGCCAGTGGGTGCTCACTGTTCACCTGATATATTTTTGCACAATCCAATTATCAATGAGCATCAGATTTTGAATAAATACTGGAGCTTTATTCCAAGCACTGTAAATTCCATTAAAGCAATTTAAAGAGCAGAGGGTTTGCTTCTGTTACAGAACATAACTTTTCCCTACCTCAGTTGCAGCAACAAGTTCATAGAATTCATCAGGTAGCATATGGTTTAAGAGTTTTCTGTTAACAACCACTGGCTTCCCAACTGTGAGAGTCCCTGTCTTGTCAAACACTATGCAGTTCACCTACAACACTCATGTTACAGATCCATGAGAACTAAGAATGCTAAGAGGTTCACATGCAGTCTTCAAAGATAAATGATGACTTCATGATATTCTAAAGTCAAACAAAAGTTTAGACAATTAAGAAAATTAGGGCAAAATGTTCCTCTTAACTTATCGACTAACTAATGAGAATAGAGAAAATATCTGCATGTCATGGATCCAACCTTATGTGCACTCTCTAATGCTTGGCCCCCTTTGATCAGTATACCTTGAGATGCACCAACTCCAGTACCAACCATAACAGCAGTAGGAGTTGCTAGGCCTAAAGCACAAGGACAAGCTATGACCATGACCGAGATCCCGAACTGAAGCGCAAGCTCAAAACCATCGATTGAGGATGGAATCCAAGAACGTGGGTAGCTATGGAACTTCCCTGCTAAAAACCAGGCAAGCCAAGTCGAAAACGAAAGTATGATAACCTGCAAAATTGAGCCATTTGTTAACAAAGGCATGCATTCACAAACATAATACTTCTTAAAACACTTTCAAAGATGATATGACATTCATATCTATTTGCTTACCATTGGCACAAAGTATTTGGAAATTCGATCAGCAAACTTCTGTACAGGAGCCTTGGCCATCTGAGCAGACTCAACAAGTCGAACAATCTGCGAAAGAGCACTCTCTGATCCAACCCTTGTTGCCTTGATATGCAGCACTCCATTCTCATTCACAGTGCCTCCAATGACTGCATCACCCTTCTTTTTTGCCACTGGCCGGGCTTCTCCTGTTATCATGCTTTCATTCACATGACTTTGCCCCCACAACACAAAACCATCACAAGCAACTTTGGCACCAGGAATGATTTTAATCACATCATTCTTTTGTATCAACCTACTATCAATTTCTTGTTCATTTACCACATTTCCTTCCTCATCCAAAGCTAGCAATGTTGCTGTCTCTGGTGCCAAGTTCATAAGCTTGGCAATGGCCTCAGATGTCTTCCCTTTTGCTCTGGCCTCTAGATACTTTCCTAACAGAATAAATGTAATGAGCATTGCACTTGTCTCAAAGAAATCTGTACCCCGAAAATCCTTTGAATTGGCAGCTCTTAAAATTATGTAGACTGAATAGAAGTAGGCTGCATTGGTTCCCAAGGCAATCAAAACATCCATATTAGCTGAACCATGGCGCAATGCTTTGTATGATCCACTGTAGAACCTCCTGCCTATGATGAACTGCACTGGAGTTGACAGCTCCCACCTCAGAATCTGCCCAATATTCAGCTTATTCACAATTTTAACATCAAACACCTTCTTAATTCCAGGGATATACATCAAAACCATGGAGGTTAAAAACACAGGAATGGTGAGAAACAAACTCCACAAAAATAATTTGTAGTACTGCTTAATTTCCTCCTTTCTATGAGTGTCTCTTCTTTCTTCAGGGTATAACATTGCCTTAAAATGCGCAGACCCAGATGATTCAATGGTTTCAACGAAAGTTCTTGGTCCTACCATATCCGGTTTATAAGAAATGGTGATTTTGTTGAGCTCAGGGGATGTCTCTATGTCTTGAACCCCAGGAAGTGCATGAAGAGCTTTTGCTATTGCTCTAATGGACTGGTCAGTCTTTATGCCATCAACTTTAAGCTCTATCTTGCTTATGTCTTCCCCAAGACTGATAAGTTTGGCTTCGAATCCGGTGTGTTCTACAGTTTCCAGTAGCTGATTGTAGCTTAAAATATTTGGGTCATAATGAACCTCTGCTTCTTCAGTTGCTAAGGCAACCTGAGCTCTTTGCACCCCATGAACTGCTTGTAGAGCTGATTCAACAGTGGATGAGCAAGAGGTGCAAGTCATTCCATTTATGCTTATTCTGCATACTTGTCTGGATTTCTCATTTCTCTCCTCTTTTATCAGTTTGGCCTCAAACCCAGCATCTACAATGGCCTCACATATCTTGCCCTCCTATATATAAATGTAGTACTTAATAATCATTTCTAGTGAATTTTGGTGAATGTGTGATCTGTTGCAAAAAAATTTATTGAGTAGTAAACTGAGATCTCTAAAGTGATTATTGAAATAATAATTTTTTTTTTTTTTTTTAGAGAATACAAGAACCTAACATATGGAATTGTAACCTTAAGTCTTACCTCTAAATTTAACCATCAAACTAACACGTCCATTGAAGGCAAAAGAATAATACAATTCCTTCATATAATAAGTTACAAATTACCAGACTTAGAATATAATCATTATTTTACAAGCAATCTTCTTTTTTAACTCAGGTAAGGGTACATTGTTATTATTATTATTATTAATTGGTATTAGTAACACATCAACATTAACAGGGTATTTTGCTAATAATCAAATTTTGTACCTCAATTTCCACGTCAGTAATAAACTAATCATGATATAACTTATATAGTACAGATTTTAAACAAAAATGCAAAAAGTCGGATTAGACTTGTGTATTAATAAATAAAGTTTTTTCCAGATAAAAAATTTAAAAAATAAAACTTTTATTTAGGTAGAACCATACTTCCTATTACAGAAGGGACCAGCAAAAAAAGTTACAGAAGGTCAGGGTTATAATTTCCTAAATAATGCAGTGCTTTCAATCAAGATAATTCTGGTCTTTGCAAAAAAAAAATTCTGGTCAAAAAAGGCAATAAAGGAAAAGGGAAATAAAGGTTAGCTTTTGTAATGAAGTTACATGCCCATGTGATTGATTTTAGAACCAAGGGTCACGACTCAAGGCTGAGATTGGGGGCCCTTGAGTCTTGGCAGTTACCAAGGTTTTTTTTTTTTTTTTCAAAATTATCTTATGAAAAACTTATGTTAACTGATCACCTACAAATATCTGTAAACTGTCCTTAAACCCAAATCCTATTTAATTTCTTTTTTTCATTTTATTTTTCATTTTGAATTAAGTTGTCATGGCAATAAAAGTGGTAAGTGACTAGTCTAGTTGAAACATGTTATTTGTTACTAATATAAATTCTGAATAAGAACTTGTAACAAATGACATGTTTTAATTTAACTGTTCTGCGGCTCAACATATGTAAAAAATTACCCACCCAAATTTTTCTTCATAATTATATATTGACCAGACAACAAAGCTTTTCTCCATTACTAAGACACAAACCTTGATTATGGGCTGCCCCAGAGCCAGAGGTAGCATCCATTAGCTGGGAGGCTAAAAAATTATATTACAAATTTACAATACACAACTCATGCAAATTTAGTTTCCAATACATTAATTGCTCATTTGGTCAACATACGGTTTATGAAGATACAATTTTTTTTTTTTGGGCCAAAAGGAAGATACAATTTATGTAATCAAGTCTTTATATACACGCTTAAATAAAATAAAATAAAAGTCTTTAATTATATACAAGCTGATGGTCAGCAACAACTTAAATGTCCCCAAAACAAAGTTAATTACCTTCTTGTTTGTGCCTTAAAAAAATTTCCCCTACATTTTTAGTCCTGAATTTTGGCCTGAAATTAGATTTGGTCATCATGATTTCAATTTTGCAAATTTGATCCTTGTGTTATATATTGTTTGCAATCTTAAAACATTTTGCACCCAACATGAAAATGTTTTTGAAATAAAAACTAATGACTATTTTAAAAAGAAAAATTTGAATTAGTTTTAGAAAGTGCATAGGATGGTCTTTCCATCCCCTCACAAATTTTGTCTTAAAAACAATAATAAATTACTTCCAAGGACAAAACATCCAAGGTTCATAATTAGAAATTCACCTAAATAAAAAATTAAGCTAAAGGTGATCATTCTATTCATGTGCGCACGTCTGGAGGCGATAAATAGACTACCGAGGGCTTGGCACACCAAGCGCTCGATACTTGCCAAGAGCTCGGCAAATGCATATGCATCTTCCATTTGCATCTGCAATGTAGATGCATCTTTAAGGTTGTATGTAGATGCAACTTTTTAGATTTCAGATGACAAGTTTTAAATTTTAGATGCATCTTTTAAGTTGCAGATACATAATTTAGGTAAGTTGCGTCTATAACTGCCGAACGCTCGGGATGATTTTTGTCTTGCGACCTAATTTTTAGGTTGAGTGGGACTGTGGGCTATCTTTTTTTTCTCATTTTTGCCTTCTACTTAAAGCACTCTAAAAAAATGGATAATTTATCTCCAAATTAAAAAATTGGATTTTGTTAAAATTGTATTAGGATTGTGAATAAACATAAGCCAAATTGGTAAAATTAAAACTACGAGTACTAAATGTGATTTCGGGTAGGTAAAAACACAGGACCAAAAATATAATTTACTCTTATATAAAAGTAAAACATAATAGACGGCCTTTCAGTTTACCCAAAAGGACCACACAAAAAAAAAAAAAAAAACATAGAAAGATAACTTAATACGTATATTTTAGATTTTTTTTCCTGATGAGTGATGAATGACATGAAAAGAATTTCATCTCTTAAGCTAAAAAAAAAAAACGTGAAAGTTTGAGTGTGAAATTTGTATGTGATACGATTGAGAAATCTAAATTTGAAGGGATAGAGAAATGGATATAAAAGTTTTGGTGACTTACATTGACAAAGGTGGGGTAGTAGAGAACATGGGCGGTATTATTGAACACATCCACCGCAGCCTCCCGAATCCCCGGAAGGCGCTTGATGGCCTTTTCGACCGAACCAGCGCATGCAGCACAAGTCATTCCAAGCACCGAAAACACAGCCTTCACCTCAGAGCCCTCCTTCGGAGACGTGCCTTTGGGGTACCTGCCCGGCATGGATGGGTAGTGTGGCCGGGGAGACATGTCACCCCAGCAGCCATTGCTGCAAATGCAACCCATTGACACAAGCTTGCTGGAAGCCATGGATTTGCTCAAGCCTGCAGGCCTTTGCTTATCAATATTAATATTTATGCCTTTCTTTTCTGGGGAGCTGAGCAGCTGGTATTTAAAGTGGGCCGGGGAAAGTAGAATATTTAGTAATACATATTTTAAGTTGTTTTTCGTTAGTGGCCGAGGAATATGTCTGAGACTCTTAGCAAATGAAAGGGTAAAAATTAGGTCTGAGTGGGAAATGGGGTCGACCATGTATTACTTTACTAATTGGGTGTTAAACTAGCTTTGGAGTGTTTCTTTCTGCTTCTTCTCGATCTGTAAAGGAAACATATGGATGCCATATATGACACCATGACCGGCCCTGATTGATATGTTGGCCATTAATTTATAATTAAGTTTAATCCTCAATTGCCAGGTCAGCTTCAATTAGAATATTTGGGTTCTTAGTAATATATGTGTAAAGATTTCCATAGGTTCAGATGCCCAAAGGTTTTAATCAATTGGTACAAGAGGCTGCAGATTGATCAACTTTTTAGAAATTGCACTACCATAAGCTCCTGTGCTTCGATCCGCAACCTCTTTTCTAGTTTTTTTTTTTTAATCTCAATCTTGACATAGCTCTAAAGTTAGAAACATCATTTAAAATTTAGATTTTTAAATTTTTAACTTTTTATTTTGGTAGTTCAAAATCTAAGAGTTATGGCCCTCCCTCTTAATTAGTCGTATTGCTTCCTCCCGACAAGTAGGGATTGACGTTTTTGCACAAGATCCGATTTATCTTGGGCGCTGGATTTTCTTCTTTTAGAGTTCATTCGATTTCAGAAGATGGAGAATGATTTAGCCATTAACGGGCATCTTTTGAAAGAGGCTAAGAGAGTTTTGGATTCAATTGTTTGAGGTTCCCTATACATGCATGCTCTTGTCTATGTTGTTTCATTTTATAGATCTTCTTAGTTGGGTGGGCGAAGCTCTTGTTTGGCTTCAATAGTAGCTTCAATTTGATTGTAACTCAGTTTAGTTTCTATTCAATAAAGTTTTTTCAATCAAAAAAAAAAAATCTAAGAGTTAAAACTTAAAATTCAAGTGATGTGCGGGTGCTGATTGATCTGCATAAAAAATTATAAGGTATAACCGATATACCGTTACGTAGTATAACCAATCTAACGTATAAGGGTATTATATATTGGACGATGCGTTTATATTAATAGGGTATAATATTAATAACATCCACTCATATTATAACACATAAACTGGTTATACCATGTGTCAAAATATCAGTTATACAGAATAATTTCTCGATCTGCATGCATAAGCAAAAATTTTTGCTGGCCAATCGCCTATCAATCAACGATAAGCACCTGCATTGTTAATGATCGAGAATTAACATTTAGATAGGTATTAAAGCTATGATATAAGGGACATTACATGATATCGATCATGTGCTTTAAGAGACATCACATGATATCTTGATGGGTATTTGACATCTTATGTTATCGAATTCTCAGTTAACCGTACTACTTGTTCAAATGAAATTAATTTGATCAATATATATTTCAAACGTCTCAAACAGTCTGATAACATAGCATTTCAAATTTGAATCATTCACTAATTAAGTAAAATCTTGGTTAAATTAATGTGTGGTTCACAACATATATAATATGTCATATATCTATCTATCTAGTAATAGAAAATTAATTTATATATGTTTTATACATATCTTTCCAAACCAAATCCTGCATTATCAAATATCTTAGTTAATTAAGAAAATGGCTCTAGATTAAACTAGTCCAAGTTCAATAGAAATTAATAAGACTTGGTAAAATACCAATTGTCTTGAACTATATGATAAGGAATGTACGTACTATATATAGGCTATATACGTAAGCTTTGATTGATAACCACCCTATTAGTTATTATATATATGTATATACACACACACTACAATTTGCCTTTAATTAGTTTGGACTTTGGAATCAAGTAGCTAGCTAATGACTAATTAATGAGGATGACTGGAGAATATGTAAGATGGCCGGGGTTGGCCTCAAATCTAAGTAAACTAGCCAACTAAATATTTAAAGAATATTGAGAGAGAGAGAGAGAGAGAGAGAGAGAGAGAGAGAGAGAGAGAGAGAGAGAGAATTCATTACAAGGCTCCATGTCTTAGACTTTGGCGTCCTTTATTTAGTTATTTCACATCATCGATCAATTGAGCCAAGAAATAGAAAGATTTAAATGAAAGAAAATGACTTCGATCAAAAAAAAGAAAGAGACTACTGCAGGGCCCTCAATTAATTTAAAGGTGCATGCCCATATATACAACACGTCATTGCTAGCCAGTGTGAAGCGTGCTGCCATATTTAAAGCTTACCGGAATTTGTTGGTGCCGGTACGTCCTGTCAATTAATTGTGCTCTGTTTGCGTGTCCACCACCATCCCCCACGTCAAGTTCAACTCATCCTTTCCCAGTTTCCCATGCATGCATCTTAATGTCTCTCTTTTAATTTTCTACTTACGAGTTACGTCTCTGTTTTCCACTCATATTATACGGGGATTACTAGAGGTCGTTTGGTGGCCAGTTAGCTTCTTTTTGTGTTTTTTGTTTCTTGGGCCGGTTGGCCCCATCTTACCAAAAAAAAAAAAATTATATGATTCCACTCATAAGTAGTAAGTGAAAATGTATAGCCGTTAGACTCAAAACATGCATGAATTAATCTAATATATTTTGATACAATGCGAAAGTTATCCATGATACTAGGGATGTTCAAGATTTTACATATTTTGATATAAGATTTCAAATACCCAATGCATGATTTTAAATTCTAAAAAAAATCACAATATATAACATGTCATACTTTTGAGTTATGTAATTAAACATTTCCCCTTTTTTTTTTTTTAAAGAGCTGCTATATGAATACTTTTTTCCTTCTCACTAGTCACTACACACTGGCTCCCTCCAATATTAAATTTGTAAAATGATAAAAAACACCTAATTTGAAAAGACCATAAGGGACAAAAGACAAACAAAAAACAGAAAATAAAAAAGCCACAAAAAAAAAAAAAAATGGAACCGACCAAACCTCTGCCCTTGTGGGCCTCTGCCACCCTGCGACTACCATCATCGCTGGTGGTCAAACCCCATGATTGCGGGCTTCCTACTAATCTCATAATCTGAAATGTTCATTTATTAGGCTCCATTTCAAAGATCATCATGTAAAAAATCAATCAAATCAAAAATTATTTAGTCATCTGACTATAATCAAATAAAAGGACAAACACTATTTTCGGTAAAAGCATATAAATAGTTGGTATTATAATCAAATTACTAAATGACTTCCGATTTTGGAGATTGTTTACAAAAATGATATTTGAAGTGTGGTCTAAAAAATAAACGGTTCGGATTATAAGATTATATCGTGTGGTGGACCCAAAAGGATGCATGGTTAGCTTCGTATAACTTGCTAACCAGTTAGCTTCGTATAACTTGCTAACCAGTTAGCTTTAAAACATTCTTATATATATATATATATATGGAATTTTTAAAGTAGGATGTCCTTATATACTTTAAGAAAAGTAAGAACATTATATTTTTTAGACCTACAATTCAATTATCGATCGGAACTGTTCATATTTTTGAACATCATTCAAAGATCACCCTTACAAAAAATTAATCAGCCAAATCGAAAACTGTTTAGCCAGTTTATTACAACCAACATCATTTCAATTTTATCTGACGAACTGTATTTGTTTGCACAGTTTAGATGACTAAATAATTACCGATTTGGCTTATTTTTTACAGGGGTGACGCTTGAGTATGAGCCTAAAACATGAACGTACGGTTACAGGGGTGATACTGAGAGAGGATGTTCTTACTTTTATTAAAGTACGGACATCCTTACTTGAATGAGACTAATTAATATAGGGAAATTTTCAAGAAAGTAGGTGAGTTGGAAACTAGTCAAGGGGCTAACATATGAAAAAAGAAAAATATGGGTTTAATTGAAGAAATAAGATTTTAAAGGGGTTTCTTTGATTTTCTAATTTATAAAACACTAAATTTTGCTGTCGTGGAGAGAGCTTTAAGTGAAACAGAATTTTGGCTTATTGGGAAAAGAAAAAATCAGAAAAAAAAAAAAAAAATATATATATATATATATATATATACAAGAACAAAGTAACAAACACAAAAAAGGAGATGTACTTTGTGATCCTTGGTTATTGCTACCAGATATACTTTAGTACGAGATAATATAATTTATTGTCATACAATAATATTGTATACATAACCAGCACTCGGGCCTTCTAATGGAGTATCTTCAGAAATTTTGCATTTGGCTTCTAATGGGGTATAGTGGTCCAATAATATGGTATCTTTTAATCATAAATATATATATATAAGCAAATCTAACCACTTATGCAATTCCAATTAAGATTTTGTTTCTCACCCTTTACAATATAGTACTTTGATATAACCTCAAAATTGTTTATCAAATTCAAAGAAAAACTAAGTTGTTTCTGACAAGTTAAACTTTCATACATGCCAGCAATTTAACAGATTGTGAGTTGGCATTCTTGTCATGATCAGATTATGTTAAGAGGCAGCTGACCAAGCTTATTCTATAGGTTTCTCTCCACATGGAAGCTCTCCCAAGTAATCACAAATGAGCACCGAAAGTTATGCATGTTTGTTTAATAGTGGGTGTCATTAGCTTGGAGATTGATTAAACTCTGAACATTAATTTTGAACTTCTCAATTAATGGTGAAATTCCATGAGAGATTTGATACATATAGCCATATAGGTGCTACATATTAAATAATCAGCTGCTAGCACATCATCAAAAAATTAATAATAATAATAAGAACAATAAATAATATTAAAAGGACATATATACACAGTAACATGCTACGAATTTCATATCTAATCATCTAAGACTTTGTATATTGCATTCGGGTTCAAATTTTTATTTTTATTTTTTATTTTTTGCTGATATCGTGCTTAAACTATTTTGTATCATACATTCGTTTAATTATTCTTTTTGACTTTGATGTGAATATGTGATAATGAAACTTTCAGGTAAGTTTTCATTAAAAAAGTTGCTTGTATTATTAAATCCATGATAGCCATGCACTGAGCAGTCATATTCATGGGGGTTGAATCATATATCCACACAAATTAATTGCAATCCCTGGTCCACGTCAAAAGCTTGCAGGTGCCAACAATTGGTTTGCTGGTTCATTTGGTACTGCTTGTTTTTAGGTTTCCATGTACGTTTTTGCTTTTTAATTATATGGTTTTTACTCTTCAATCATGCACACTTCAATCATTTGTTATAACTATTATATGCTTTCTCTCAAAAAAATAAAAACTATTATTTGCTTTTTGATTTTTGATTTTTAGTGTTTTTTGCAATCGCATTCATAAGCCATGAGTAATCCAAAAGAAGTGCACTACCAAAAAGGTTTTATGGGTGCTACAAAATTTGCTTCTTCATCTGGGATTTGTTTGTTTTATTTGCACGGTTTTACACGTTTCTGCCTTTAAACTTTTGTGTTTGTTTTCTTTGCTTTTCATCTTTTGGGTCATACGGTTTTCTTTGCTTTTCAATTTTGCTATTACATCAGGGTTTCTTGCAAGGTGGACTTTATTTCCAGAACAAGATTTTCCCAATGCTAAGTTCAGCTTTGGGGCCTTATAACTTATAAGGAGTTACATGTTTGAGAAGGAAACTTCAGTTTTTTTGACAGAAAATTTACTAACAGAAAACGTTTCTAAATCGAGCCACCCTAACTAGATTTTACCATTTAAATGTTCCAAAAGAGGTGCGGGATCTACAGCTGCAGTAATAGAGTGTTTTACTTTTACCCCACCCACATCCACGATAATAGTTCGATTCTCGGTATTCATTTTTCTGAATTAAAAAAATGGCCGTAAGAAGCTGAGGAGTCCAAAATGGAATGCAGCTCAACAAGAAGAAAATAAACCAATTTAATAAACTATTAGCCTGCATTTGAACTTTTGGTTTATGAAGACTAGTTGTCAACTAGGTCTCTTCTAAAACAATTCAGATAATTGAATAATCTTCAAGAAAACAGAGAAAACAAATACCTTTTCAAGATTGTCAAGTCTAATACGTTAGTGTTGAACAGACCATGAAAAAGTTCAACTAATCTGTATTTATAGAAACCATGGGTTTGTTTATTCAATTGCTATATGCAATCAGGTCTTATATACAATTTCCCTTCATAGCTATTATCAATGATATTGCCTCCTCTGATTTTCTAACCTGGTTAGGCTGACAAGTTATGAATTTGATTCATTATACTCTAATACTATGCCAAGATTAGGACATTGTCAAGAGAATTGTAAAAGAAACCACAGCCTGAAATTGTTCTATCTCATGAGTTTAGTTTGTGACGTATGGTGAAATGCAACTTGCAGCTGATTTCTAGGGTTGAATTTCATCAGGGGTTGCATTTTCCAGTCACCACCCTCTAAGTTATTTGCAAAATATTGAATACAAACAATTTCAGTCACCAATAACTCTTCCATTACAAAGAATATGATAACCTCAAGATCGCTTATGTTAGGGGGCGTCTTTAGCATATCCCACATCGAGAATGTAAAGCCTTGCCTTACAACATATAATGTCATGAACCTCTTCACCCATTGCCAATTTGTTTTGGGTAGGATGCTCCAATTTTTTACACTAATGAATTAAATCATCCATCAATTAACATACCAACGCTGCACATGCCAATGTCTTCTAATGAAAAATCCATTCAAACACGCATATGTACACAGAATATGAACCAAACAATGTACATTATTCCATATTTGCTTCATCAGCCAAAACACTACCTAAATCACTAGAACTTGACTCCTGGATATGCACACACAACAGAACCAAAGTCTCCTAATCAATCATTCAATCCTTATTCCACGTACCTCCAGGGTGTCCAGTTCCTTGGGCCTCTTATAATTCTTCAACAACAGAGAGCAGCAAACAACACTAACAGAAGAAGCTGCCATTGCAGCTCCAGCAATCCATGGTGGTAAACGAAATCCAGTGGATGGGAAAAGGGCCCCTGCAGCTATTGGGATGCCAAGAATATTATAACCCAAAGCCCAGATGTAGTTCAAACGAATACGGGTAAAGGTTTTCCTAGAAAGGTCAATGGCAGTTATCACATCCTCCAAGTTGCTCTTCATAAGAACAATGTCAGCTGCCTCAATAGCAATGTCTGTGCCCGCACCAATTGCCATACCAACATCTGCTGCCACAAGTGCTGGCGAGTCATTGATGCCATCTCCCACCATTGCCACAGTGTAGCCTGAAGCCTATGAACAAGAAAATTGAAGTTACATGACGTGTCAGCATAATTAACAGTGTCCTTGATAAAATAACATAAAAAAATAATAATAAAAACCAAAGATGACTTAGAACTTGTAGTTAGGCCATGCTATGACCGCTTAAAGTGCTGAAGAACTTCCTCTTGTAAGTTGTAACAATGTTATTATATGTACCTGTAATTCCTTCACTTTCTCAGCTTTCTGCTCAGGTTTGGATTCTGCTATAACGTTCTCATTTCCAACTTCAATTCCAACCTCATTGGCAATAGAATTTGCAGTTCCCCAGTTGTCACCTGTCACCATTATGCATCTAATTTTCATAGACTTGAGTATGGAAATTACTTCTTGAGCACCTGGTTTCACTGGATCGGATATGGCCAGAACTCCAGCCACTTCTCCATCTATAGATACTAGAATTCCAGTTTGAGCCAGTCCTTCAGCTTCAGCAAGTATGTCTTCTGCATCAACTGGAATTGCAATGTTGTGGTCCAGCATCAAGCTCTTGTTCCCCACAATTATTTCCTTGTTCCGAACAATGGCCTTCACCCCATGGCCAGTAATGGAGACAAAATCGCATGCTTCTGGCCAGGCAGGATTCTCTTCATCTTCTCTGAATTTTTTGGCATACTCAACAATGGCCTTGGCCAAGGGGTGTTCACTGTTCACCTGATATGTATCCATCAAACAGAAAAACAATATTTTAAATGACTGTAAATAATAATGAACATACTTGACTTTAAATGTTCAGTCCGATTATTCAAAATAATTTAAATCCATCTTAAATAAGCAGAGATATTAATAACCTTCCTTACCCAAAAGAAAAAAAAAAAAAAAGAAGCGTTCATGGATATTTGAAAATATAAAACGTATGTGTTTCACATGTTAAAGCCTACCTCAGTTGCAGCAACAAGTTCATAGAATTCTCGCAGCACCATAAATTTCAGGAGTCGTGTGTTAACAACCACTGGCTTCCCAACTGTGAGAGTCCCTGTCTTGTCAAACACAATGCAGTTCACCTACAACATCATTAATCAGATATATAAGAAACAAATCTGAAAGTGCTGAGAGACAGTACCTAAGGGTAAAGATAGGAAGGATATAGTTACATCAACAGACTTAAATGGCCACCACGGGTCCACAACTTAGTAAATCAAACCAAAATATAAAGAAATTGTTAAAAAATGAAACTCTACTAATCTTTGATCTCCTCTCTTTTTTTTTTTTTTGCAATGCAACACCAGAATGGTTGAAAATGCAAAAATAAACACTCACTGCCCCCCAAATTCATCAAACTGCCATATTTGCATCTTATAAAAAGTATGAAACTGCAAGAAGGAAGTTGCTTTCTCACCTTATGTGCACTTTCTAATGCTTGGCCCCCTTTGATCAATACACCTTGAGATGCACCTACTCCAGTACCAACCATGACAGCAGTGGGAGTTGCTAGGCCTAGAGCACAAGGGCAGGCTATAACCATGACAGAGATCCCAAACTGGAGTGCTAGCTGAAAGCTATCCATGGAAGATGGTATCCAAGATTCTGAGTAGCCATGGAATTTGCCAGCCAAAAACCAGGAAAGCCAGGTCAAGAATGAAAGTATGATCACCTGCAAATTAAAGCCACTTCTTAAAAAAAACCACCAATATCCCTTTGATTAAACCAAAAAAAAAAAAAGTAATCCATACAGAAATTTAGATAATTTATTATAACACTTACCAGTGGCACAAAGTATTTGGAAATGCGGTCAGCAAACTTCTGTACAGGAGCTTTGGCCATCTGAGCTGACTCAACAAGCCGTACAATCTGAGAAAGGGAACTTTCTGATCCAACCCGTGTTGCCCTGATATGCAACACACCATTCTCATTCACAGTACCTCCAATGACTGTATCACCCTTTCTTTTTGCCACTGGCCGTGCTTCTCCTGTTATCATACTCTCATTTACATGGCTTTGCCCCCATATCACATAACCATCTGACGCTACTTTCGCCCCTGGAATAATTTTAATGATATCATTCTTTTGTATCAACCGGCCATCAATTTCTTGTTCACCTATCACATTTCCATCTTCATCTAGTGTTAACAATGTTGCTGTTTCAGGTGCCAAGTCCATAAGTTTGGCAATGGCATCAGATGTCTTCCCCTTAGCTAACACCTCTAGGTACTTCCCCAGAAGAATGAATGAAATAAGCATGGCACTAGTCTCAAAGAAATCTGTACCCTTAAAATGTGGAGAGGTGGCAGCTCTTAGCACTGAGTAGACTGAATAGAAATAGGCTGCATTTGTTCCTAAGGCGATTAACACATCCATATTAGCAGAACCATGGCGCAATGCTTTGTATGACCCAATATAGAACCTCTGGCCTATTATGAATTGCACTGGAGTGGCCAGCACCCACCTCAGAAGCTCCCCAATGGTGAGCATATTCACCACTTTTGTTTCTAAGCCATGCTTAATTCCAGGAATATACATGAAGACCATGGAGGTTAAAAATACTGGAATAGTAAACACCAAACTCCACAAAAAGAATCTATAATACTGCTTAATTTCTTCCTTTCTATGAGTTTCTCTTCCTGCTCCTCCTCCAGGAAATATTTTTGCCTTGAAACGCCTGGACCCAGTTGTTTCAATCACGTTGATGAAATTTCTGGGCCCTGTCATATCTGGTTTGTAAGAAAGGGAGATTTTATTGATTTCAGGATATATGTCAATGGATTGCACCCCTGGGAGTGCTTGAAGAGACTGTTCAATTATTCTCATTGAACGATTTGTCCTCACACCATCAACTTCAAGCTCTATCCTGCTCATGTCTTCCCCTGAATTAATAACTATGGTTTCAAATCCAGTGTGTTCAATGGCTTCCAACAGCTGATTGAAGGTCACAATCTTTGGATCATAATGAACATCTGCTTCTTCAGTTGCTAAGGCAACTTGGGCTTTTTGTACACCATGAATTTCCAATAAGGCCGATTCAACAGTAGAAGAGCAAGAAGTGCAAGTCATTCCATTTATCCGTATTCGGCATACCAAAGTGGACTTCTCATTTGACTCATCATTAATCAATGCAGCTTGAAATCCAACATCTTCAATAGTCTCACGAATTGTCTCCTCCTATAAGATGTAAGACAACAGCTATAAAATGCCAAGTACCAATAAATGAACTTTGCATAAATCTGATTAGGAATGATAAGGAATAAACTAGAAAACAGAAGCCTGATAGAACTATATAATGGTATGCAATAGCGCCAGCAAACTTCATTTACTTTCAAGACAAATTCAATAGTCCAATTTTGACTGCTACAATCTTTTAGAATATACTTCTATATAGCTAACTTGCTGAACTAGAGATGTCTCCTAGATCATCTTCTAATTAAAATCTTAGTATTAGTAAGAAAAGTGAAAACTCAGAAAATTATAGAAGCCACAACTGTTAGTACTTAGTAGTAATTAGAGCTTATCAATGTGTAGTCGTTACAGTTGGATACCTATAGAAAATTGTTTTCGTATAATTTAGTGAAATGTTATCACTAAATTAAACTGTACTACATAACATTCTGATTGTTTCTTTCAAATGGTTAATGGTGCTGCTAATAGAAGACACGTGGTGGAAGTTTAGCCTGAGAGAGAAAAATACTTATAACAAGACAAATTCTTTCCTACAGGAAAAAGACTCAAGGTGCAAAATTTTGCTGTATTGGCTTAAAAATGGTCTACTCAGCCCAAATGTTGAGCAGGATAAAGTGAAACTTTTGTGAGATTTTTTGTATTTAGGTTTCTAATTTGACAATCAATATAGCAGACGTTGTATTTTAGTAAATTATTGATTTGGGTCTTATTTGGTGTGTGGAAGATCTTCCATGTCAAACAAAAAGGACTTTTGGGGAACTCTATACACATATGACTAAGTTTAAGGCCCAGGACAATATTGTAGGATTATGTGGAGCCAGGATTGTGTCTTTCATATGTTTCTTTGTCTTTTCTGCAATACCCAATTTTTTTATTATCCTGCAAAACAGAAACAAAGCCTAGTTATTTGGACTGAGCTAGAGTTTAAAACCCAGGCCCTATGTTGACTTCAGTTAAACCCTCATATCCCAAAATCACACAACCCCACCTTGAAAGGACAAACCCAATACAATTTACAACCAACCCAAATCCAAGAAATAAGAAGGGGACCACCAAATTGGGATTAACTAAATCCTCAAATTTACCAAGCTAAAACAAAATTGATGATTCTTGAAAATGAAATCTTGGGTCATGAAACAGAAGAGTAAGAATCGAGACAGGGTTGGTGCCAAATTGGGTTTTTCATAGCTTCAATTACAAACCTAAATACCACTCAAAAATAAATAAATAATTAATTTTGGGTATAGGTCAGAGCCGTGTGGTCGGTAAACTAAATCACATGTCTGAGTGTCTGACAAGGCATTACATTTCTTGTAGTATCGAACAAAGCAAAAAACAAAATGAAAGGTTCTCACTTACGTTAACGTAATTGGGGAAGAACATGACTTGAGCCCGATTGTTGAGGACGTCGACGACGGCCTCGCGAATCCCGGGGAGCCTTTTGATCGCCTTCTCGACCGATCCAGCGCAGGCGGAGCAGGTCATGCCGATGACGGAGAACACCGCTTTGGCCTCGGAGCCCTCCTCGATGTTGGTGATTTCCTGCGCCGCCACGCCCTTCGGGTACTTCGGCATGGACGGGTAGTGAGGCCGCGGCGACAGCCCGCCGCGGCTCTCGTTGCGTATGCACGCCAAGCCCAAGAGCTTGGTCGCCATTAACGCTCGCTGCTGCAGCTGATCGAGCTTTTTGTTTTGTTGCGGTCTCTCTGCAAAAAAGTTGGTGAAGAAAAGCACGAAAGTTTTTAAAAATTGGAGGGTAAAATATGAACGGAGTTTGTGTTTGAATTGTTGAGAATTTAACGGTGAGAGATTGCTTGACAAATAAGTGGGTGGTTGTGGGTCCGGCCGTAACTTAAGTTCAACGCTAAGGAATGTGATGTTTCTGAAATCATGGAAAAGTAGAAAACACTAACAAAATTAATTAAATGATTAAATAAAATAAAGTCAAAAGTTAGTTTTCCACCCCCAAATTATTGAGCCGGGTGATGAGGGGACTGTAATTGGGTGTACACATCTAGGATCCAAATTCATAGAAACTTTGAACACGTCTTTTAAAATTTATCCAACTTTGGTCGTGAGTGTGAAGGTTAGGAGCTTACACTCGAAACAATACAAATATTTACTTGGTTTTGGATTTCGAAACTCATATCATGAGTGTGAAGATAAGTAGTGTGAACAATATAAACATTCGGCATGGTCTTTCCTTATCCAAAAATAATTAAAAAAATTTCAAGTTAATTGACCTTATCCAAATAATTATATTATTTATCTGAAGAAATATTGTAATTTTATAGAGTTTAATCTACTGTAAAAGTGGTCATTCAGAGACTTGACATGAAAAAATTATTATACGTGACTTTAACACTATATTGCATATATGTTGACATGATAATATTATTCCAAATTAGAATATGTGTACAATATTCAATAATATCAAAACCCTAAACGATATTCTTCACTTATGATGTTTCTTGATTAATTAGCATTCCATTAACTGGGTTGTTGGATGATTAAAATAAGACTATAAAGAGTACCCAGGCTTAAATTTATAGATTGCAAGACTGATACATATACTAAACCAGTAATAAAAAGATTGACTTGAAAAAATATCCTTAGAAATTAAATCTTGCTTGTGAATATCTGATCGATTATTCGGAAGAAATAAAACAATAAATAAGAAAAAGAAAACATTAAGAGGTACGTAGCTAGAAAAATATGTACATGAAGTGAAGTGTTTGAGGGAGAGAAAACCCTTACTCGAAAGATATATCTGGACTATGGTTGCTGAAAGCAGACCTCTACGAGCAATTGTGTACCAACTAATCAAAGTATCCATCGATATATATATATATATACTAGATCACTGCACAACACTCCAAAAAGGTGTGATCGATGCTGCAAAAGTGACATACTTCATTGACTTTTCAATATCATAACACGGGTACACGACAATGCATGAGTTAGACACTGAGCTATGTAAGGGCCAGTTTGATATTGTTGTGAGAAAAAACAGTTGTGAAGTAAAACAGTTGTGAAGTAAAGTCAGCTATAAAATAAAGCAGTTGAGTGTTTGGTAAACTATATTTTCAAAAGTGTTGTGAGTGCAAAAAA
Organism: Dryas octopetala; assembly: GCF_963921425.1. NCBI lineage: Eukaryota > Viridiplantae > Streptophyta > Magnoliopsida > Rosales > Rosaceae > Dryas > Dryas octopetala. Next base: position 11,137,712 of record NC_141374.1, on the reverse strand, counting down.
CAGTGTCAAAGTGTTTGGTAAATGTTAATATAAAAATGTTGTGACTGTGTATAATTACTAAAATGAACATGATACTATATACATATATTAGCAAACACACACTACAAAAAATGTGAACAAATGTCACCTTCATTGGTTGTACAGAAAGGAGTGGCATTTGAGAACTTTAATCTCTATTGCTTAATTGCCACCTATTTTTGTTAAAATTGAGGCACTTTAGTCCCTAATGTCTAATTGCCACCCCTTTTTGTGCAACCAATGAATGTGACTTTTGCTCGCATTTCTTGTAGTGACATCATACTAAGACAAATAATAAACAGCTAAATTGATGTCAAATACGAATCCATTTCGGTTGTAGGTATAACCAACCTGTTATGAAGGATATGACAGAAATTAATAATAGAAAGAGAGTTCTAGTAAAACCATGCATATATCCTCATTGATACGTTAATTGTAGAGTAAATTACAACTTACATCTCTTAAGTTTGGAGGATTTCACAACTTGCACCCTATGATTTTATTTTTTTCAAATGAGTATCTAACGTTTTGATTTATTTACAATTCACTATTGTAGTCTGTTTGACTATCTAATCAGATGTTAATTGATGATGTGACAGTTACAGGTCCCACATTTTATTGACTTGTAAGTCCGAATGATCTCTAAGACTGCCTCATAAGAAGTGCTTCAGCAGTTTGATATGAGTTTTTGATTTTTGAACGACCTGTCAAAATTCATATCAAATTTGATGTACTGAAAATGCACATGCAGATAAGACATTTGGCCTTACAGGTTGGCAAAAATGTAGAATCTACAACTGTCAAGTTATCAATTAACATATAATTAGTCAATAAAAAATATGGCACTAGTAAATTATAGGTAAATCAAAACGTTAAGTATTAAATTGAAAAAATTAAAATTATAAAGTATAAGTTATGAAACACTCCAAACCTGAGATGTGTAAATTATAATTTGCTCTTAATTGTGTACCACTAATAAGAAACACTAGAATAAGCGGTATTTACTAGGCGAAGAGCATCTCCACAAGTAAAAGCTACTACAGCTATAGGTCATTTAAAGGATCATGTACGTACACATATGTATACCTCAAAATTTGTTGCCAAGCTACATAAAACAGATTTCCGGAAGTCCATAAAAAAGTTATTGCCAATTGCTCAAATTGAGAGGCAAATCAATTCTTAGAGAATTAGAGGGTAATTTTATTGATTTTTAGTAGTAAATATTTTTTTTATATTCGAACAATAATTATATATTATAAAATATAGAATCTTATATCATAAAATATTAAACACTGTAAAAAATGACATAAAAAATGAAAAAATATCATAAAAAAGACCCATATAGTTAAAGAGCATACGTGCTATATAGAGAGAATTTATATATATATATATATGAAAAAAGTAGATTTATATTTTATGGTGACGTAGTGTTGAAAAAAAAAAAAAAAAGATTATGCCCTAGTTATATGTTTTGATTTTTCTTGTAACTATGTGTATATATTATTCAAAAACATATATATATATATAGAGGAGTGCTCTAAAACTAACTAGTTAGCAAGTTAATACGAAGCTAACTATGCTTTTGAGACCATCACATAACTAATCTCATAATCTGAACCGTCAATTATTTAGGTCATACTTCAAAGATTATCATTACAAAAAATCAACTAAATCGGAAATCATTTAGTCATCTAATTGAAATCAAATAAATAGACGATCAGTGTTTTCGATAAAAACATATAAATAATTGTTATTATAATCAAATGACTAAATGATTTCCGATTTTAGAAATTTTTTACAGGGATGATCTTTGAAGTAGGGCCTAAAAAGACGGTTCAGATTTTGAGATTATAATGTACAGTGGGCCCAACATGGTGGTTAGCTTTGTATTAACTTACTAACTAGTTAGTTTTAGAGTATTCTTGTATATTATATATATATAATATGTGTACGTATAAGATGAGCAAGGCTTTCCTACTTATCAGTTTCGCCCCAAAACTTTTTCTTATTTAGATATAATAATATTATTATTTGTTTAAGTGCAAACATTATTAAGGACAATGCTTCACTCTAGCTATGATCAAGAGCCTTTTCCAATGTACCTTACAATTAATTTTTCTTTTGGGCCTCTATGTACCTTACAATTTAATTAGGTGGCCGGGTTGAGCTTATATTTTCCATGCCTGTCTCACTTTTTTTTTTTTGTGTGTATAAATACATTTTCTCACTAATTTTTGTATCCAAACACATCTATTTGTTTCTTTTTAAAACTAACAATCACAAGTCAAAGTTGTCATACTACTTCTTATTAATGTAAATAGATCGATTAGGTGATGGTGTCGATAATATATAAACCATCTAACATGCATATATAATTAATTAAATATATGTTACAGTTGATTAATACAGTAATACTCGACTCGATATAATATGATGATAATTACTTGATTGTCACCCTACTTAAATATTATTAGTGATTACTTGAAAGACGGACCAAACATTAAATAAATTAATATAACAAAGGGAGAATAGAGAATTTATAATAATAATTTTGACCTTAGATCGATGTTGAATCATAATTATATAAAAGACCTAGTGGCGCGCCAAAGAAAGCACCCATTTTTATTGTTTAAGGGAGTAGTAATACTATTGTGGTATCTATCCTTTGAGTACGTCTATGTGACCTGGTGGCGCGCCAAAGAAAGCACCCATTTTTAATTTAGTTTGACGTGCGCTATGCTAATGATATATCACTACAAGAAATGTGAGTAAAAGCCACATTTATTGGTTGCACAAAAAGGGGTGGCAATTAGACATTAGGGACTAAAGTGCCTCGATTTTAACAAAAATTGGTGGCAATTAAGCAATAGAGACTAAAGTTCCCAAATGCCACTCATTTCTGTACAACCAATGAAGATGACCTTTGTTCACATTTTTTGTAGTGCATGTTTGCAAGCTAAATCGTACAATTAATTAATGCATATATTGCAAAGTGTGAAAGATGTAAATTCCTTAAGATTAAGTAGTGAGGGTGTCGATGGGAAAATGATCGAATTAGGATTAGTATAAGTTAAGAGTACAGTATTTTTTAATTTAACAATATATATATATAAGAGATGCGGTGGCTCTTAATTAGCCTGATTTCGTCAATTTTGAATGTAAATTACACATTTAGTACGTATTTAAGAGTTAATTTAATGAAGTGAACATTAAATTATCTATGAAGAGAACATTTCTTTAATATTATATACAAGGATTCATATAATGAAAAGAACATCAATGGGTGGGCAAAAGACATAAAATGATATATTTAATTATTAGATTGTTTCGTCCAAAAAATAAAATAAAATAAGTATTAGATATTTAGATTCCTTGTTGCAGCTGCGTTTAGATGCACTGCAGGTAAATATTTGGGATAAGCATGGAAATATGACCATATATTATGCATGTATAATTAGGAAATACGAGCATTATGCATATAACTGCTTGTTTATCATCAGAATCTTTTGCTGCTGCCGCCCTTAGATGCACTGTAAAACTAGCTAGTTGGGATGAGGCATGAAGATATGACTCTGATTATTCATGTAACTCCAAGAAATCCCTTATTACCAACAATTATATATAATTAAGGATGTGGATTTGCTGTTTTTTACATTATATGTATATGTACATGTCATATATATATAAGAAGCAAATATTTTATATTACATATATATATTTAAATATTCATAATTTTTTCTGTGCAAAATGTCTGTACGTTATTTGATAATATTTTTGATAAGGTTCAATATTTAGCATATAAAATTATTGTTCGATGTTAAATTTTAGGTTTTAACTTCGAGTTTTGAGCCTAAAACTCAAGAGTTTAAATGAAAACTTAACCAAGTAGCGGGAGCCTAAAAATTAAGAGTTAAATGAATCTCGATGATTCGATACTTGAATGTATTAAACCATTTCCATAATGTAATTAATTAATATAAAATAGAAAAAAAGCCATAAAAACTATACCTCTGCTCTTTAAGACATCCTGCAAATATAAAGAGTATATAAGTATATATCAGTAGTGCTAGACATCCCATATTTTTATACCATAATTTCATACCACCTTATGTGGCAACTTACATGGCATTCATGCATTGGACACTAAAAATTAAAAACAAAAATCCAAAAATAAAAAGAAAAACTTTGTCCAGTAAAATAATGACACGTAAGATGGTATACAAATATGGTATAAGAATGTGGTAAATATAGCATTATTCAAGTATATATATATATGATTAGTTTCATTTAATTTTTATTTTTGTTAAATTCATGTGACTCGAAACAAATTATGATCGTGATAGAATTAATTTTTTTAAAAAATATGTGGCATAACAATCTACAAGGATCCTTTTTCTTTGGTGGAAGAAGATATTTTCATATATGCAGAGTGACGTTAGTTCAGGCATGCAATAAAACACAAAATCGATAAAACTAGCTAGCATTAATATCCTATGTTTGGAAGAAGAAAGTCCACAAACATTTGTTTGGGAGTGAAACAAATAAAGATTGCGATAGAGTTAATATCTTCCATAAACTGCTTCCACATGCACTATAAAATTATCAATCTATTAACAATTTGACATGCCTCGTTCGAACGAACTGAAAAGGCTGTTTAATATAGAAGGAATTTTGTGAAGAATGATGGTGATATTTAATTTGGGAAGCATTATATTCATATTTCAAATTAAACTCTTATTCCATCGAGTGGTAATGTAAGCGCATTAACTTCTTAAAGCGAAAGAATGATTAATTTGGAAGAACGCGAATAGCATTAATTTCGGTAGAGCAATCTCTAAAATCGTTCGTTTCTCGTATTTTAATTAAATTTTAACTAAAATGGCTAAAAAGTCTCTCAACAACTCTAACCATTCTAACTAGTTAAGAATTTTATATATATATATATTCTCCCTATACAACCCAAATATTAGATAGCTAGCTACTCTAGCTAATTTAGCTACTCTAGCTTAATAGCTAGCTCAGTAGGTTGGAACATGATTTTTCTGGTACTTATCTCTATTTTAGCTAAGGGAGTTCCATTTGACAAACCTCCGAAGATGCTCTTATATTTTATGGTGGCCGGATTAATGAATATAGCCAAAAAATGTATCCACATACATCTTTCAAAGCAATTCAGGGAAAAGGAAGTTACTTTAAAATCATATTATTTATTCATGAGGTTATGACTCATGAGACAAATACTGGTGCCCTAAAGAAAAAGTCAAGAGACAAATAATATTGTTGGATATTAATGTCTCTCGGATCTCGACCATACCTTCAGAAAGGCATCACGGCACGAATACATTGGCTGATAATATTTAAGACTGGGGCGCTGACCAATTCCGACCTTATTTTATAGAATCTCATCACAAGGGAGAACCGGCCTTCAGAATTAATTGACATTAACATTAATTTATCAAATGGCCGGCTGACATTAATTTGTATATAATATTCTGTTGGCATTCCAGCACCGTTCAATGCCATGACAACGCGCGCGAGAGAGAGAGAGAGAGAGAGAGAGGGGGCAGCGCTGGTGGAGGGGGAAGTCGCAAGTGGTGGCTAAGGGGGTGAGGTTGATGGTGTCTGGGTTCAGATCCAGTCACTTTTTTTTTTTAGGAAAATTTAAAGTCTAGTTCATTTTATGAGTTTTTCTTAGATTAAGACCGATAGTGATTTAAGGTTTTAAATTAAGTCCTTTTATTTTTATTATTTGATAGTTTCATGTTAGGTTTTAACTCTAAAATTTTGGGCCCCTACTCTACACCTTAAGAAGGGAAAACCCTTCAAATCGGGGAATGACTTTATTATGAATTAAAAGAATTTTATATAAATTAAAAGAATTTTATTATGAATTAAAAGAATTTTCTTATAAATTATTATGAATTAAAAGAATTTTCTTATAAATTTTAAAACACTCATGATTTTTTTCTAAAAACTATTTTTCTAAAGAATCTAAACTAATTATCTCTTTTTTTATTTAATTATTTTTAGTTTTAATTTTTTATAATTATTTTAGTTTTAATTTTTTAATTAATTTTTAGCTGAAATGACAATTTTGACCTTAAAAATTGGTCACATGCTTTGCACGTGACTATATTTTAATGGAAATTGTAACAAAATTGACATAAATCTTTAATTGAAACACTTAAAAAATAATAGTTATTAATTGAAGTAAAGTGAAAACGAGATTCTCAACTGAAAATAAAGGTATAGTTGGAGTTCTTTTGCTAAAAATTTTCCTTATATTAATATAAGGATTCACACTCTAATTTGTATATTTGCATTTCTTTTATATTTTCATACAGTTTTATATTCACACTCTAATTTGTATATTTGCACTTCTTTTATATTCACACTCTAAAATAAAAGCATCAAAAGTGAAAATCTTTACCCTTATATTATACATCTAGTTTTAAAGTGAATTTGCTTACGTTAAAAATATCGTTTAAAATGTAATGCGTAACAGCGTAAGTGTTGATGGGATTGAGTTGTATCAATTCTTTAGTTTTACTATTTAAATTTTTTCCAATAATATGCCTTATCATCATAATTTTCTCTTTTCTTCCAAGTCAACTTTGAGATTCACAAGAGAGCACAAAGTTGCAAATATGCAAATTGAATTTTAGGTTCAGACCAAGATCATGTCACCATCTGTCATGTGATTCATGTCACACGTGCGAAAGATGATGTCAACTCATATTTTAGGTGGCAAATGTTATTTCCAAGTCCATCCTTCTTTATTCTTCCATACATATAAACAAAAATACAAAATAAAGTGGAAAAAACCTGAACCTTTGATGGGGTGTCCATAGAACTATAGAATGTTTTTTTTTTTTTTTTCATCTAGAAGGCCCATTAGGAAAGGCCCATTAAAAAAGGCCCACATAAAGTTAAGGCAAAGACGATGCTAGACTAGAAAGTATTAAAAAAATTATTTGGTATAATAAATATACTGTCACATACATACTGTAACCAATCTAACAACAGTTTGATATCTTCAAAATCTCTAATATGCACAAATTAACACAAATTAACAATGGATGGAGATACTTCTGTTCCTCCATTGAAGGGAAATAAGTAACAAAGAAGAAAAGAAAGTACATGACATAATAGTACCCATTACAAGTTTTACCTTAAGACTCATTTTGTACTGAATCGGTCCTACTCACAAGATCGGGGATTGAAGAACTAGGAGATAAAGATTTTTTGGTCGATACGTATTTAATTGCTTTTTTTTTTTTTTTTTGGTGATAGTATTTAATTGCTTAATTTGTTAGTACGTTTAACAAGATTATGCAAATAGCATTTTAGTTTATGCTACTGAAATTAGCATTTTAGTTTTCACAGTTCTAACAAATATATGCCTGAGAGTGTGTGCGCCTTGGTTATATTAAGAGAGTGAACTGCAAGTCCTGAGACGCCAAGCTTAGCATAGGAATGGTTTTTTCTTCTCTCACATTTCTGTTTCTTACACTTTCTTCTTTTTCTAACTCAAATTATCAAGATGATGTTCCCGGTTGAGGATTTGAGTGTCCAAGTTATTGACTAAGACGAAATTATAAAATTCTCTCAAGCTTAATTAATTGGAAGCTATATGATGAGCTTGTAAAGCCTGTGCAGACCTTAAAATATTGGAACTTCGATTAATGGCATTTTCTTTGCTGAAGAATTCATGTTAGATTTTATAAGGTATATATGTCTAGCTTATTCCCTTGCTAATGTTTGAATGCAGATGATGAGGCAGCGGTAACTAGGAGAAGGGGAATTGTTATGGATGGTATTGAGTACTTGTAAAAGATTGTGAATTACAATTTGATATTCTTAGAGCACAACTCAGTTTAATTTGATTTTGGTTGGGAATTAATACAACTGAGCTGGGCTCTAAGAATTTGTTATATTGCCATGAAACCAATTGTTATATTTCACAATTGAAACTGTAAATTAAAACATGCATAAATGGTCACATTTTATGTAAGGAGCACGTAGTTGCTATTAGTTGCTAGTGTTTATGGATGCATGCATCTGCATAATTTTATTTCATTTGGTATAATCCACACCCACAACTATAGCTTTAGGGATTGAAATGTATTCAATAGAGATATATTTTCTGTATGCATGCTTCAATAAAAAGATTAGTTAAACTACATCATCAGTGGATAATAGAATTCTTCATTGAAAGTAAAAGATGACTACATACTAGCTAGTTTATTAAAGTTTGTTCGAGGGCATGAGCATCGATCCCACTTAGAAACTCGGTTCAACACATAAATATGGAATCCTAAAACTAAGAAATTCGTCAAAGAAGGGGTCGAACCGCTCAATTGTTCCATCTTCCATATTAAATATATTCATTTCTTTTTTTCCATCTTCCAAGTTACTGGCTAAGGCGAAATTTTCCAATTCTTCATTTGAAGCTTAATTGGCAGCTATATGATAAGCTTGTGAAGCATGTGCCCGCAGAGCTTAAAGTATTGGAATTTTGATGAATGGAATTTGCTTTGGTGAAGAATATGCATATTTGAGTTTCTTCATCCCACCTAAAAATTTGGTTGAACTCTGATGAACAAAATTTGTAAATAAATAATAATATTATTCAACATCCAAATGCAATGAAACCAACGGGTTATTTTGTGAGTGTTTGGATTTTCAATATGTAAAAGACCTATTGAAATGAAATTTATTTGTGATTGTGGTTGTACCTTTATTTTAGGTTGCCTACGTACCCATTGCAGAATCAAACCACACGTAGTTCCAAGGTTTTAGGAATTAAATGGGTGGATGACCCATTTAAATGATTTGTGTAATTTGGGTAGGGTTTAGACCTCTTAAATTTGATTTGAGAAATTAATTCAGAGACTTTTGTGTATAGAACTAATTTCTGGAGAATTTGGACGAATTTGATTTTGTGCGAAATTAATTCAAAGAAACTTGTATGAATTGATTCTTAAGAGAATTTAGAGAATTTTGTGAAAGCGGTTGAGTGTGAATTTCGCTCACATTGCCTACGTATCCATGATGGGATCAAACCGAACGTAGTTCGGTGAAGAATTTGACTTGGTTGACTTTGTGCCACTTTGGGGTTGAATTTAGAATTTGGATTTGAGAAATATGATTTTATACCAATTTGATAGAGATGGTTTTGTATTATTTGAGAGTTGAGTTGGAGATTTGGGATAGAAGAAAATGTGCCCATTAATATTTTTGTATCATTTATTTTTTAAATGACACACTTTTATTTATTAATGGACAAATATGAATTTAGTTATATGCTCACTAATATTTTGTATCAATTATTTATTAATTGACACATACTATATTTTTTAATGGGCATAAAGATTTGAGAAAGGTCCATTAGAATTTAATTAATTTTATACCAATTAATTTTGCTAATTGGCATGTTAATGGGCAAATTAACTTTAGACAAGCTCATTAAATTTGGTCGATGCACTTTGAATGAGCTCTTGGCCTTGCGGGTGGGTCCAAGTCCAGTAGCTTTCTGACTTAGTTGGCCTGATGGATTAAGAACACCCTTACCTTGTGGCATGCACCCTTACCTTGTGATGCCATTGCAGATAGCTCGTGAGAATAAAAAATGCAGTCAAGGTGTTTGATACAATGCCAAACTCAGCCGTGAGTCTTCCTCTCTCTGTGTATCTCTATATGCACTGCCTATATGGGGTAGAATCTTTTATGCTTGTAATTGTAAATAAGAGAGGGGACTCTGACTGTATATTTATAGATGACAACTCCTAGGTCTCTTGCCCATAAAGAAATACCCGAAGTCAGCCTTATCACCTCTGGATTCCATAACCTTATGTAATAGGTATTCCTTGTTAATTAGAATTCCTACTTCACCTTAAGTACCAGGCTGTACAAGTTAGTCTCCAATTTGAATTCTTAGTTGTATAAGTGATTAAATAGGTTGCTAACTCAAATAGGTTCTTACACACCCTTGTTAACCAAACAAGCCAACAACCCATTTGTTCTTCAAGTCAACAAATCAACAAGCCACTTTCATCGATCACTTTTATTTTTGGTTTAGTAACCCTCAGCAACCTGTAGCTTGCTCTGACAATTTTGGGACTAAGACCAACTCGGTTAAACTTGTGAGTCAGCAAATGCTCGCCAATTTTTGTTTTGTCTTTCATGAGATGTTGGCCTCCGTTGCAGACCTTGCCTTCTCTTGGTCTTTAACTTGCAGCCATGCCCAAATAATAATCTTGTATACACGGGCCAGCAAAGTGAGATATTTTTTTTTATTTACTTTGCTCTTATTGGTGAAAGCCTCCATTCATTTTGATTTGTAACTGATGTGCATAGAGCAAGAAGGCCCTGGCTTTTCTCTTTTTTGTCTTCCTCACTTGATTAATCTAAAGGGAAAATAAAAGAGCCTTGTTTTCTTTGTTGGCTCACGGCCGAGAAGGATTTTTGCTGTTGCTGCCATCAACTTTGAGCTGATGCCCTTGAGCATGATATTTTGTTGATGCTCTTGGGCGTTGCCTCTTTTGTTGGTGCACTCGGGCATCATTTGAGTCCATCATTTTGATGTCCGTAGCCACCAATTTGGGATTCGGTCGAATCCATTTTTTTGCGGATTTAGCCGAATCCATTTTTTTAAAGGGTGGTTTCAGTCGAAACCAAATTTTGGAAGAGAAAAGATTCAGCCGAATCCATTATTTGAAGCTCATGATGGTTTCAGCCGAAACCAATTTTTTAGTGAGCAAGGATTCAGCCAAATCCATATATTTGACATTTGAGAGATCCATATTCAAAGGATTCTAAACGAATCCAAAGGCCGTCTTGAGAGGATTCTAAACAAATCCAAAGACTTGATTCAACATGCCATTGGAGGAGAATTTTGGTTGAATCCCAAAATAGAGATGAAATGAATGGCATAGAAGGACAGTTACTTGTAATATTTGTGTTCTGGCGACTGCACTTTTGCTCAATACACCTCCATTTCCTCATCCTTTTGGCGTCCTTTCTCTTTTTTCTGAATCTCTTTTCTCAAGTTGCTAAGAGATGAGGATGTGATGAGATAACTCATTTGAAATCAAACTGATCTTATCAGGGTTAATAATCTACAATTCAAAATTGATAATTATCTCTCAATTATCCTTTATTATAGAAGTCTCATATTTATCAACTTCATGCATTTCAAAATGTGAAGCTAATGCACAGTTTTTTCTTTTATCCAACTTGGCACCGGCCACCTATGTGATGTGGTGCTCTATCCTTTTTTTTTTTTGAATTTTTTTATCAATAATGCTACACTTACCACATTTTTTTACCACAATTTCATACCATCTTACATGGCATTCATACATTGAACACTATAAATTAAAAAAAAAAAACCTAAAAAATAAAAAGGAAATATCATTCCAATAAAGTAATGACACATCAAGTGGGATACAAATATGGAAAAAAAAAATGTGGGACAACTAGTATTATTTTTTTTTATGGTTCAACAAACCCATAAATATGATTTTTCAAAACTAAGAGATTTGTCTAAGAGTGGCTCAATTTTTCCAACTTCTATATTATAAATACCCATATCATCTTGCTCTCAATCATAACGCTCAACACTGGTGAAGTATATACAATTGGATTTGCATCCAGGGGATTTTGAAGCATCGATAAAGAAGGAAGAATTACCACCCAATTAAGAAGAGGGTTTTATTTCCCAAGCTTTTCACCTCCGACTGCAACCAATCGCCATCACTAAAAGGAACTTCAAAAACCCTAAACTCAATGGTTCTGCCACGTTTATACAGCCATTTTGCTTTTCTAAAACGAAAATTGCCAATAAAGACCTTTCTGATTCCACCAGATATATTCTTGTCAAAGGAACATAATAAATAAGCTCTTCTGGAGTCTCCACAACAACTTTCGTACGTGATCTTCAATATTACAGACCAAAACCTCGCCGGAAATGTCCACAGTATAAAATTGTTGTTTATAATAAACTAGGTCCAATACCGATGTCGATGTATTAATTCTTGTCCAATTCTTGTCTCTTGGTCTGCAAAATAAGAAACTCTCTGACGAGTCCATTAATTATAAGGTACTAACAAAGCAAAATATTAACCAAAACCACTCAATCTATTTTTATTAACTTGCGGACACTATCTACCAGCCCCCCAAAATATAACATGCGGGCACCTTCCAAAAGAAACGCATCACAACCAAACCAACTACACAAACAGCCCAAAACTCATCTCCTTCTTTTTTTTGCCAAATCGATCTCTTTCTTCAACTTTACCAAATCGACAATTGTTCATCTTCACTCACAGCATCGTTCTGCAACTCCAAAAAAACTGCAGTTTCAGTTCACTTTGCAGTTTCAGAAACTGCAGTTTCACTTGCAGTTAGTAACTGCAACTGCACAGTTTCAGTTCATTTGCAGTTTCACTTACACTGCAACTGCAAGCTTGCAACTCAAATAAACTGCAGTTTCAGTTCATTTGCAGTTTCAGAAACTGCAGTTAGTAACTGCAACTCCAATAAACTGCAGTTTCAGTTCACTTGCAATGTTCCAAAAATTGCAGTTTCAAAAATTGAGCTTAAAAAAAAAAATCAAGAACCTTCTACTGATAAGAAATCAAAGTAGGAGTCTACGTACCACAAGCTGTGATCATGCTCAATCGAGGAGAAGTCGGAGTGGTCAGAGCAGATCTAGAAGGTTTCGATCAAGCTCGGAGCATATCCATTAGAAGGCTTCAATCAGGCTTCGATCAAGCACAGAGAGAGAGAGAGAGAAAGAGAGGAAGCCGGCGGCATTACTCTCTTTTCTAGCATCGATTTGCTGTAGGTTGCAGTCAATCAGCAGCGGGGAAGGTGGGTTGAGTCGGCGCCGGTGTAGGGAGTACACCGGTGGTCGCCATTCGTTGGGGGAAGGCCGGAGCAAGAAGCTTCAGTGTGGAGCAGTGTGGATCGCGAGAGAGAGAGAGAAAAAAAATAACATATTTTTTTAATATCATAACTTACAAATGTGGCCTTATTGTTAAATTTGAACAATAGGTATAGTAGAAGTTAAATAAAATACTTGTCATGTATTCTAGAGTAATTAATTCTTTAAACATTTGAATCGAAGTTGAGTGTATCCATTTTAGTGATTTAATTACTACCATCATCTTTTGCTCACTCTATTTTTTCCTTCTGCCACTGATACAAACATTAGAGTTGTCAAGAATCAAGAAGCAAAAGGTAATAGAAGAAATTGACATACGACAGTGAATAAAGCTTAGAAACATCAGACATCAAGGAAGTCTCATGGCCCACTACAATTCACTCTAAAAATAAGCTGTTCATAATATTTGTACAAACTCACATAAAAAATTGTAATGATAAATAAGTTCATTTTGTATAAATAAAGTCTATATTATATTTGCTTCCGTGTTTTTAGTGCCGAGCGCAATTAGTAACAGTATAACACGAGTGTTAAATAGTTACAATATAACTCTTATTGTCACTGTCAACGCTCTATTTATAATACCGAGCACTCAGCTCATTAAAGTGAACCGGCATGTCACTATGGTTTTGCATGTGGGCCAATCGATGATGGATTTTTTTGTTTTGGACTTAAAAAAAAAAAAAAAAAACCTGAAAATTAAGATTGAAAAAAAAGAAGAGAGACTTTATTCATTTATATGAAATATCCTCCAAAAGTACATTAGAAAGTCTGGGAGAGCCATCCTCAACCCAAATATGGAAGTCATGAAACATAAGCACTTTTTTGCCACAAGAATCAAGATGCGCTACCTTGTTACAATCACGAGGAGTATATTGACAAACATGGAGATCAAATCCCATGCTAAGCAAAATATAAGCCTGGGCCTAGTAACACCAGCCCAATGATCCTTTCGATGGCCAAGAAAGTAGAAAGCCCAAACCATTGAGACAACCAAACTTGGCAAAACTGTCAACAACATAAAGTTTTGATGAAGGCTAAACTTTTTTCATAAAAAAGTTGCTATTGTAAGACGATGGTAGAATTAGAGACAAGAGTGTCAAGAACATCCCACTTAAAAACTGGGCTGAACCCATAAATATGGAGTTCTAAAACAAGGAGATGTGTCCAAAAATCGCTCAATTTTTCCATCTTCCATGTCATAAATACCCATGTCCTCTTGTTGTCGATGGACAAAGAGAAGCAAATCACTAGTAAAGTAGATGCAATTGGCTTTGCATCCAGAGTATTTGGAAGCCTCGATAGAGAAGGAAGAATTATCCCCCAAAAATAGAGCTCTATTCCCCAAATTCTTCACCTCCGAATCGAACCAATTGCCACTGCGAAACGGCACCTGAAAGACCCTAAACCCAGTGGTCATATCGGTAATCTCTTCCCTAAAACGTGAAACCGCCAATAACACCCCTCCAGATTCCACCAGGTATAGCTTTCTACAGTTAGCACACATAATTTGTCTCGGCATCTCTTCAACAACAACCTTGATATGCACTTTGTGAGGATCTTCAATGTCACAAACCAAAACACTTCCATCCAAAGCCATGATATAAAATTGTCTTTTGTAATAATTTAGGTCCATTGCTTTCACTATGTCCACCATTGTCCAATCCGTGTCTCCTGGTCTCCAAAATGCCATTTTTTCCGACTTATAAAGAACCATGACTACGTAATCCGATGCCCAAGAAGGGCTCGACGACAACACAAACTTCCACAAGAATTGGCGAGCCAAGAACTGCCCGCGATAGTACCTAAATTTCTCAACATTTGGCAGCTCAATTTGGGCACGATTTAGAGGATGCACCAAATGGGCTTTCCAGTCCGTAGATATAGTTATCAACCATCCAAGACTAGAATAGCACAGCTTTGCCTTGGCTTCTGGGAGAGTCACTTTGTAAGACTTACGTTTTGTGAGGTTGTGAAACCCACGAATGTCAGTGTCCTCCCAAGCTAGCACCACAGAACCTGTGTCTGGGATTGGGAGCATCAGCAATGGGAATTGATGGTGTGTTGATCCAGCGGCGAAGTTTTCTTTGGTGGCGACTGATCTCCATGATTTACGAACCGCGCCGAAAGCGATGTAATCCACTATGGGAACTATGGCTTTGGCTATGGACGCCACGAGATCTTGTGGAAGATCTGACCAATTGGGGGTCGGAGACGATCTCTTTCGTTTCGCCATTGAAGAAGAAGAAGAAGATCTCAGAGCACCGCAACACAAGGTTTTGGTTGTGGCCCTGTGCTGTGTTTGTCTGTGGATTGGGAAAAGAGCATCGGCGGCTTGTAGAACAGAGGCCAATTCATTGGTTTAGGACCTTTAGGACAAATGGTCAATAAATTAGAATAGAGAAACATAAAGAATAACTTTTTCCCTAAAGTAAAGATATAATAAATTAAATAATTAAATGAGGACAAAAAGAAATAATAAATAAAATAATTAATTGAGAAAAAAGAGACAAAAACAATTGTAGGACAATAAGAATAAAGAATAGAATTCGAAGAATAAAGTAGGATGGAAAACAGATTACAAAATAAGGTATACTTTAGTAAGGAAATTTTAAATTTTTTTTGCTAGATGCCCTCATGACAACATATAATTTTAACAGATAAAAAAGTTTACCTTTTGAAGTTTTTTTTTTTGATAAAATAATTGTATTTATTGCTCTATTCCGACTAACTCCCACCAAATCTTTAAATAAGACACTCACCACACAAGGAGGAGGAAAAGGATAGGACACAATACAAAAGTCCCCCTCTATAGAAAAATTATTTTGTGTAATCGATATATAGAATATCAAAATTATGTGAGACGCATGCTATTTTGTTTGAATAATTGACAAAATTAAGAATATAATCTTAAATTACAATGATTAGATAACTATAAGAAAGAAATTAACACTATTAAAACTAGGCCAAATAACACTTTTGGTCCTTGTATTTTTATGAAATTTTTATTTTGGTCTTGTATTTTTTATTTTTGGCGATTTTAGTCATGTATTTTCTATATGATAACAATTAAGTCTAAATAGTTAATATTGTTTAAGTTGTTAACGAAAAATCTGACGTAGAAGCACGTGCTTCGCACATGAGTGACATTTCGAATCTTTTAGTCCACCTAGATACTTATTTAAGCCTTTTTTTGTCATTTAACATATTCAGTTTGATATTGAAACTTCTTATTTTTTCTTATTGATTACATATAAGGACAGGTATGGGCGTATATAGGCATCCAAGTAAAGTAAGATGTCTGAAATGTCAATCACGTGTAATGCACGTTAAATTCTTAATCATTAATTTAACGAAATTAATGATTTAAACTTAATTGCTATCGTATTGAAAGTACATGACTAAAATTTTCTAAATTAAAAATATATGAACAAAGTGAAAACTTCATGAAAGTAGATAAACTAAAAGTGTCATTACCTTAAAACTATAAGAATCTATAAATAAACTGCGTACTTAATTTGACCTTGTAAGTTTTTCAGGCACATAGACCTTTAGCAATTTGCACCACACAATTCCTTTCAAACATTTGGAAAATATCAAGTGTATCTGTGTATGTGATCAAATTGCTGCCGTCATCTTTTGATGCTCACCCGGTTTTTTCTTTCTTTGTGCAACTAAAAAGGTCAAAAGAGAAATTGACAAACTACACTGAAATTAGTGTTCTAAACCACCACGCAACTCGTGGGCCAGGCCAATAAGCCCATAATGTGGCAAAATTATAGGTCTTCTTGAATTCCATAAGGCCCACGACGGCCCTTTTGCCTCTTCCCCAATTTCCTCTTGGCTTCTATCGCATCCCTTTCAGCACCAGATCATCCATCGCATATTCACATCCCCCAACCAAAGGCAACAAAGGCAGCTATACCCTCCGGTGGGCCCCAACCCGATCAGCCACCCCTGCCCATCTGCCGACGTGTCACACAAAACGACAGGATTCAGATACGTGGAACCACACTTCTCGAGGTGCGGTACACTCAAACTGACCGTGAACAGCGCACCACGTGTCCCACCACCCGGTCCACCCCTCTCCTTCCCTGCAGCAGCTCCAGCCTCCACCGCATCCCACCCCCACCCAAACATCCTATAAATTCAAACCTCATTTTCTTGCTTTCTCCATCGTCGCCAAAAGAACACAAATCATAATTCTGTCACTACCACCAATTCGATCAATCTCTCATAACGTTATACTTCTGATTTTTTATTTTATTTTATTTATTTAATTTCATTTTGTGGGAAAAAAAAAAATGGAAAATCAAACTCTGACCGGTTTGCTGAAGAAGGTGGCGTCGGAATTCCCGAACCGCCGGGCTCTTTCGGTTTCCGGAAAGTTCGATTTGACTCACGCGCGGTTGCAGGAGCTTGTCGATCACGCCGCCTCTCTCTTAGTCGCCTCCGGCATCGCTCCAAACGACACCGTCGCTCTCACCTTCCCAAACACCGTCGAGGTAATAACATTTTCCATTCACTTTCCTCCACTTTCTCCGCAACCAAACACGGTATAAGATATAAAATTACTATATTTTAAATTTTAAATTCTGTTTGTTTTTGTGTGTAGTTTGTTGTGGTGTTTTTGGCGGTGATTCGGTGCCGAGCGACAGCTGCGCCACTGAACGCGGCGTACACGGCGGAGGAGTTCGAGTTCTACCTCTCCGACTCGGAGTCGAAGCTTCTGATTACGTCAGCAGACGGAATTGAGCCGGCTCAAGCCGCCGCTTCCAAGCTCAACATCCCTCACGTGACCGCCTCGTTGTACGACGCCAGCAGCCACTTGACTCTCTCCTCCACCACCGCCACCGAGTCGTCGTCGGTTTCGCAACTCGTCAACGACCCGTCCGACGTGGCACTCTTCCTCCACACCTCGGGAACCACGAGCCGACCCAAGGGGGTTCCCCTGACTCAGCTCAATTTAGCCTCCTCGGTCCAGAACATCAAATCGGTCTACAAACTCACTGAGTCAGACTCGACCGTAATCGTGTTACCTCTGTTCCACGTGCACGGGTTAATCGCCGGGTTACTGAGTTCTCTCTCCGCCGGAGCAGCCGCGACTCTCCCGGCCTCCGGCAGATTCTCAGCGTCGACGTTTTGGTCCGACATGCTCGCTTACAACGCCACGTGGTACACCGCGGTCCCCACCATCCACCAGATAATCCTCGAACGCCACGCCAGCAAACCCGAACCCGCGTACCCAAAGCTCCGGTTCATTCGGAGCTGCAGCGCGTCGCTGGCGCCGTCGATTCTGGCACGGTTGGAGGAGTCGTTCGGCGCACCGGTGCTTGAGGCTTACGCGATGACCGAGGCGACCCATTTGATGGCTTCGAACCCGTTACCCGAAGACGGCGAGCACAAACCCGGGTCCGTCGGGCGACCCGTGGGCCAAGAAATGACGATTTTGGACGAGAACGGCGTCGTTCAGCCGGAGGGTGTTAGCGGCGAGGTGTGCATTAGGGGACCTAATGTGACTAAGGGGTACAAGAACAACCCGGAGGCGAATAAGACCGCTTTCACATTCGGGTGGTTCCATACCGGAGATGTCGGGCTTTTGGATTCGGATGGGTATTTGCACCTTGTGGGTCGGATTAAGGAGCTGATTAACCGTGGAGGTAACTAAATTTAAGCTCAAACTGTTTGATAATTGCGTACTTTTAGCTTGCATTGTGATATTGGGTGATTAAATTGAAGCACAAACTGTTTGATAATTGCTTAGTTTTAGCGTACATTGTGATTCTGATTTGTGGGTACAAAGTAGAATGCATTTGGACTGAGATATTGTTTGTTTGATTGTTTCAGGGGAGAAGATATCACCCATTGAAGTAGATGCAGTGCTTTTGTCTCATCCCCAGGTTGCTCAAGGGGTTGCCTTTGGAGTCCCTGATGACAAATATGGTGAAGAGGTATGTGTCTATTTGTCTACAGTGCCTATAAAACACGCCATTCTCTTTAGGTTCGGTTTTATGTATATTTATGTACCATGTGTTGATTTTGCAGATTAACTGTGCCATAATCCCAAGAGAAGACTCGAGCATAGACGAGGAAGAAGTACTTCGATTCTGCAAGAAGAATCTGGCCACATTCAAGGTCCCCAAGAAGGTGTTCATCACTGACTCTCTCCCCAAAACTGCTACTGGGAAGATCCAACGCAGACTTGTAGCAGAGCATTTCCTTGCACAAATCTCCACTGCTAAAGTTCCCAAGTTTGGTGCTTAATTCACCTACAGGACTCTGCAGGTTAATTTATTGTGTGTAGTATTCCATTTCACTAAAATTCAAAGAATATACACATGTAGGCTGCCTCTCAAATGGTCACGTGAGGATTTTTATTTTATTTTTTTTTAACAGCATGGTGATTGGTGACCTCTGCTATTTGTCCCATAAATTGTGTGCTTGGTGATGTAGCATAACTGTTGAAGATAAAGTGATAAACGAGGGCCTACCCTCACCTCACCTCACCCGTTGTGTAGTTGTGTGGCTTTGTGTTTCTTTATTGACCAAAATGTTGAAATGAGGAATACTTAGGAAGCCTGTTGTTTGATTTGTCTTTGATTCTCCTTGGCTTTTGTAGCAGTAATGCTAAGTGCAAAGTTGGGTTTGGGTTTATAATGACGAAAGCACACAGCTCATGCTCATAAAAATACAAGCTTTGCCAGGTCGATCTCCACTGTTAACCATTTTTCTATGAAAGAAGATGCATCCAATGGACATGTAATTGTGTGAAGGCCTTTTGCTTATTTAATTGAGGAAGGAAATTTGCTTTATTCTAAAATCCTATTCATTTTATGAAGTTAAAATTCAATTGCTACTTTGCTACAGAAAGTGATGATTTGATTCCCTGTCTGTCTTTCTTTGGACTCCAAGCTCATGAAATCAGCTGTTTCTTAGCCTAATGGGAAAGATCATCAGAGGGCAGACATATCTACACACTAAAACAAATTCATTCATGGTAATTAAAAAGAAATGTTAGTCCATCTAAATCGAAAACCTATGTATAGGGTCTTTTATCAAAAGTTGTTGAAGGAAACTTTTGTGTTCTTTAAGCAGTATTGGGCTAAAACGTGTAACTCTTTTGGTGCTGGGTCTGGGTCAATGCAGGTATGGATATGACATGAACAATAATTGAACATGACCCAACCATACCAATAAATAAATATTTTCAATACCAATGGGATCCATTATTAGTTGTCCTATATATCCACCTAAGAAACCACACGAGGCAGGAATGGGTTATGTACTTATGTCCACGGTCCACCCATAATTAACAATAAACCTTGAGAAACTGCTAAAGGTAACGACATCTCACACATTGACCACAAACACATCTGCGGATCAGTTTGCGACATACAAAGTTGCTCAATGGCCAAACTGCAACACCCAAAAGCCACTGCTTCATTCATCACCATCACCAGCTGATCGATTGTCCATCCTGAAACTCAAATGAACCACGTACACCTTCATGCTTGTTAATAAACTATACAAAACCTCCGGTGAGGTGAGGTTGTGGTCCATTCTACTTTGCTAATAAGCAACTCTTTATTATCTCAGGATGGTAAATGATGAATGTGGGGTTTCCGGCCAGATGTGTCTTCCTCAAATTGTCCCACGAGCTGCAACGATAGAAAATATATATTACAAAATAAAAAATGAATGTGTCTTCCTTTTATTTGTTTTTGATCATAACCGTATAATATTCAAGGGTTTATTTAACCCACTCAAACTCAAAAAGTGTTACGAATCAATTTCATCTTTTTCTTCTTACGTACTTTTAGATAATAAATATACGACTACAATTAAAAATCAAACATAAACAAGCAGATAATCTGAATTCTTAAACAGCACGTAAAGAAAATATAGAAAATGTTTTACCTCGTCCAACAAAGGAGAGGAGAGGTCCTTTGGATCTATGTTGAGTTTATTTAATTCCTCAACCATGTAGATCCTTTCTGCAACACTATATATATATATATATATATATATATATACCAACTAAAATTAACCACTAGATAGCTAGGTTGTTTTACATACGTTTAAGTTGTGGCATGCATGCAAGCATGACCAATGAATTCATATATATAGTTTACAGACTGACCTGAAGGGGGCTGTAAAGTCAATCTCAATTGGATCGTTATTATCATGTCCAATATTTGAATATTGACACTTAATTTTATATCCACCTCTAAGTTCCTTGACCATCTCATTCTGAATGTAATATAATATCAGCAAACACATCCCCAAATAATTAATGAGAAATTTTTAATGTGGTGATATGACTAATTTATAATACATTTATACATGTACACTTTATTAATATCTAAAATTCTAAAATTTAAACAATATCTTTAAAATTGTACACCACCGTATAATGTTACGGCTTAAAACCAACAATTAAGTAGTATTTCAAGACATGTATCATTTGATTTTGATGCCTTACTTACCACTCAACATGGTCTCTGTACGGTCCATCAAACAATTGAGGTCTTCATCATGCATATAGAAATCACGGGTAGTGAAATCATGAATTAATTAGGAGTCACATTCATGTGGCTTTGTATCTCAGAAATACGGTTCATTCCATCCAAAATAATTTCCTTCCTATCATAAACTTCCTATAAAATGCGCAAGGCTTGCCCACTAGAAGTCACAAAGGGAGTTATGGTCTGATCGAGGGAGGGAAAAAGAAAATCAAAATAGATAAAGAATGAATGACAAAGATAATAAGACACGAATTCTGGGTGTTTGACATTCTTCTCAAAAATTGTTTTTTGTTTTCATCTTTGATTATTTATGGATCAAACAATGAAGAATTTTTTTGATAATTGTTTTTTAATAAAATCACGACTATCAACAAATGCCCATGTAAAATTGTAAACGCAGTGAATTCAAAACACTAAACATCAACGAAATCATGATCATCATCAATTCATCATCATCGAAAAGATAGCTTCTAATATATATAATTGATGATGTTAATTTCTCGTGGTTTTGAACATTTTTGGATTGGTCAAAGTCTGGTGATTAATTGTGCCCTCCATTACAATTTACAACGCAAATCAGAATGAGAGGAAGAGAGGTAGAGTCATATAGCGCTTTGAGGGGATTTTGCATGGTGTGCCGGCAGGCCCTACACCATATGAGAACTTTTAGAAAGTAAACAACGGTGAGCATGTTCGGAGTTTATAAAGGATTCTTTTAGGATTTCTTTAACATGTTTATTAATCCGTAATCATAACTTAATTCTTTCAAAATAAAGATTTGGATTCCAATTATGGATGAATCTTGTGTTTATTAACCATATAAGAATACAACACAAGTGGGGTTCACATAAAATCAGGAATTCAATTCCTTATTTTGGAGGAATTAGATTCTTGGGTGGGGAGTGATATTCTGATTCCTTATTTTGGAGAAATTCAATTCCTTATTTTTTCCCATTATACCCTAATATTATTAACTAGCATATCAAATAATTTATTTAGAATAAGGGCATTTTAGTAATCAAATGCCCACATGATATCATTCATATTCTGATTCCAAATAGTTAATAAACAGCTTCAATGAGAATTCAATTTTTTCTCAATCCAATTCCTTCTAACCCGATTACGGATTAGTAAAAGACCATAGTGCGTTACTTGCTGTGCAAGTATACATTTATTTGCAAGTCAGATGCTTACTAAATGGGAGAGTCGGATGCTTGTTAAAGCCTAGAGTTATTTGTCACTACCTTCCTGGCACGTGTCAATTAATATTTTTATTGTGTTTTTTTTTCTTTTTGTATTATTGTTTTATAACTTCCCACCACTCTCCAATAAGGTGGTGGGGTGTCTTCTTTTTTATTTTTGAAATTTTATTTTAATATTGTATTTACAATAGTGCCCTTGTTTATTAGGTTATTTTTATGAGACTGTTTTTTTGAATGAAATGTATTTTAGGCAATCTCATTTTTAGTGAAGCCTGTAACACCAAACCTTATTCCAAGCTGTATAATAGTAAAGATATATAGTTGGACCAAACCGGTCCAATGGTTTCATTGGTTTTCAAAATTTATTTCCAATCTTAAATAAGGCCTAGCAAATTAGCTATTTTCATGGTTATTTTAGAAAAGCTATTTTCATACCTACTCACAAACATAATGCCACTGTCTAACAAAAAAATGACATATTATATTACTCATACATACATACAAATACTCCACTCAATGTGCTTGATGCAAAACGTTAAATTTGACCATTTAAACGTTTAGATAAAGGACTTTGAAACTAGAAAGAAATTCTAAAATGATGTGATTTAAAGTTTTAGAATTTGTAAATTTTTTTGTTTGGTTAACCTAATAAATAATGAAATTTAAATACATATTTTATAATTTATAGTTTTTAATGCATCAATTATAAATGAATGATGGTTATGGTGGCAGCAACAAGGATGATACTTGTGGTGAGTTGATATGGCCCACGGGAGGTGGGAGAAATGGTGGCGGTGACATTGGCCACGACGGTGGTGGTGATATTGTATTAATTGGCAAGGTAATGGGTGGTTAGGTTTATTTTGGAGTTTTGAAAGTGATACTAATTTAAGTAAAATTTTGAAAATGACACAAATTTAGAAGAATTTTAAAGTTGGAATTTATAACTTTCAAATTCTACCAATTTTTTTCCACATTGAATTTATTAAAATTTTGTGTTTATGGACTTAAGTAAGATGTTCTAGATGTTCTAATTTCCTAAGTTTTGTCTAAATGTTAAGTTTTTTTCTCCATCCAATGCCAAACATACCATAAAATGTATATGAGATTCTATATTCGAATGTCTCTCTCCTAGATTTAAAAAAAAGGGTTAAATACAAAAATGGTTCACAAACTTTACAGTGAATCTCAATTTGGTCCACTAACTATAAAAAGTATCAATTTGGTCCACGAACTTTTCAAGTTGTACCAAACCAGTATAAATGTTAATTTTCATCAAAAAATTAACGGAATTGGTCACATGAAAATGTGATGAACGAACTAAAATGCCTTTGAAAATGTGGTTACTTGCTGAGTTGCTGTGCACATGACCAGTTTTCGTTAAATTTTTCAATGAAAATTAACATTTGTACTGCTTTGGTACAATTTGAAAAGTTCGTGGACCAAATTGACACTTTTTATAGTTAGTGGACCAAATTGAGATTCACTATAAAGTTCGTGGACTATTTTTGTATTTAACAAAAAAAAAATTATAAAACTTCTTACTTAAAAAACGTTTTATCTAACTAACGACGCCGTTCTATTTGTCGTTTTTCATTAGAAGATGATGCGCGTTGATACTCTCTAAGTCTCCAACGATGTCAATGAGGAGGCGTTTGCCAACGTATTCCCCAGAAATGAAATACAGGAATTCTGAAACTGGGAAAATAGCCGAAGGGACCAAATTATCATCAGCTTGGACATTTGCTCAATACTGTAAGTTCTTCGAAGTTGAAGCTTTCTCACAGGCTCTTCTGCATCTCCTCTGTTTGATGATTTATGAATCCTATGTTTATAACTTTTGCTCGTAGTTGTGATGAGTTTTGGATAATGTAAATGCAAAACCCATTTGAATACTTGACTGCTATAGCAAAGAAAAGTGAACTGTAGGAAGTAAGCTTGAGAAATAGGTTACAATGAATAATCTTCGATACCCTTTTGACCATCGAGGTCGGGTTCACTCGTCTGGACCTGTTTGACACTTAGCATGGTTTGTTATTTTTTTCGTTAAACTTAGCATGGTTTAAGAATTAATGGGCGCGATTCATATTAGCTTATGGTTGATTTTAAGTGAATTAGGGTGACTGTAAGCATGTTAAATCTCTTTAAATTCTGTGACAATTTTCTACATATGGAACTAGTTTTCTTTTGCTATACTTTTGACACACGAAAAACTAACTTAAACATTGCAAGATGTCATTCTTTTGCTTGTAGGGGTTTTAATTTACAATTAGTATTAGAGACATTCTTAGATTGTTAAAGGAGTTGCTAAAAAGTTCTCTCTGATTTGTTCTATCCAGTTGCAAAATCAAGTTTTTCTTACTGGTGATATAAAGATGGAAGCAGAAAGTCAAACGAGTGAGGTAAAATATGCTGCTGATATTTCCTCTATAAAGGAAGCACAAGGACGCATCAAGCCGTTCATACACAAAACTCCGGTCTTGTCCTCTGAATCTTTGAATGTTCTTTCAGGAAGACGGCTGTTTTTCAAATGTGAATGCTTCCAAAAAGGGTGAGAAGTTAATTAACATTTATCAGTTAGTGGGAGACTTCTGATTTTTGTACTTCTTTCCTATATAGGTTTGTTCTTCATTATAGTTTCCTCAGAAAATAATTCTTATTATGTGACCTATACAGTGGTGCTTTCAAATTCAGAGGTGCTTGCAATGCTGTATTTTCACTTGATGATGATCAGGCTGCTAAAGGGGTTGTAACACACAGCAGGTTTGCTTTGGGCTCATTTGTATCTCATGGGTATTTTCATTGACCAGTTTGTGTGATTACCACCTGATATTGCCCTCCAAATTTAGTGGTAACCATGCTGCAGCATTGTCTTTGGCTGCAAAACTACGGGGAATCCCTGCATACATAGTTATACCAAAAAATGCTCCAAAATGCAAAGTTGAGAATGTCATGCGTTACGGTGGTCAGGTTATCTGGAGTGAGGCCACAATGCAGTCAAGGGAAAGTACTGCATCCAAGGTGTTGCAAGAAACTGGCGCAGTTCTTCTACATCCTTACAATGATAGGCGCATAATAAGGTACAAGTGTGGCTTTTATTTGTTTTAACCGCATTTGTTTAATCTTTTTCCCTTGATAAGGGCAGAGTAGAAATCTTTTGCACAGTGATGTGCTTGTTTTGTATAAATGTTATTGAAACTTAGGATGTCTCTTGAAAGTCTTCTCTGTTGATTAAAACTAAGACTTACAGTGAGAGAGTGTATGTCTTTGGTTCAAGGACAACCAAATCGAAATCATGTTATGATTTGTAAACTGTTGTTCTATATGTATATATCATGTTTACCATATTGTCTTGAAAATACAACAATAGCTGCTGCCTTAAATTTTATGGGGATATATTGCCCTGATTACTCCTTAGTAAGTATTACATAGGCTAATTCCTAATACTTAAACAATTCTGATACATTAAAAAAATTATGACTTCTTCCTTGTAGGTGAATGTATTGACTCTACTATAGTTCCTATTAGCGTAATAATGTGGGCAGGGTATCTTAAATCAACGTACCTAATGAAATTAGGGCTTTATGACATGTTTAATTGTTTTGCAGTGGGCAGGGTACCATATCATTGGAACTTCTGGAGGAACAGGTTCCCCAGTTAGACACTATTATAGTTCCCATAAGTGGTTTGTTTATCTTCATTAAATCATCAAATTTTGTCAATTCTTTCATTCTTGTTCCTGCATACTTTTGTTGTTGATTTCTGAGCTTTGTTTTCTGGTGTTAACCATGTTATTTATGTAGGAGGTGGCTTGATATCAGGTGTGGCTTTGGCTGCCAAGTCCATAAACCCTTCCATTCGAGTTTTAGCTGCTGAACCTGAGGGAGCTAATGATGCAGCTCAATCCAAAGCAGCTGGGAGGATAATAACATTGCCCGAGACCAACACTGTAGCAGATGGGCTTCGAGCTTTTCTTGGAGATCTTACATGGTATACAAAAATCTACTTTTGTACAACGGGTTCTTTAGAAATTTATCTTCAGCTTCTCAATAATGAAATTCCTGCCTAGCTCAGTATTAAATGTGCTTCTGCACATGTTTGGAAATTTACCTTAAGTAACTCAGTCTATCTTTATGCTGAACCAGGCCTGTAGTAAGAGATCTTGTCGATGGCATTATAACTGTAGAGGACAAGGAGATTATAAATGCCATGAAACTCTGTTACGAGATTCTGAAGGTTGCCGTAGAACCTAGCGGAGCAATAGGCCTTGCTGCTGTTTTATCCGATAGTTTCAACAAAAATTCTGCTTGGAAGGATTGCAGCAATATAGGAATTATACTTTCTGGAGGTAATGTAGACCTAGGCATCCTATGGGATGCATACAGAGAATGAAAGCTAAATAACTTGGTTTTTGTTTTCAAACTCGCTCTTTCCCTTAATACTGATGCTTGCTCCTACGAAGTCAAATCGAAAACCTTGACACATTTTTATGTATTATCTACACTAGTCACTAGTGTCCTTTAAGTACTATTAACAGTGAACAGATTTAGAGTTCTCTGTAAGCTTGCAAAATTCATAAAAACCTGTTGAAAAGCTGTTCCCTTTTTTTCTATTATTATTTCCACTCATTGTTTGTTTAGAAATTCCTTGAGGGTTTGGTATATGCTTGAATACAGTCTTTACCCTAAAAGATTGAGGATTCACAGTTTCGAGAAAAACCCTTTAAAAAATGAAAACTATGTTTTGCTAGAGGCTGAAAGGAAATTATACTTACAGTTTTGGGCCAAGTGTCAATCTAGTATGCAGAAACTAAAACAAGGCCAAGTTTTCAATGAGCTAGGTGACTCTGTCCTTGAGCTTGGCCCAATGAATTTCGGAGAACCTAGAACCAACACCAAAACAAAGCCCATCACGTACATGGTACTAATAACATTTATTTATGCATTTATACAAGCCCAATACATTTGTGAGACTTTATGGCAAGCTAATCTTGCGAATCAGCTAGCTTGTAAGAATTGCTTTGACAGATTTGTCTTAGTTCATAGATTTAATAATGGGAAAGGATATGAATGCATGAAAGGTCTATCTCAGTGCAATCTGATATTTCAGTGAGCTGTCTGTTATTCAATGATTCAGTGTACTATACGGCTTATAAATTGTATATATATGACTCAGTCTTTGCTGTGCTTTGCAAGTTGATGTATGATTGTTAGAATTAGCACCGCAAACAATTGAATAAGCTATTAGCTATGTGGCTATATATCCCGCATTTGGGACCACTGAGATATGAGTGGTTGGTTCAGCACTAAATAGGTCCGAATATAAATGAGATGATTTTGCTTGTAAGCTGGTGTGGAAATCATTGGTCTGTCTTTTACTGTGATCTGTCACAAGAATCCTAATTTTTTATAAATGCTAATTGTCATCAAGCCTCATGTATGTGATTCTGATTCACAATTTGTTAGTATGTATTGTAAGGTGTTAGAAATGTATAGTGAATGCATGGAACAGTTTAGCATTTGGATTAATGCATTATGCATGCATCAATGTCATATTCATGGGCCATTGTGTTGGTCTGAACATGTTTTACACTTGCAGTTTCAAGAGCTCAATCCTATGCTGCTATCAAATGCTTGTAGTTATTTAAATATCTTTAATTTCGAAGAACTTTGGGAAAATGGGGCGGACCACACTCACAAATGTGAGTAGTGGTCTCATTAGGACCCCATTTAAGCATTTTTCCAAGAGACTCTGTATTCTCTTGTATGAATAACGATTGAGAGCTGTCTTCTTCCCGGTCTGATGAGAGTAGGGTGAAGCAATTAATGGAGTTGGACATGGACAAGATTTAACATTCCTTCTTAGTTAGATTCACACATTAATAACGAAGTGAAAGAGGCATTGGTGCACACACATGCACGTACGGATGAGAACCACATGCATCACTGTCATGGTGCTGAAAAAGAGTGCAGCTAGTATTTGCCAGATTGTGATGAATGTTATGGTCAAATGGTCAATCAACTACTGCAGCAGTTGCAAAAATGAAACCATGCATAGTTACATACATTGAAAGTACATTCGACTTTGGTTGGGTTGAAAATTTTAAAGTCTTTGGGTTAACCCAAATATATAATGTATTGGGCCACCTCTTTGTCTATTATTGATTAGTTTTGAGTTGGTGATTGTTTAGTAGGGCTGACTAGAATTCATTTTTGTTATATCAGTATTAATTTGTAAGCGTAGAGAAACTCATGACTGATTTGGTATTCAAATCTAATAACATAATTCTATAATAGTACTTATGCTTTTATATTTTATTTATATTATATGTAAGTTTTTTCTTATTCGATTGCTTAACAAAACTAGGTTGGACACAGGCCCACATCTTGGCTTAAATGTTGATTACTTTTCCAACACTCAAATAAATGTCATTATTAACTCCAGGGTCGATATCATCAACTAATGTAGATAGAATTTATTGCTCTTGTACTATGCAGGATATTTATCCATATCAGATTGCTTAATGGTGATTTTAAGCATAGCATTGGGTTACGGATCAGGACTTCGTTTTAATTGTCAATACTAAGCCACTGTCCTGTGTATACATCCTTCTCAACTTGATAAAAATGATATTGATGGCATCAACTTGTTGCTAAAGGTATAAGTTGGGGAGGGTCGGACGGATACGACCCAGTTAATCATGGTAAATGAGGATCATATCACAGTTGAATGTGCCGTTTCGTAGCGTGTTGTGTTTGAAAAATGTATAGACGACGGGTTATAACATGAGTAGCCGACAAGTTTATATTTTTAAAGTATTTATTACATAATGGTGCTTGTCACATCAAAAAATTATTAAAAAAATATAAATAATAAATTATAATATGAGTAAATAACGAATTTATACATTTAAGGTAATACTGATAAATATATATGTCACGTGACGGTGTTTGTCATATTGAAAAATTACTGATCCTCATATTATTGAGTTATATATTAAATGTAGGAGTAAATATTAAGCCCCATCACGCTATATGTTTCGGTTCATGAAAACTTTGTCAATGCAAAGTCACTTTCATATTTGTATCCATTGTTGGAATCTGCAAGCTGGTTCTGTACGCTATTTTGGGCCTGTACCTAATCAAGGAGCCCTTGCTTTTCTAATCCTTAACCTAACCTTTCTGACCAAAAAAAAAAAACCAACCTTGAAACATCTTACTGTTATATCCACTTTGATGGAGACAGATTATCCAATAGTACTGCAGCATTAAGCCAAAAACTACCAAACATGAAATCAATATACATAATAGCTTTGTTCCCCACCCATATATATACATCGCTTGGACCCTTGCTATGCACAAACATTTCACTATTTGTGAAATAATGGTCTCAATATGCATGGAAGTGTGCACAAAGGGTAAGAGTTAACTAGCAAAAAGCTTTCAATAGCCTAAGGCAATTTGTTGCATAAATTTTGAATAACTCAATTTTTTCTTTTTCAGATAATTTATCCCTTTTTCCAGAGGACTAGTTATGACCTGCTTAAGAGTGTTTATGTAAAAAATATGTTTATTGGTAGCGTTTACGTTAGAAGCATATAAATTTGTTTTTATCAAAAAGTACAATATTTCTTGTAAATGTAAAAATTAACTCTCTAATTAAGCACTTATTACGTGCTTCTTCAAAAAACATTAAAATGATGTGATTTTTTAGCTCAAAAAACACTTTTAGTTATTTCTATCAACTCTTTAGAAAACACTCTCATACATGCCTTATTCAACTTGACTAAAGCTTTGGCATTTGAATATTTTCTCAACTAGGACGAAAGAAATATGGAAGAAATCAGAAAAGAAAGCAAAAGAAAAAGTGGATATAATAATGTGGTAGTATAGTGGTGTTGAGGGAACCAATTTAATGCCAACACCAAACAAAACCTTCTTTCTCAGAGGAAGACTCTTGCTTTATTCAGGAAACTGGAAAGAAGAAAAAATCCAAGAATTGGAGGGTCCACCTTCTCTTAATCTCTTATGCTTTATATGAAATGTGACACTGATAGCTAATTATGCAGATCAAGCCCATGAAATCTGAGTGCTAGCTTGTCAAAACTCTAAAGTCTATTGACTACATAAGGCAAGATGGACCCTTCACTCTTTACTTTTGGTGACTCATCATAAATGATTTTAGTATCTTTTTAACACCTGTTGAAGCTCCACTGGGTTTTGCCCACTTTTGAATTCTGATGAGAATTACAATCTTAATTCAAAATGAATCATGAGGCTCCTCCAGTCCTCCTGCCTTTAAAAATACTCCAAGCTTTAGAGTGTCTTGCTTGGAAGCATTGTCACTGAGGACCCTTCATGCTTAAACAATCTCCAGTTCTTGTGTCACACCCAAACTAAGACAAAAAAGGATGACTTTCATGCCCAAAACATAAAAGACAACCCAAAAAATTCATATCATATTATACAATCAGCTGCAGGCCACTGGAATAATAAAAAATGGGTCCACGTATTTAACTACTTGCTTTTTTAATGATGTTCATTTATTACTTTTATTTTGGGTCCAAGCTAGAAGACAGATCTTTCTATACATTATTTAGTAAAATTTACCAGATGCATGCAATATTTATTAGGTATTTGTCCATTCTTAATCTATATATACTTGAAAACACACAATCTAGAGAAAGAGATAGGAAACAGAGTGGTAGTTGTTGTACATCAAAACCATTGAATATTTGTGATGGATCACATGCTTTTAAGTTGATGGAGAACAACTGGATATTGTGTATAACTTGAGAGGAAACTTCATTCTCTTTAGCCTCTTTGTTTTTTAGTATTATTTCAAGGAGGACTTTTTCTCAACTAATTAACAGCAAAAGAGAAATTAAAATTAAAGAATGGCCTTATGCATATGACTTGACCGCCCTTACATAGCTACATAAAAGTACACTCACAAGGAAAGAGATCAAATTAAAACAAGAATGAAAGTCCAAGAGGAAGAAGGGTGGTGCAGGCATGCTTCTTGAAAATTGCAAATCTAAACTAAACCAATTAGCTAGCATTGATGACTCTCTATATGGTAATTAACATTATTAATTGCAGTACTCTACTTGTTCAAATAATTAGTTTTACTGAATTTTGATTGCTTGGGCCTAGCCTAAACTTATACTCATTTGATAATATCTATAATATAGATATAATGGGGAGAACTCACTTTGTCAACCGGAGAGCAATGAAAAATCAAATATAAAGTATAAACCCTTCAATATATCCAAAATAAGTTTCATAATAAGTTAAAAAAGCCAAAGTTTAATACAGGAATTGAACCTCACTTTCTACCCACCCGGCCCATTCTCTCTTCTTATTGTAACTTCTATTACAGTATTTTCTATCATGCTACTAAAACTTTTATCATATTGCTTCTAATTAGAGTCAAAATAGAACAATTTGTAGTGAAAATTGAAGCATTTAATCTAAAATTAATTAAAAATGAATGGAGAGACCCGATACCTTATAATTTATAAACCATTATGCAAGATTTTATTTATCTAATGTGAGATACTCTCAACATATATACATTTATTGACCATATTATTAATCACTAGTCTTATAGAAATGAGCCAATAATCATTTAGTTTAGTGACACCTAACTTTCCCCACAAAAGTCATACTGGGAAATATATGCCTTATAATCTTCCAACTTTTTCTTTCTTATTTTTCATGCAATTATGTATAGGGTCTTGTTTTGCTTTTTTTTTTTTTTTTTTTATTCAGAGAGGAGAATCAAAATTTGGTGTATAGGGACAAATTCTACTACTCTTCCAACTGTAATTTTCCTATAATTTGAGAAATAAAATTTGGGATAAGTAGTATTTTCTTGAAAAAGAAAAAAAAGTTTTTCTAATTTTTTTTCCTCTCTCATATTTAGTGAGATCTAATGATTCATGATATTTTTTTGGTCACATTGATGATATTATGCGACACCCTAAAGTGTTGGTACTTTAAAAGAAAATAAATATCAACAGAGTTAGAGAAAATTAATTTGAGAAAATAATTGAATGCATCAACCAATTCAGTAACTCTTTGCTATGTATCAAGTGGAATCGTTTTCTCACGATATTTTGACGATAAACAAGACAGACAAGATGAGAGTTTGTATCAGTGGATGTGGTATCGTGTGCTAATAATGAAGTGGGAAGGTGCATGCCAATGCAGTAATGCTAATGTGCGCTGAAAGCTCGGCACATGATTACTGCCGCAAATACCGGACGGTGCTTGCTCTGTTATTTTGTTAAGAACAATACTATACTTACTACATTTTTATATCATTTCACGTTATTTTATTGGACATAATTTTTCTTTTCATTTTTAAGTTTTTATTTTTATTTTTTAATATCAAATGTATGAATGCCATGTAAATTACCACATAAGATGATATGAAATTATGGTATGAAAATGTAGTATATTTAGCACTACTGATTTTGTTAATGCTAATAAGTTACTCACCAATGAGGGCCAAAAAAAAAAACTCGCTAATGCAAACCATACTTACATTTAGTACCAACCTCACTCATTCATGCTAGGGTTTTGTAGGTCATGTTCGTTACTATCCTGTAATTTTATTTCGTGTTAAATATTAATTAATTTTAATTTGATTCATTTAATCGATAATGTCAAATGACTCAATCTTAATTCTACTAATTTATAATCATATTATTTTCAAGTTTACCCATATATCTTGTTATCTAAAAACATAAATATAATTTCTTTATTTTCAAACTAAAAGGTAGCACTAATGCATCACTTATAAAAAAAAAAAAATTATATATTTATACTATGAATCATACAATACATGTGTTTATATGTCATAGTTAAATATGCAAATCGTGTTGTACATGTTTAACGCTATTTTAATCCGTTTATTAGTTGTGTTTAGTATGTCATGCCATATCAGTGTTTGTGTAAAAAAATAGTCGATCCAAACCCACTAATGTTATGTAGTATTCGAGTTGTGTCAAAAAATTTTATCTCTTTTTGGAGTCAGATAGTAAGAGAGGTAAAATCTCTTGTGAATTCCCTAGGCCAAGCATGGATTGCCTAACTTTGACCAGCCTAAGGGATTAGTCTGGTGCGCGAAAGTTGGCTTAGGACACCCTTGATTACAAAAAAAAATTTTCTACCTCTATTTTCAGGAGAAAAAAAAGATAGAAATGAATACAATATCTTTTATCTAAAACTCCATCCTTGAACCAAAATCTTTTTATTTTTAATAAAAAATTGATTTGTATTTTAAAATTTTTTTAAAGAATGAATATTCAATATTGAATTTCACCATACAATTTATTGAAATGAAAGTATTATGTGGTGTTTATTTGAAGAATGAAAATTTATGTGGGGTCTTACTAATTTACTTAAATTATTATATTTACAGCTAAATGATAAATTGTATTTTTTTTTTTTTTTTTGAGTTGGGGAAGTGAGGATCGAACTTAGGTGTATTGTGGGTAATTCTACAGTAATTCCAACTGGGCTACCCAACAATTGTGATAATTGCATATTCTTTTTTGAGTACAGGGAAGG
This sequence comes from Dryas octopetala, assembly GCF_963921425.1. Lineage (NCBI taxonomy): Eukaryota > Viridiplantae > Streptophyta > Magnoliopsida > Rosales > Rosaceae > Dryas > Dryas octopetala. Next base: position 11,103,439 of record NC_141374.1, on the reverse strand, counting down.
AGGAAGAGTTCGAATCCGAGTGTGTAAGGGGATATTATCCTCAGATAAGTAGGCCAACCCCATTTCACTGATAACTGTATATTCAATGCACTTCAACACATTCTTTTTGATAAACACTCTTTATTCATTCTAGAAATTAATAATTTGTAACAACTGAAAGTAAAAACATTTTGAATTAACAAGCCTCACAGTAAATGTTCATGTGATGTGTATTGTTATTGCATTCTTTCTCCTCATTATGCGGTCCAATAAGAAAAGGTCGCAAAAGGTTGTGTATTAGAAGGGAAAAAAAAAGATGCAATAAATTTTTGTTTTGCTTAGATAAACTAGAAAACTTATGCAAGTTAGTGAAATTTGTGATACATACAAAATTAAAAATATACAGACACGAATTAGTCATTCATTGAAATAAATACAGTAAATTATTTTAAAACCTTTAATGATAATTAAATTCATCTAAAAGGTGGCAATAATAAATAAGTTCACTTTGTGACAAAAAAGCCCACGATATAATTTTTTCGTATTTTTTGTGTCGAGCTCGGCGTGTTTTTTTTTTTTTGAAACTGGACAATTAGTAACAGTTATTTTTACGTTATAACACAGATGAATGTGACTTCATAAGCTTGAATTGTGTGTTTTATGTTGGTTTCATTAGTTTTTGACATGTTTATGTAAGAAAAGACATAATATATATAAGTATTATTTTTATGCAGTTCAAACAGTTATGGTTGCACAGTGACAATAATTTTTACCATATGACAGTGGCAGTTGTCGAACACTCAGTGAATAAGTATAGCGCACATTTAATTAAAGTGGATTGGATTAAAATTTACTGTAGCGTGTAGGTTGAGTTATCAACTTTATTTGTCAAGTAGACTTTAAAAAAAAACTCAAATAAATATATAGGATTAATATTTATTTATTTCACAACTAGATTGCAGATACATATTATTGTGTGCTTTATATTAAAAAAGTGAATATTTAAAATGTTATTAGATGAAAAATTATTTTTCTACCTGATAGTTAATTAAAGGAGATAGAATGAGAGGAAAGATAAAAAAGAATAATAATAGAGAGCTGAATTTTAAAAATGTGTAATAGTGAGTTATAAATAGAGGATGGTTTTTGTTTTTACTCAAAACATTATTCTCTAAACCTCAATAATAAAAAGAACTAAAGAAGAAAGGTATGCTCTAGGTACAATTGTACAAACACATACAAAATGCCAAACAATATGGTCACCAATTCTTTTATTTTATTTTTATTTCATAAAAAACCAATATTATTTTTTTAAGTAATTGTCGACCTTGACAAAACAAAAGTAATATTGTCGATCATTTAATTTTAAAAAGTAATATGACTAATATCCAATGATGAAAGTGCAACCACCAAATTACGTGGCCCATTGATTGGCTGCGACCCACATTTGAGCTGTCTTGTAATGTCATCTGTCCGATCCATTCCACGACGATCTGATCCATGTAGCCCACCTTCTTACGATGCTCACACCACACCCTATCACAGCTTCTGAGATATTAAATTCTCATATATCGAATCACGAGATATATACAGTACACGAGAATTGTTTTTTTTTTGTCTAAAGTACACTCGAATTAATCAGTCAATTTTTAGCAGTTGCTTTAATAAAATCCAGAAAAAAGAAGAAAAAATCCAGAAACTCATACGACACCGAAACCCACTAATCAAAAGCCAAAAAAAAAAAAAAACTACCACCTAAAACCGCCATTTTAAAGAAAGTACTCTCTCTGTCTCTCTGGGATTTTGTTATCCATTATTTCTTTTCTTTTGCTTTTTCGTTCTGGCTAAGCTTTTACTGGCAGCATTAGCTAGCAAACCTCTCTTTGAATCCAAGTTTTGCAGTCTACGTCTTCTGGGTAGCTTTCACCTTCCAAATTTTGCTTCATTTTCCTCACTAGCTAGTGACTTGTTTTAGTGGGTAGTTGCCACAGCCTTGGATTTCAAGCTCAGCGGTATTTGTTTCAAGAATCTTTTAGCTTTTTCATTTCCGGGTAGCATTTCTCTTTCTACTTTGTTCGTATAACCCAACTGGGCCAACCCCATTGTAGTAGTAAGTAGTAGATTTACAGTATTAGTAGGATCTTGAATTTGGTGTGTAGGTTTTATTCTTTTATAAAGCCCAAAGCTTTAAGCCCCACTGGGTTTCTTTTTTCCTTCTTTTGCTTGGCTTTTAATTTCTTTTTCTGAGCGATGGGTGGATGAGTTCTTCTGGGTACTGTTTGTCTTTGAGGAAACTGAAAAAAAATGGGAGCATTGGCCTTGTTTCAGCTTTTGTGTTTGATATCCGGGATTTTTTTTGTGCGTTGTGATTCATTTGCATCAAAGGAAGGTATGTGTTTCTGTTTAGTCACTCTTTCTCAGATCTTGATTTCTGTAAATCTCCATTTTGTTGCTAAGAAAATGTGGGGGGAACAAGAATTTTAGATTGTCAATCTTGCGTTTTGTGTTGTTACATTGACAAGAAACTTTACCATAACTGAGCTAAGCAAAGTTTCTTATCGTTTCATTTGATGGAAAATTGTTTAGGATTGAGGATTGTGGGTTGTGATTGTGTCGTATTGCTAGTTTTGGTTTAAGTGTTAGACTCTGTTGTTTGCTGAAAAAATAAGAACAGGATGTAGTGTAATTATTTGTTTAATTGCCCATTTGTTGTGTTAGTAGATTTTCTGAGTTAAAAATGGATTTTGCACAGTTTGGGCCCTTACAACCTTTAAGGAAGCTATATATGAAGACCCACGTCTAGTTTTGTCCAATTGGAATTCCTTGGATGGGGATCCTTGTGGCTGGTCCGGCATTACATGTTCTATGGCTCGAGACCATGTTATAAAGATGTAAGGATGGTCTTGTCTTTGTTAGTGCCGAATCATTGCATATTGTTTCCACAATTACATTCCTTTTGTTGCTAGAATTTCAGAATGAATGGTATACACTTTATTGTAATGTTTCCTGCCACTTTGTTTTGGATTTTCTTTTGCAGTAACATTTCCGGTTCATCTATAAGGGGATTTCTTGTACCAGACTTGGCTCATCTGAGCTTCTTGCAAGAACTGTATGCTTTTTCCCCACGTGTCATTCTGAAATCCTATTCTCTTAATTTCATTTTTATTTTCATATTGTGATGGCTGAAGCTTGGAATTTTGTCTTCCTGTTTTATAGAATTTTGCATGGGAACAAGCTGCTTGGAATAATACCTAAAGAACTGGGCTTGTTAAAATACCTCAAGATCTTAGATTTGGGGGTGAATGAACTCACCGGGCCAATTCCTCCCGAGCTTGGGAACTTAACCAGTGTTGTAAAAATGTACTGGGAATTAATATTTGGATTATGTTTAAAATTTTGGGTTGTTTTGGATTTCTCTTACTGTGAGATTTATTATTTTTGTTGCAGAAACCTTCAGTCAAATGGGTTGTCTGGTAGGCTACCTTCTGATCTTGGCAATTTGGCATACCTTGAGGAACTTCGTTTGGATAGGAATAAGCTTCAAGGAACTGTTCCTGCCAATGGCTATACAGGATTCACACCTAACCTACATGGGATGTAAGTAGAAGAATGCAAAAGTGTTTAAACAATTTCTGCAACTGTATTTATGCTAAGATAGATGCTTTTCGAGCAAAAACTAATGTTGAGGATAGAAAAAAAGGTTACTATTGCATATCATCATAAACTTGGCTAAGCTAATCAGAATATTTTATTTGTTTTTTTTTTTTTTTTTTTAATTGGTGTTGATCATACAGCATTGTCTCTTGCATGCCATGTGGATCATTGGCACTGTATTTAGTACATTGTTCTTGTTTCTTGAAAAATGTGGGTGTAAACATAGTAGTATGATTCAGAGACAAGTAAGTGGGGATAAAGTTCAAGCTCTAGCGAGGACTTCATTTAAATTTGACTGTCACTACGCCAAAGATTTTGAGAAGTTTTTTTGAATGTTACGTTAGATCTTTAAGGTTTTATTTCTCCTATTTTGTTTGTGATAGTTTTCTTTCTGTTTCAGGTATGCCTCAAGCTCAAACTCAACAGGCCTTTGTCGGTCATCTCAGTTAAAAGTTGCAGATTTCTCATACAACTTCTTTGTTGGTAACATACCTAAGTGCTTGGAGTATCTACCCAGGTATTGTCCCAACTAAGTGCGACTATCGAATTGTGCAATTTTTATGTCATATCATTTTGGGTCCTCCTTGAGTATTAATCAATCCCGACCTTTTTAATTATTTATGTTAAATGATTTGACATTAACTTGACTTGTTTATTAATGGTGTCGTGTTCGAGTCGACACATATCTCGTAAACAAAATACTCAATAATAGGACCCTCTTATCTCTAAACCAAATTCATGACTCATACATTCCCATAAAACAAAATTACATTCATTCTAGGTGCTAACAAAACCAAGAATAAAAGTTCTAGTTCTACAAGGATTCATACAATACCAAATCAAGAAATGAAAAAGAAAATTGGTCAGAAATTCCTTTTCTACAATGCAACTTAAACAAGTTTGTTGTGTCAAAATTGGATTATTTGTATTTGGAACTAACTTGATCAATTTACTGTACTAATTAGTGGGTTGTATTATTTTCATGTTCATGCCAAGTAATAATTTAATCTGCTAAGTTCGTGTTGTTTTGAAAATTACTACCTGGAATCCTGACCCTCTGTCATTGTGGATTTTATGCTGTTTGCCAACCTTCATTTACCTAAGTTATTCCATGCAGGTCAAGTTTTCAAGGAAATTGTCTGCAAAAAGATCCCAAGCAGCGTCCTGCAGAGCTATGTGGTATGTATGACATGATTATATGGTTTTAAGTTGATGAACTGTCTATAGGTGCTTATATATTGCTTAATAATTTCAATGAACTTTTAAAATGGGAAATGAACACAAACCCCTTAAGAACATTAAAAGTGTAAACAAGTGTTCGTCCTTTCTGAGTGGACATCCTCAGATTTAGTTAAATCTCAACCTGGTGATGCTGAAATGGCTTAATTTAAGGCTTTCTAATGTTATTGAATCCATATTTTAATAGAATATGTCGTTTGAAAGTTTTGTTAACTCAATGCATAGTTAATTTTTATAATACTGGCTCTGATCTGTGGCAATTGACATTTCAATACGGATTATTATAGTTAGTGACTTGTTTTTTGTTGGTTCTTTGTAGCTGGTGCTCCACCTCCGAAAGGCCGTCCAGGAGCTAACCCAAAGCACAGAACTGCTAAAGATGTGGCCAAACATCAGGAGACTTCGAAACCTGCCTGGCTTTTGGCTCTGGAAGTAGTGACAGGAACCATGGTGTGCTCTCTCTTTCTAGTTGCTGTTGTCACTGCTCTTCAGAAATGCAATAACAAATCGTCTATCATAATTCCTTGGAAGAAATCAGCAAGTGAAAAGGACCATACTACAGTCTGCATAGGTTTGTTCCTTATTGCATGTGCCTTAGTGCAATTGAAATCTTTGAGTGTGTATATGGGAAAACAACAGTGTTGATTTGGTTGGTGATTTTTATACAGATTCCGAGATGTTGAAAGATGTTGTCAGATTCAGCAGACAAGAGCTTGAAGTAGCCTGTGAAGACTTCAGCAACATTATTGGATCCTCACCTGATAGTTTGGTCTACAAGGGTAACATGAAAGGTGGGCCTGAGATTGCTGTGATATCCCTTTGCATTAAGGAAGAGAATTGGACAGGCTATCTTGAACTCTATTTTCAGAGAGAGGTGACAGAGTTGGCAAGATTAAGTCATCAGAATACAGGAAAATTACTGGGTTATTGTAGTGAGAGCACCCCATTTACGAGGATGCTCGTTTTTGAATATGCCTCAAACGGGACACTGTATGAGCACCTCCATTGTAAGTGATGATTCCTTCTTTTAACCTCATTTGATTGCTATAAAAGGTCTCATGATCTCTAACCAGAATTTATTTTGCTGCAGATGGAGAAGGATTCCAGTTAAGTTGGACACGGCGCATGAAGATTATATTAGGCATTGCTCGGGGACTCAAGTATCTTCACTCAGAACTTGAGCCCCCATTTACCATATCAGAGTTAAATTCTAGTGCTGTATATCTTACAGAAGATTTTTTACCTAAGGTATGCATGCCAAAAATCTTCTTAAATTCTTTAATTCAGAAATATATTTTTCTTGTTCATAATTGATTTAGCTATATGAAAAGTCCATAAATCGACATGATATGAGTCGATGGCTATAATAACATTATTCCTGGTTTCAACTGTAGCTGGTTGATTTTGAAAGTTGGAAGACAATTCTTGCGAGGTCAGAAAAGAACTCAAATTCTATTGGTAGCCAAGGTGCTATTTGTGTTCTTCCAAATTCTATGGAAGCACGCCACCTGGATGTTCAAGGCAATGTTTATGCTTTTGGCGTACTTCTACTGGAGATAATCAGTGGGAGGCCTCCATACTGCAAGGATAAGGGGGACTTGGTAGAATGGGTAAGTTTCTGAAAGTTTAATGTTTGTCAAATTTTCTCCCACGGTAAACTGAGAAAAGTATAGTTTATGCTAGCTGTGCACTAAAAACTTAGGCTTCTCTCTTCTGCAGGCCAAAGACTACCTTGAGCTGCCAGAGGTAATGCCTTATGTGGTGGATCCTGAACTGAAACATTTCAGCTATGATGACCTCAAAGTTATATGTGAGGTGGTAAATGTTTGCATCCATCAAGAGCCTACCAAGCGGCCGTCCATGCAGGAACTAAGCGCCATGCTGGAGAGCAGAATTGACACATCGGTTTCCATTGAGCTCAAGGCATCTTCTTTGGCATGGGCCGAGCTTGCGCTTTCATCATAAATGAGTTAACGTTAACACACTGTAAAGAAGAAATATACAAACTGTAATACTCTCCTTTCCTTTCCTCCTTATGACTTACTTTTTGTTCCTTGTAAATGCCTGTAATTGGAGAGGGAACTTAAGGGTTCATGCATGACAAAATTTCTTTGTATACCATTTGCTGATCAGTAAAGCCTGAGATTACACAATACTAAGCTGCTAATCAAGTTTGTTCCATGATTTTGTTGTCTCTGCTCGTGTTGCAAAATTTCCCCTTTCTGTGCATAATGCAGTAATGCACTTCAGATGTGAATTTAAAATAACTGTCTTCAATATTGTTCACTGTGTAATAATACCAGATCTCTCTTACATTATACATTCAAATTAGCCTTTTCTTCTAAAAGACTTAAAAAAAAAATGCAATATGGCATTTTTTTTTTCACTGCGTAACAACACTAGATCTCTCTCTCTCTCTCTCTCTCTCTCTCTCATTATACATTCAAAATAGCCTTCACTTCTAAAAGACTTTAAAAAGATGCAAAATGGTTTTTTTTTTTTTTTTTGTCATAACTGAAGGACACATTATCTTTAAAGAGAAGAAAACGTTAAGTTAAATTAATATCTCGATGTTACCAATTCGTACATAGATGATACAAATGAACGAGTTGAAAAAAATGGTCCCCTGGACTACATTATAGACATCTTTAATAGAGGTGAAACTGTTATGACAAAAATATGGTACAATATTTTATTGCAAGGATTCACATCTCAATCATATAGATTCCAATCTCCAAAAGGATAAGAGAGAAATATGTTGGGTCAGACGAATATACAAGCCTCTCACCTTTCTTGTCATATTATAGAAATACATCATGAATACCTTATTCATTCATTTATTATGGCGGTTGTTTTAAATATGGTTCATTATATGTTTCTCATTTAGGTGGTGACAGGCAGCCCAGCTGAAGTTTCTGCAATGCAGACTGAGCAGACCTTGTTGCCCATACATTTGATTTTGAGATGCGATAAAAAATTGGGAAGCCACACCATCTTTGCTTCATTTATTCCACCAAATAGCATTCAACAGATTTTGTTCATGCCACACCAAACTTAGAAATTTGGACATTCCATTGAGAAATAAATAACAGGAGAAATACTAAAAAAAGCTGATTGTTCTTCCAACAAATTTTGGTGGCAGTCCTTCAGTGTATTCATGCTTTCTCTTCCAAGTTTCAGACGTTAGTCCAACTGAAAATAGGAACGGCCATGAATGTACCCGAAGGAACAAATGAAAATTTCTCATATACTTTAGAACACATGAATAATTATCACCCATAAATTATTAGGTCACACTCATCCTAACCTAAAAAACTGAAAATATCAAAACTGCTTTCCAAAAGATAGTTAAACCCACTATTTATGCCTAGAATGTGACGAGTAATGATTGTCGTTGGGATTCCTCCTTCCGCTGAAAACAGCCAATGCCTTCCTTATGGGCGGCTGCAAAGGAGCCCTTTTATCAGTATGGTGACGGAATATGAAGTCATTGGAAGTGAATAGGTCATCGTCTCCCTGAAGATGTATATGTAGTATATTAGACACTTGAAAATTAAATACGGAAAAAAAGAAAAAATTGAGTTACCTGCTTATTTGCTTTCTTCTTTGTCTTTGGATGAAGGAACTTTTGTGGGAGTTGATCTTCACGTAAAATGAGGTTCTTCGCAATGGCATCTCTTCCGCCTTGAGGCAAAGGCAGTGAAAACTGAAAATAACCAAGGATCAAGATGCATACATAGACATGGGCAACAAAGCTTCAAGTAAAATCCAAAAGTAACACATCAAAGTGCAAATGCACATGTAAATGCAGACACACATGGATGGATTAAGAGATGATAGATACATCCTGGACTCTGATACCTTATGCCTCCTTGCCCATATATTAGGATATGCTATCCTCACATCCTATTCGGTGACAACTATGTGAACAATTGCATGTTTCTGTGATCCCATAACCAAACAAGGTGTATAGCATACGAATGAACATAACACACTCAACATCCAGTAAAAATTATCATGGCAAAGACAAGGGTCTAATAACCAAGGGAAGAGTATGCAATAAAAAAAATGGAAAGATCCACTAGAGAGAAATGTGTAAAAACCACTGGACCATCACCTAAACAAATGACTGATATGGATATACTCACTCTTGTGCCACGCAATATGACCCGAGGTCGACGGGCTGCCAGAACAATGCCATTCTCACCAACTGTAACTGCTACCTTACGCAAAGTACCACCATTTCCACATTTTGGACAGAATATTCTCCCAATTTCACCAGTCACCGTATTGCAGGCATGGCATTTCAAAATCCACCTATACATGAATAAGTGAATTACTAAAGAGTTTGTAATAGAATGCAAAGGATGGTTAAATGGGGTAGCATATCAAATATGTACCTATGCAGCTGGCGGATCTGCATTCCTCCAGGTGCCAGCAATCGTAAACCCATCTGCAGAATAACATTCTGCATTGCAAAATCGCTTGTTATACAAGCTACACTAGACTCAGACAAGGATCTCAGCATCCAGCTCTGCTCACTATGATCATCATTCACATTTGATGTATCAATACTTTCGTTAGTCTGACTTGAGATCTCCAATTGATCTAGCCCTTCATTCAACATTTCCACCTCATCTCCTTCAACAGCCAAATTTGCACTGTCATCAGCAGTAGCTTCCCCTACATTTAAATCATTAGCATCAACCCCATTTAGCTCCTTCCCTTCTTGAAGAGCCCTTAGTGAATCTTCTTCCAGCCTCGTTTTCTTTAGGATTGAAGAGAGGTCTTCATCAACATTCTTCGCCTTTGTCATCTCACTCTCTTCAGAAATTCCATTTCCAGGACATACTTCTTCAGAGTCCACAAGCAACGATTGATCCTGGCCTCTTGCTTCCTCGAGTACGTCGCCACTTGTATTTTCCTCTGCATCTTGATGACCATCCTTTTCAGAAGCCTCATAAGACTCACGTCTAGCTTTTCTTCTCAAATACCTTCTATGCGTACTTCGACTGACAGCAGGCATCCAATCACCAGCATTATCATCAAATTGTCCTTGGGACGCATCAATTCCATCTGAAACCATCTTCCCTTCAATGTTTATCTCTTTCTTCTTGGGAAAATGTCTCCTATGTCTCCTTTGATTGCCCTCATCATCCTCCTGATTTTCAGAATGAGCATCACTTTTAACTTCCACCGCAGAACCATCAACAGAACGACAATCAGACTCGATAACATTCAGGTTTATATCTTTCAACGGAAGAATTCTCGAATTGGGGTCTGATTTATCCTCCCCCATTTGTTCCAGAGCTTCCCACTCTTCCAAATTAGGTACATTATTACCCCACCCGGGCAAGTCCTTCTCGGGCAACCTCCTGACATTCACCGTATGCACTGGGGGCGGGCAGTCCCTGAGATGTTCAGTTCCATGTATCTGAGCTTCCAATGTATAAGTCAAAGCAATGAGCTTGAGATCGACATCCGAAAGCGTCTGTAAATCCCCAGTAGCCCTCGCAAACTTTATAACTGCCCAAAAACACAGCACCCCATCAAACCCAAACCCCAACATACATTTAACCCACTCACACATCACATACCCAATTCCCATAACACAATATTCTACTATAAATTTGCTTGAAACTAACCAAAAATGCACACAAAAGCTTCAAGCTTTTTCACAAGCCTAAACAAAAGTGGGTTCATTAAAACACGTACAAAGTGCATACATACCTTTGTTGAGAGATTCAGGGGAGGGCTCCATGGTTTGAACTTCGAAGGGAACAAAGGCGAGGCGGTGGCGGGAAATGGGGTCACGGACCTCGTCCATGACTTCAGGGACAGAGACCAACTTGTCGGCCCAGTGGCTGAGGCTCTCTCCGCCTTGAATGATGGCATTGGCATCGACCACCGCCACGGCTATGCCCTTAGAGTTCTTGCAGCTCTCCACCAGTACCCGGCTGCTGGCGGTTGGGTCCGAGTTCTGGGGCTTTGGCTCCGGCTGCTTCTTCACTATGTTGCTCCAACATGAGGTTGGGGCTGGGGTTGGGATTGCGTTGTCGTCCATGGTTGTGTGCGAAGGAATTGAGGTCAGGGGAGGTTCAAGTTGCTAAACCCTAGAGAAAGTGTGTTATACTGTGATGATAGGCAAGTAAGCAACCAAGTACCAGCGACGTCGTTTTGGTGTAAAGGATCAATTTTAATTTTTAGTTTTCTTTTATTTATTTACTATCTCATTTACCCGCTGCGGGCCGATTGGCTTTCTCACCATAAAATGGTTACATTTTTTTTAATGTAAATTCACAATAATATTTTATAGTTTTTTCTAAAACACACAGATAGATAAAGGAATAGCTCAGCTTTTTTATTTCATAATTCCTAATTTATGTATTTGTAATAATTTCAACATTCGTTTAGTTAATTTTTTTCGAGGTATTTTTTAAGTTAATAAAATGAATTGAATTCTGAATTTAACTTAATTCTAACCTTTACTCCACACATTCTCATCACTTAGGTTAACCTTAAGGACTTAATGAAAATTTCACTTGCTATATATATATATTTAATACATATACAAAAATGTTTTATAGTTAATCAGTTGGTAAGATAATATGATGTTAATAAACTATTTGGGTCTACTACACAATGTGATCTTATAATTCAAACCGTTCATTTTTTAGATTTTCATTCAAAGAATAATCTTACAAAAAATTAACCAAATCAGAAATCATTTAATTGTTATCACAATCATTTTAATATTTTATCGAAAAAGTGTGTTCGTCCATTTTTTTTTTAGCACAATTAGCTTAATAATAGTTTGATTAAACGATTTAGTTTATTTTTTGCAAGATTGATCATTAATGAACAGTTCAGTCTGGTTATATATTAATGGTTTATTTATTTATTTTTAAGCGATGTTGTAATTGCTCCACAGTCATAGTGATGGCGTTGTCCTATATGCTTATCGATCCACACCTGAAATAAGTAGGGTCCAATTTTAAGTTAGGCGTTTGAAGGCTTGTTGGCCTAAATCACTATGACTATTAATTGGTTATATTTGACAATTACGGAAACAAACAAATATTCAAACATTCATAAGGAGAGTTCGGATGCTCAATTGGAAACTGAGTCAGGTAATGTATTATGATATATATGGATGGTAATGCATTAAGGTACAAATGACAATGTATCAAAATACGAATGGTAATGCATCAAGGTACAAATGATAACGCGTCAATGTGCCTACTAATGATGAATACCGAAGATACGAATGCTAAATGTTGAATTAATGCATCAATGTACAAATCACAATGCATCAAAGTATGAATGAGAATGCATTGATGGTATGAGTAAGAATGCATTAAAGTGCGAAGGACAATGTACCAAGATACGAATCACAATAGATCAAAGTAAAAAATTGAAAAGTTTGTAAAATAAAATTGAGTGTTGAGTGTACTAATTAAATTCATGAATGCATTTAGAAAGTTTTGTTCGGGTAGGGGTTTCTAATTAAGCCCAAGGCCATCCGCCAATGGCTCATTTTGGTTGTTGTTGGGCTTCTGGAGTCTGGACCCATTGTGTACAACATTAGAAAGAAGAAACAATTGAGTAAAACTAATCCTCAATTGTTAATGGAGTCTATGCAAAATCAAATCCCCATTCTAACATTACATAGAGAGGAGCTTTTTATCAAGACCCCAATGCTAACCCTTTACAGTTTTGTTTATTTGTTCGTTTTGTAATTTCTCCACAAGGCATATATACATCATTACTCACTCCTAAAAGCCAAAACTGACTTAGTTTTCGTGTTTGCTGGGCTTGAAGCCCTCCTTTCTACCAAAAAAAAAAAAAGCCAGAACAGACCAAAATGAAAAATAACATATGGTATATTTCATCTTCCTTTGAAAATAAAGCACATACTACAAAAGAATCACCCCAAGTGAAAAAAACAAGGGGTTATAAAACTCTGGTTGACATAAAATAGAGATTATTATGCTACTCATAATAATCTTCTAAGAGCATTTCACACTTGAGAATGGAAACAAGCAACCCTAAATTAATTTAACCAATTCTAAAACAGCAGTACACTGAGAGCTCAATCCTTTTGGTTAACTCCAAAAAATGCATGCATAATTTTGTCCAACAAGGCTTGGGTTTGACGTTATACAGAAGGGTACATAGTGAGTGATAGAGTACATTGATCACTTGGTGTTTAAAAACCAAGTTATAATAGTGGCTTTTTTATAAAAAGTGGCCCCCAAAGGTAACAACAGTGAGGGAAGCATGAAAAAGTAGGAAGCTAGAGTAGAGAGAGCAAAAGGGGGAGTGCTAGCTTAGCAGGCTCGCCCTTTCACTATGTCCAAGCTCATCTCACTTGGATCTGTTGCTTGCAATTCAAATGAAATGCCGTCCAATTCTCTTTTGAACCTGTCCTTGGAACTAGCATACACCATCTTCATCCTCACCTTTGATGTATCCGGTGACCTATGTATCCCACAAAACATGTACACATATGAAGTTGTTTAGTGTTCAATTGGAGATGGAGGAAATGGAAATGGGAAAAAAACAAATGCAAAAATGACTAAATGAGTGAGATAATTTGACATGTTATATTGATAAACTGTTAATCTAAATCAGTACTTATATAAAATTATGTTTGGATCTGCAATCTTTATTAAGTATGACGTACAACATAGGATGTCAATATTTAGCAAGAAAATATCGTCCAATATATATATATATATATACATAACTACAATGCATGATTGATAATTTGAAATCATTAATTATGCATGATCAAAGATAATTGAGATTTGTAATGCTTAAGATCCACTTTTGTGTGATGTGTTTGTATTACACCCGAAGCAAAAATAACTCTTGCACGAGATACTATCAGAGACTTTTTCTTTTTTTGGTCAAAAAAGTCTTTGATAGTAGAGATACTATCAGAGACTTATATACAAATTAACATGTAAAAATTTCTCATGAGTGAGGGCTCATACATTTTAGAAAAATAGTTTTAATTAAGCATAAATAGTGACTATGACTTGTTTATTTCTCTAAAGGCAACTGATCATGATGATTGTAGTGTAGTTTGTGAGTTTGTGTGAAATGAATGAAGGAATGGATTACCATGCAATGAAGAAAATCTTGCTTTTCTGGCAATTCTCTGCGGTAGTGAAATCAAAATCGTAGACAGCATAGCGACACTCATCAGCAGGAAAACTGGAGGTGAAATCCTCATAACTCTGATTGGGTTCCCCGAGCTTATCAACCACAATTTGTTGTTGCTCAATTTTGTACAGAATGAACCGATAGCTCCTCTTTGCTTTTAGCTCCGAGAACCTCAGCTTGCAATCATCGTGCACAGCCATTCCAGAAGCTGCATTGGCCTGCACTTCCATATACACATACCATCATAACACATAATACATACATAAATCAATGTGAATTATGTCATAAATATTGTATCATTTACAAATTAATTAGATGTTAACATGGGCAAATGCTTGCTTATTTGCTTCAATGTGCGGTTTAAATTGCCAATGTAATAACGTAACATGTCAGACCCTCGTAAGGACAAACTTATAATTGTACCTATGATCAATATAAGCCATCATAAATTGGTGATTTATATGAAAAGATAGAGAAGGCATGTTTGCATACCATTTTGTCTCCAATGAGAAAGGGCTTCTGAAATGTGAGAAAAAGAGAGAGAAGGGAATTGGGGGCCTAAGAGAATGGAAGTGGGGGCAAGAAGCACAATGAGAGCCTATGGGAGTAAAAAAGAGAAAATAGATCCTTGTTTTTGGGGAGTGCGAGAGGTGGAGGCTAAGATAATGGAGGAGAGAATTTGAAGGACAAATTTTGCTTCTCTGCCGATTAATGTCCACAATTCACTCTGTTGCTTCCACGTTGCAAGCTTTGTTATGCCTTCTTAATTGGGAATATCCATATTCATCAATTTTCCTGTTTTGGGTCTAAAGTATGTTGTTTAATTGATAATCCATTTTTGTGATACCAACAAAAATGTCATCCACTCCACATTATGAAGAGTCTAATAACATTTTTTACCAAAAAAATGTACGTCATCCTTGAAATGATTTCAGCCAGTGAATTCGATCCAACGAATTGTAAACTAACAATGACCATTTTTATTGGTTTATTCAAGAAAGGGGAGGACAACACTCGAAGTCTTGAATGTTGGGGGGTCACGTCTTTTGGCCCCTATAGGTTTCATTGATATTGTCCACAACTTAATCACCTAGATCTAACATGAATGAAGGCAAGCCTAATGGACTCATCTAGGACTAGAGTTTTATATCAAAAGGCATCGTTGCAACTTAGGGAAACATCGATCCCACTTAATACACCCAATGATAGACAATCGATCATTTATTCGCCGGACAATTGTATTTGATCCACAGTTCTTAACATCAATTGCTTACCATAAATGTGGGATAAATTGCTATCATTAGAGTTAGAAGTCTTAACTTGACCCATTCTTAGAACTATGATAATTGGTTTATAATTCTCAGAAAATGAGTAGATACTAGAATGTAGATGCATGTGTTTAGATTAGGTTGTCTGATATAATTATGCCATGTTCTAGTGATTGCAGTTGCATAAGAAAAAAAATTCTTATAATAAATTTTAAAATGTAAACTAACTGAATAAAATTTGTAATTTATTTATGTGCTTTACATAGAATTTGCATTGCTAAAAGTTTTTATGTAATCTGTATAACTTTTCAATGTAAAATACATAGCTATTCCTGCTTATAGAGACTTTTCCCAGTACTTATCTTCCCATTTTTCCACTTGTCTAATTAAATTGATATTGTTCCTGTAAAAGATTCCAAGAGCTTGTGGTTTAAAGGGAGGAGGCATGGTGCAGGGGTTTGTCACTGATGGACTCTTAATTAAAGACTCAGTCATGAACTTCTTCTCTGAATCATCTGCAGGACAAGCCACACTCTCCGAGCACAAATGTGTTGCCCCTTCAGGTATTCTTGGCTCAAATCTTAAGAGCTTAGCATATTCATTTAACACATGAAACATGTAGTCATACACAAGGTCCATCTTTAGCTCTTGCTGAATGAAGTTGCTTGTTGCTTTCCCAATTGCTTGTGCCTGTGCCAAAATCTCTAACTATTATGAATCATATATGGAACCCCTTGGGGTTTGGCTCGAAGGGGTTTCGGTTCCAACCCCATCACTTGATTTCAAACCGTAACCCTTTCGAGCCTTGAGCCAAACTAAAGGGGTTTCGGAGTTTGGGTTTGGTCTGCAAATTGTGCCAATGGTTAACTTAGAGGGACTCACCTTTTGTTTATGGTTGTTGCCCCAATGTACTGCAAACTTGATGGATTTACATTTGTTGTCATTCCTTATAGGCCAGTAATGGTGCACTGGTATTAGGCTTCTTGTGAAGAAATCATAATAGTGTGGTTTTACCAGCAATGTTACTGAATCACAGGCTAGAATGTATTTCTCACTAACAGACCATGCCCAGCCCTCAATATAGATCTTGTACCTATATATATCAGGAGCAAATAAAATGAAAAAACTCAAAATTTAATTACCAAAAACAAGAACATTTTATTTACACTACCTGTGTGTGCATTGGCGTGCTACATCTGATTGCTTGTAGCCTTGCTGAGATTCAAGGATCCAATCCTGCAATTATATGGAATTCGTTACTTGATTTATTGGCAAAAGGATCGGGTTTTGGATCAAAAGCTAATTTGTTAATCGCATACCATTTGCTCAAATCAATATACAAAGTTCACTCACCCTGTTTTCAATAAGGAAAAGTACTAGATTACATGAAAGTATTGCATATGTGTATATGTTACCTGGATGAATAGGCGAGCATTCCAGTCCTGTGTGTCTGAGACATTGCATTTAAGGAGGTCTCTCCTTGTTTCAGCTACAAAGGGGTTTCCTTTCCAGTATGCATATGGTTCCCTTTCCATCCATTTGCTCCTGTCATTGCCTTTCTTGAGATCTTTCAACAAACTTTCCCATGGCTTTATGTTTATCTCAGCCCTTCAAAATGCATGTAGCTCATGAGTAATGAGTCAAAATACTTAAAAGGGTAATGTTTTTTTTTGTAAGATATGACTTTTTTTTTTTTTTTTTTGTACATTATCAATCTAAATCAGACATTTAAATAAGAAATATACCTATTAACGGTTAAGTCTGATAACATAACATGTTAAACAGATTAATAAGAAAAATTTCCCTAATAAATATAATGTATACAAATTCCCCAAGAATTTTTCTTTAATGTAGTTCACCAATCAATTCATTCAACAACCCGATTAAGTTGTCCTACATGGATGGAGCTTAGTGGTTGGTACACTATCATTTTCATGCCAGAAGAGAGACAAAGAAGCTAAGACTAATTCCAAGTTTCCAACTTACCAGCCCCAGAAAGACCAATCAGGGAACACGATATCCTTTGTCCATCTGTCACCACAGTATCGGAACAGTGGTGGTACCTGAGTCGAGTTGGGTCCCTGATAGTCGCGTGATCGGATGACTGGCCGGTCATCACAGTCAAACATGAGCTCCAAGTCAGGTACTCTGCCAGGGTACCTCCTAAGAAGCTGCAAAATGCCCCATATGGTAAACACATCCCTTGTCTGTATGGACTTCTTGTACTTGTCAATATAAGCCTTGCCCTTCACAATCACTAGCCGGAAATGCGCTGTCCTCTTTGCTCCCTCCACCATGTCCCTTGTGATTCCTCTGGTTTTCCATGGCCTTAGATCTTCATGAATAAACCGGAAATAGTCCGGGCATGTGGCGTTTGACGATGGGTCAAGGTCATCACTGCTAAAGGTTGCAGGGTAGTTTTTTGGACATGTTTGGGTTTGGTTGCCAATGCCAATGGTACAGTTGAGTGGGAATTCAACTATTTTGGGGGATATCTGATGCTTGTTGGAGATTATTATGGTTTGGTTTGTATAATTATCAGCCTGAAAATTGCACTGCATGAAAAAATGAAAAACACAAAGCAAATTGAATACAAAAGCTGCAAATTATACACTCCCAAACAAAGTAAGGCTTTACATATGGTAAGTAGAATATATATGAATTGAAGCTTACAAGGTGAAACCAAGAAGAAGATAAAATGGCTGCTGAAATGATAAGCAAGACCAAGAAGAAGATGGTATTGGTGGCAGCTGCAACTCCCTTTATCAATGACAATCCCAAATTCATCGTCGTCCTCTGACCCGGAAAAGGTCTTTCCAAACGAGATCCACGGAACATTGAAGTACTAAATTTTGTGCAGCTCTTTCTTCCTTAATTGGAGTACTGGATCATGTACATAGTATTTAGTTGTCTGCTGGCTAGCTCTTAATTTGGTTAAAGTATTCAAGCAGAGCTATAGCCTCTAGCTAGCTAACAGAAAGTCCTATGAAACTTCCTTAGTTGAAGAATCGTAGTGATAGTGCGTTTTCCACTGATCATTAATAGTTGATTAGTTTGAGAAAGAATCTAAAATTTAAAGTCAAGTATCAATCGAGGACAGGAAAATAGAAAAGCCAAGGAAATCAGTTGATCATGAGTCATTTTGCTTATTGTTGCAAGGAGCATATAAGCATTATTATATGGTAGTTGGTCTTCTCTACAGGCCACAACTGTGGCTAGATAGAGCGAAAAGATATTTATAGATATGGCATTCACTATATCTCATCAAAACCAGTAAAATATTATACGCTTAGGAAGTTAGGAGTCAACAAAAATATTTCTAAATTTTTTTAGGATTTAACAGCACCCTGTTTGGTTGTAGGTGCTGTCCTGTGGGCCGTTCATTTTATTCCCCTTTTTGGTGGAGAAGTGTGTCACTTGATGAGTGTTTGACAAGTTACCGTGGTTTCTGTCAGAGTATTCGTCCAACTCAGATGGGGCTTTCTCTGAATATTGGAACCTAATTTTTGTGCTATCTTTATACACATTATTTATGCTTACTGTAGTCTCTCTACTTTCATGAATCTGATTGTTGTATTACTGATGTATGTTACTCTGCATAACTACTCCACCCTCCTTGCCCTGACATGTACACTATTCTGTTGTCAAAATATCTCTTGTCCAGATGTGTCCTCTACTGCTTTTTTTTAAGCCATTTCCAGTCGATGAATTTGTATATTGGCTACTGGATCTGGAAGCAGCAGATAGCCCACTTTCTGATTCTGATTGTGTAAAGGTTAGATTACACACATTGTCTTGGTCTTGGTTTGTTTCTTTTCCAAGTTTTTTCTTTCGAAGTATGGTAACGACAGTGTTGTTGCTACCTTTATTCTGTTCCTTTTTTTTGTTTTTTGTTTTTTTTCTTATTTGCCTTTCTGTTGTTTGTCAAATTAACTTTAATGTGTATTCAATTCATTGGACTAGGGTTTCCTGTGTCTTTTTGTAAGAGGTTTATCTTTGATTCTTCATATATTGCGTTAAAACTATTCATCTTTTCTTTTTTTATTGGTTTTAGTCCAACTCTGTCAATTCAATATCATGTGATTCATGTACAATTTGCTTTTTTACTAATCTTACATATTAGATACCGGCATCATAGTTTTTCTCTACTATACGTAAGTTGAATGATTTAGCCCTATTCCATACGCCATAAACTACCATCTTTTAGTTATTGTCAAATTGTGTTTTTTTTGTATGTTTTTCAAGACCTTGAATGTAGTGCCAATAACTGACCTTTTTACCTCTTGCAGATATGCAAGATGCACACGCTCTGTTCCATTGGTAAACTGCCTCACTATTTGATCCATAGACTTGTGTTTGAGAGTTTGAGCAAAAATGCATCTATTGCCTTTTTTTAATTTTTTTATTTTTGATCCAGAGACATCAAATAGTGGTTCATTGCACGAGTGGTGCTCCTGCCGTACGTCGCTGGTGAGAAATCCGGCAGTGGAGGTGGGGAGCGGTGGGGACTGAGAAGAGGTGGTATGGAGAAGAAGGTCAAAACTCTGTTTAAAATTTTATCGATTAAAGTTTCCTAATTAAAAAAATTAAAAAAATATATAATTAAATGATTAAATGCACAATTTTAACTATAGTTAGTTACATAGACACATGACATCTTCTAAAGTAGGTGGTGACCAAATTTGTTCTCAATAAGCTTCCAAGAGAAGCTTTTGAGTGGCGTGGCCAACTTAAAGCCACTCAATTCTACTAAGAAACCAGCCTCCACATCACGTGAGGCCCAACACATCATTGCTTAAGGTTGCAGGGTAGTTTGTTGAACACATTGGGTTTGGTTGTCAATACCAGTGGTACAGTTGAGTGGGAATTCAACTATTTTGGGGGATATCTGATGCTTGTTGGAGATTATACTGGAACATGTACATCGTAAGCATATAGTTCTCTGCTGCTTAATTTGGTTGAAGTATTCGATTTCGAGCAGAGCTACTAAGCTAGCTACCAGAAAGTCATATATGAACCTTCCTTAGTTGAAGACTCATAGTGATACTGCTTTTTCCACTGATTATATTGTTGATTAAATTGGAGTTGAGAAGGAATTAAAAATCAGAGGTCTGAGTATCAATCCAAGGCTAGAAAATAGAAAAGTCAAAGAAACCAGTTGACAATGAGTCTATTTGTTTGTTTAATGTTGCAGGTGCATATAAGCTTATTATATGGTAATTGGTCTTCTCTACTGGCCAGAAGGCCCAGAACTGTGGTTAGATAGAGCCAAACTCATCAAAACGAGTAAAATATAGATGGTTAAGAATTAATCCAAGATTCGTGAATTGTGACGGCTGCTCAAACTGTCTAGAAACTCTGATTCCTACCTGAACTGTAAATTATGGGGGAGAATGTGAACTCTCTATACTGTATATTAAACAAATAAATATTAGCTTATGTTATTCTTTTTTCTAGTACGACAATTTTTTCAGTAATACCCTCCAAATTTGAGATATGTCGCATTTTGATTTTTTCTTATTTAGAAGATTCTTTTCTCTATTTTTTTCAAAGAAAATTCTCAAAAACACGTGTCTTTCCTTGAAAAAACTAGTGCTATATATATCATTCGTGGTCCACACTCCAAAATATTTATTTAATTTACGCGTTCTAGTTTTAAGTGAGGTGGATGCTTCATGCTTCAATTAGGGGTGTGCAAAAATATCGAAAAATTGAGTTTCGAACTAAACTAAACCACTTGGATCGGTTTGGTTTGGTCTTTTATTTTGTTTTTTTGTTTTTTTTTTTTTTTCGGATATCAAATCAAACCAATTCGAACTTTGTGGTTTGATTTTGGTTCTCAATATGGAAATTTTTGGTTTTAACCGAACTGAATCACTACTTATAAATATATATTAATTTTTATATATGATTTTCATACAAATTAATTAGAGAGTAAACCAAATTCCCTATTATAGTTTATAAATTTTTAAAATTTTGTATATGTTTATTAAAATTCCCTATTATAGTGTATAAATTTTTTAAAATTTTGTATATGTTTATTATAGTTTATATACTTTATAGTTTATTTAGTATATACTATATAATTTAATAGGACTAGACAAGGATAAGAACTTGTCACTTGTATGACTATTTATTATGTGTTTTATATTGTGTAACTGGTTAAAACTTGTGTTTGAATTTTTGAAAAATGCTTAGATTGTCAAAATGAGCTTTTATATAGACATATGAAGTGTGCAAAATGAGTCTTTAGCTAGCTAAATTAGGCTTGCAAAATGGGCCATTATCCAAAAAACTCACAAAGTTGGGCTTAATATTTTGACCCAGTTGTTATCTGGTTTTCGGATAACCAAACCGTATCAAACCAATTTTACGGTTAACCAAACCAGTCAGATTGAGCTAAGCTTGGTTTGGTTTTGGCTCTCAAATTGGTCATTTTGAAAAATGTTGATTTGGTTACGATTATTGCTTAATTTGTTGTTTGGTTTTTCGAACCATGCACATCTCTAGCTTCAATTAGAGTGAATATGATTGTTATTTTAGAATGTTGTATTAATTTCTTGTATTTGCACATTAATATATTATTCATATATAACATGTAATCAAGGAGTAAAATTTCGTATTTTGCAGAAATTTCGATGAATTTTAAATTTCAACAAAAATTAGACAGAAATAATGAAAATTGCTATCAAAATAAGGAAATTTTGAATGAAACTTTACCATATGTTTATTTAACGTATTATATACTAAATTGATAAAAAACATTGAAGAAACCAAATTATATAGTAGGTTTCATGTGATATAAAATGAATATAATGAGCGCTGGAGGCAAATACTGTTAAATAAAATTAGTATATTATTTAGACTCTATAATCTATACACTAAACCCTATACACTATATAATCTATACTCTATATTCTTTAGGATATGATATAAGATATTAGGGTTTAGGCCCTTTTAGGGTATTTTTAATTATTTTTTTATATAGAAATCTATTAGAGTTTAGGGTTTAAAAATAACAAAACAAAACCCCAAAAGAGCCAAATCAAACCCCAAACCAAACCCAAAAACCTTTTTCTTCTTTCCATTTGCCCAAAGGCCCCAAACCATTTTTTTCTTCTTTCCTTCATTTTCTTCTTGTGACTTCTCTTCTTCCCTTTCTTCCTCCTTTCTCTCCCGATCTCTTCTCTCTCTCAGAACTCTTACACAAATTTTGGATCTCCTTCAAGACCATCCAGTAATCTAAGCACAAAAAACCAAAACCCATTTACCAAAAACCACAAAACAGAATTACCAAATTCAAAAATTGAAGAAAATTGAGCTTGAAAAAATGAAGGGTACCTGAGAAATAGACAGGGGAAGAGACCGAAATTTCACGAAAGTTAACAAAAATGTGCGTGGAAGATCAATCGAAATTTTTCCCGACGAGAAATTTTGATAATTTTGGTGAAAAATTGATGAATTCGTGTTTAAATTTCCATACCCGTAACAAAATTTACTCTTTAGGGAAGACTGGAGAGTCATGGGGGAAAAAGAAGGAAAGAAAAAAAAAAAAGGTTTAGGGTTGATTGGAGTTTGGGGCCTTTGAGCAATTAGAAAGAAAAAAAAGTTGGGGTTTGGTTTGGTTGTTTTGGGATTTCGTTTAGTTGCTTTTAAATCATAATATATATCTATATAAAAATAATTAAAAATACCCTAAAGGGCCTAAACCTAATATCCTAAAAAATATAGAGTATATAGGGTTTAGTGTATAAATCATAGAGTATAAAGAGTATTAGGGTATATAAAGTATATAGGGTTTAGTATTATGATTTAGTGTATAAATTATAGAGTATAAAGAATATACTAATTTCATTTATTCATTATACTAATTTTATTTAACAGTATTTGCCTCCAACACGCATTATATTTATCTTATATATATCACATGAAATTTACTATATAATTTAGTTTTTTCAATACTTTTTATCAATGTAGTAGATAATATGTTAAATAAATATATGATAAAATTTTATTCAAAATTTCCGTTGTTTTTGTCTAATTTTTGTCGAAATTTAAAATTTATCGAAATTTTCGTCGAAATTTTCATTGAAATTTATGCAAAATTCGAAAGTTTACTCTTTGGATACACTTATTATTTTTAGGGTTTCTTCGATAAAAGAAATATACCTATGATGATATCTATCACCAAAGCCTCAGCAGCAACACAACCACCAAACAGATCGAATAAAAGACCAAAGAAACGGCAATCAAGCATCCTAGCTCCTGGCATGGCATGGCCTTCAGAGTTGGAGGTAGCTGATTCCCATCTGATACAGTGGGTAATTTAATTTTTATGCCTTTAGTTTGCATGTCTTATAGCTATGTAGAATGAATTTCTTGCTTTTTTCATTAATTTACCGAGGTCATATCCAACAATAAGCAAGTGCTTAACAAAATTCGATGATTATGAAATGAATCAGATCAGTATTTTTTTATTGGTGGATTACTATCTCATCCAATTTGTCTGTCTTTTAACTATTTAACGGACCTGATAATAATATGTGTGAGGGTGGTAATATTGATTTAGAGTGTGATTGCACGAAAAAACCTATAATAATATTTTCTTCTTATTTCGTTTTTCATTTTCAATTTTTCATTATTTTTTCAATTTTTCTTTTTAGAAATTTGAAAAACTGATCGACCCAAATTTTGAAGTCAATTAAAGACTTTTAAGTTTTAATTCTTTTTTTTTTTTTTTTTTAGAAAGTTGACTCTTGATTATAGCTCCCTTCGAGTGGTAGTGGGCTCCAGCACTAATTGAGGGTTAAAAATTTTAAAATTTAAAAAATGGTTAAAAGCCTTTACCATAATGGGTTAGTTTTTCAAATTTCTCAATTTTTTATGTCTAGGGTTACAAATGAATATCTAAATGATTAATGTTTTCTAAATCAAACTAATATAACTTAATGTCATGTGAGAAATGAATTTTGTTTTATAATTGAATATTATAATTGTACATGTCTATATATATATATATCTATATAGGGTTTAGGGTAGTTGCATGAACCGTTTATTTTTTAGAGCAACATTCAAAGATCATCATTTAGAAAATCTATCAAATTAAAAATTATTTAGCGATCTGATTATCTTCATAATCATCATTTAGAAAAAATTGTTTTCATTTGTTTGTTTGAGCACAATTTATTAATAGTTGATTAAGCAATTTTTTATGGGAACTATGAATGATTAAGATTATGAGATCATGTTGTCAAGTTGACCCAAAATGATGGATATTTCTTTATTATATTATCAAGTTGTGCATGCATATATATATTGTTGCTATGTTAAAGTAGGAATTTTCATTAGTAAATCAGAAAAAATGCAATCCAAAAAGTTTCATTGTATTGTGGGGATAGAGACTGCCTATGCATTTCCTCACTTGCACTTGTACGTCATAATGCATGTCATCATTTGTATTCACTGTCATCAATTACAATTGTCTCCACTGTCTTCATTGTTGGATTCTTATCTTCAATAAGCCAGGGAAAACAAAGTCCAGGGAAAATTAGTGGGGTCCCACGTGAAGTTTTTCTTGGGCTTGTCTTCAGTTTGCTTTGAATCAAAATTGCATGTTACCGATGCAATTGTGCTGCCAGCAAAATTAGATATTGGGCCTCATTCCAACATTGCCAATTATCATATCACTGGTACCGGGGTCACAAATCCAATGGATATTTCAAATGCTAGCCCATTAAAAAAAAAAAAAAAAGTGTCATTTAACAAATTAATTATACAAAAATATTAATAGGCACATTTTCCTCCAAACCCCAAATCCCAAATTCAAACTCTCAAATTGTTACAAAACCAACACTTTCAATCGGTACAAAACTAACTCTCTTAATCACGAAACCGAAACCAAATTCAAACTCTCAAATTGGTACAAAACTAAAATTTTCAACCGATACAAAACCAAAACCAATTCTCAAATTCAATTCCCAAAATGGCACAAAGCCAATGAAGTCAAGGGTATGTAGGCAACCTACCAAATTTAGGTGCAACCGCGTACCAAATTTAGGTGCAACCGCAACCAGATCAAATTTGTCCAAACTTCCTAGAAATTAATTCCACATACAAAAGTCCTGAATTAATTTCTCAAATCATTACCCAAATTATCCAAATCCTTTAAATGAGTCATTCACCCATTTAATTCCCAAAATCTTGGAACTACGTACGTGTGGTTTGATCCCGCTTTGGGTACGTAAACAACCTAAAAATATGGGTGCAACCACAATCACAAATAAATTTCACAAACCTCTTAAAACAAATTAAATGCTTAAATTCGGACCTTTCAATGGGTCTTTTTCCTCTTGAAAGTCCAAACACTCACAAAGTCATCCGTTGGTTTTATTGGAATTAGAATCAAAGAGTATTCCCTTGAACTAAAGGATTGTAATTAAAAGATGTACTCCATCTTTAATGGTTCGTACCCAAAATAATGAAATCTTCATTCCTTAAATGAATTTGGGTGAAATTATGTTGAGTAATATTATTTATTTAATTGTACAAATTTTGTTCAACAGCTTTACATAGAATTTGCATTGCTAAAAGTTTTTTGGTGATCTGTATAGCTTTTCAATGTAAAATACATAGCTATTCCTGCTTATAGAGACTTTCCCAGTACTTATCTTCCCATTTTTCCACTTGTCTAATTAAATTGATATTGTTCCTGTAAAAGTTTCCAAGAGCTTGTGGTTTAAAGGGAGGAGGCATGTTACAGGGGTTTGCCACTGATGGATTCTTAATTAAAGACTCAGTCATGAACTTCTTCTCTGACTCATCTGCAGGGCAAGCCACACTCTCCGAGCACAAATGTGTTGCCCCTTCAGGTATTCTTGGCTCAAATCTTAAGAGCTTAGCATATTCATTTAACACATGAAACATGTAGTCATACACAAGGTCCATCTTTAGCTCTTGCTGAATGAAGTTGCTTGTTGCTTTCCCAATTGCTTGTGCCTGTGCCAAAATCTCTAACTATTATGAATCATATATGGAACCCCTTGGGGTTTGGCTCGAAGGGGTTTCGGTTCCAACCCCATCACTTGATTTCAAACCGTAACCCTTTCGAGCCTTGAGCCAAACTAAAGGGGTTTCGGAGTTTGGGTTTGGTCTGCAAATTTTGCCAATGGTTAACTTAGAGGGACTCACCTTTTGTTTATGGTTGTTGCCCCAATGTACTGCAAACTTGATGGATTTACATTTGTTGTCATTCCTTATAGGCCAGTAATGGTGCAACGGTATTAGGCTTCTTGTGAAGAAATCATAATAGTGTGGTTTTACCAGCAATGTTACTGAATCACAGGCTAGAATGTATTTCTCACTAACAGACCATGCCCAGCCCTCAATATAGATCTTGTACCTATATAAATCAGGAGCAAATAAAATGAAAAAACTCAAAATTTAATTACCAAAAACAAGAACATTTTATTTACACTACCTGTGTGTGCATTGGCTTGCTACATCTGATTGCTTGTAGCCTTGCTGAGATTCAAGGATCCAATCCTGCAATTATACGGAATTCATTACTTGATTTATTGGCAAAAGGATCGGGTTTTGGATCAAAAGCTAATTTGTTAATCGCATACCATTTGCTCAAATCAATATACAAAGTTCACTCACCCTGTTTTCAATAAGGAAAAGTACTAGATTACATGAAAGTATTGCATATGTGTATATGTTACCTGGATGAATAGGCGAGCATTCCAGTCCTGTGTGTCTGAGACATTGCATTTAAGGAGGTCTCTCCTTGTTTCAGCTACAAAGGGGTTTCCTTTCCAGTATGCATATGGTTCCCTTTCCATCCATTTGCTCCTGTCATTGCCTTTCTTGAGATCTTTCAACAAACTTTCCCATGGCTTTATGTTTATCTCAGCCCTTCAAAATGCATGTAGCTCATGAGTAATGAGTCAAAATACTTAAAAGGGTAATGTTTTTTTTTGTAAGATATGACATTTTTTTTTTTTTGTAAATTATCAATCTGAATCAGACATTCAAATAAGAAATATACCTATCAACGGTTAACTCTGATAACATAACATGTTAAACAGATTGACAAGAAAAATTTCCCTAATAAATCTAATGTATACAAATTCCCCAAGAAATCTATTGTATAAAAATTTCCCCAAGAATTTTTCTTTAATGTAGTTCACCAATCAATTCATTCAACAACCCGATTAAGTTGTCCTACATGGATGGAGCTCAGTGGTCGGTACACTATCATTTTCATGCCAAAGAGAGACAAAGAAGCTAAGACAAATTCCAAGTTTCCAACTTACCAGCCCCAGAAAGACCAATCAGGGAACACAATATCCTTTGTCCATCTGTCACCACAGTATCGGAACAGTGGTGGTACCTGAGTCGAGTTGGGTCCCTGATAGTCGCGTGATCGGATGACTGGCCGGTCATCACAGTCAAACATGAGCTCCAAGTCAGGTACTCTGCCAGGGTACCTCCTAAGAAGCTGCAAAATGCCCCATATGGTAAACACATCCCTTGTCTGTATGGACTTCTTGTACTTGTCAATATAAGCCTTGCCCTTCACAATCACTAGCCGGAAATGCGCTGTCCTCTTTGCTCCCTCCACCATGTCCCTTGTGATTCCTCTGGTTTTCCATGGCCTTAGATCTTCATGAATAAACCGGAAATAGTCCGGGCATGTGGCGTTTGATGATGGGTCAAGGTCATCACTGCTAAAGGTTGCAGGGTAGTTTTTTGGACATGTTTGGGTTTGGTTGCCAATGCCAATGGTACAGTTGAGTGGGAATTCAACTATTTTGGGGGATATCTGATGCTTGTTGGAGATTATTATGGTTTGGTTTGTATAATTTTCAGTCTGAAAATTGGACTGCATGACAAAATGAAAAACACAAAACAAATTGAATACATAAAGCTGCAAATTATACACTCCCAAACAAAGTAAAGCTTTACATATGGTAAGTAGAATATATATGAATTGAAGCTTACAAGGTGAAACCAAGAAGAAGATAAAATGGCTGCTGAAATGATAAGCAAGACCAAGAAGAAGATGGTATTGGTGGCAGCTGCAACTCCCTTTATCAATGACAATCCCAAATTCATCGTCGTCCTCTGACCCGGAAAAGGTCTTTCCAAACGAGATCCACGGAACATTGAAGTACTAAATTTTGTGCAGCTCTTTCTTCCTTGGAGTACTGGAACATGCATATAGTATATAGTTGTCAGATAGCTAGCTGCTTAATTTGGTTAAAGTATTCGAGCAGAGCTAGCTAGCTACCAGAAAGTCATATGAAACTTCCTTAGTTGAAGATTTAATTTGAGAAAGAATTAAACATTTAAAGTCAAGTATCAATCTTGGACAAGAAAATCGAAAAGTCAAAGAAACCAGTTGATCACGAATCAATTTGTTTATTGTCGCAGGGTGCATATAAGCATTATTATATGGTAATTGGTATTCTCTACACGCCAGAACTGTGGTTAGATAGAGCCAAAAGAAATTTATGGATATGACATTCACTATATCTCATCAAAACCTTTTGAAATTGTTAATCTAAAGAATAGGTGAGGATGAAAGCTTAATGATATTTGGAAAACTTAAATGACGTTTTTTCTTCATCTTTGAATCTTAATACACTAATTTGGATATGAAAACACCTATTTTGAAATTTGAAAACAAAATAAAAAAAGAGATATTTAATTTTCAAAGTCAAACATAAATGAGAATTAATTACCAAAAAAAATAAATGATAAAACCTTGAAATAAGGCATTCATACACACTAATTTGGAAAATACGGAAAACGCAGAAAATTTTAAAATTTGAAAACGAAAATCAGAAATGAAAAATCTTAATATTCAACTTCATAAATTAATTACAAATAATTACAAAATTTTTTCATGATAACACCTTGAAATAAGGCATTAATTGACAAAATTAAAATTTACCTTTTTTCAACTCAAATGATAAAAGAGGAAATCAAAAAATAAATTTTCTCCACAAAATGGATAATTCTATGACAAATTTATATGGATAATATTAAATTGGGTTTCCCGAAATAGATGTATGTCTAATTAATTCAAAACATTATAGGCTTAGGAGTCAAGCAAAATATATCTAAATACTTGTAAATAAAATATTTAGAAATAATTTTTTATTTTTTGAAAAAGATTTCAAAATATATTCAAAGGCAAATTAGAAAATTGAAGAAAACATTTTAGGATTTAACAAAAAAGTATACGGCAGTGTGAGATTGGGCATGCGGGAGGAAATCTGGCCCTTGAGGGTGGGTGTGAATGTGTGATAGGCGACCAGCTAGGGGCCAAACCGACATAATATAGTGCTGTCTTTTAGAAAACCAATCCTTTTTTGTTTCATTACCGACGTTTAACTATTGAGCATTACTGCAGTTGTTTTGTTGGGTAGTCGAGTTTGAAATATCATAGAATTACTCATCATAATGCATCCAAATTGAATCCTCCTCTCTCAACTCAAAAACTATTAAGCACTACTCAAATTTCTAAATCGAAAAAAGAAAAAGTTAGAAGTGTTTAATTAACTCAAATTTGGATTAGTTTTCTAAATTTTTCAACTTTAGTAATCGGGGTGACTGAATTCATGTAGAGTGAGGCTTTAATTGTTTCAATGTTGTATATAATGCAGGTTGTTGCTTCTCAAGACTGGCCTCAAAGTACCAAGTATGCTGGGTTGGTTTGTGCTCAAGCCCATCGCCAGGAGCTCATCCAAGAGCTGTTCAAAACAGAGCAGGATCCTCTCTCTCTCTCTCTTCCCCGTCCCCCTGTGTGTGCGTTTGTGACTGTGTTTGGATAATTATGACTCTAATGATATGTTGATGTTATGTGTGCATATAAGAGTTCAGTAATCATATTTGTAATTTTTTTTTTTTTTTTTTACTACGGATGTTTATGACATATAGAATTCAATTATATTTGTCTGTCTTTTGCAAATGCAGGGAACTGCTTATTTTGTTTTATACAAAAACAGGGAAGAGGCCAGGCCGCATCATATTTTACAGGCATATTTTTGCTCCTTTGCCCTCGTCTGTGTCCTATGTACTCCTTGATGAAAAACGTAATCTACAAACCCAAGTCAGTTAGATTTGATACAGCAATTAGAACAGTAATTTATTAAGTGGTTCTAACAGCCTTAGCTTGTGTGGCAATCCATGTGACCTCCTTTAGCTCTTTATCATGTGACACATGGTTTTGTAATCTGCTTCCATCATACTCCTGTCTTCCTGTCTTCCTGTCTTATGGTGTGTGTATATTTTGTTTTGCGAGTTAATTATACTTACATCCCTTGAAGTTTATCGTATTTTCACATACACCCCTTAAAATTTCAAAAATTACACATACACCCCTGAGTTTTCAAAACTATTACATATAATCCCCTACAAGAGAAATAAATAAAAATATTTGTATTGAGGTTGGATCTTACACCTTGAATAATCTTATTAGGCCATTTAACCCCTTAACATGCTTTTTTGCATAATTTCTCATCATTTTCCGTCTCACTATAGGGGGTTATATGCAACAGTGTTGAAACTTCAGGAGGTGTATGTGTAATTATTGAAACCCCGTAGGGTGTATGTGAAAAGACGATAAACCTCAGGAGGTGTAAGTGTAATTAACTCTTTGTTTTGCAAGGATGGAGTTAGCGAGGGGCAGTTCTACCAAGTTCTACAATATGAAGTTGATGCAATTCGTAAGGTAAATCTACATTGTTGAATTAATCTTCAGCTGGCTATTGTTATATATATCTCTGTGTTCTATGTTGTAATTGATTAACGTTTGTCTTCCTTCTTTTATCTTTTATCTTTTTTCTTCAGGCCTATGCTTCAATTTGGCCAGGTTATCAACCTCCTGTGACGTTTGTTGTGGTTCAGAAACATCATCATACAAGGTTGTTTGCCAGCCATCATGATTGCAGTACATTTGACAGGACTGGGAATATATTACCTGGTAGTTAATGTTTTTAAGTATGGAATTTTCTGGTTATGTATTTCAGCTTTCATACACATGATATGAAACTCTCCCTCCATTATTCTTCAGGTACAGTTGTGGACTCCAAAATCTGTCATCCAACTGAGTTTGACTTCTACCTGTGCAGCCATGCAGGAACTCAGGAAACAATCTTTTCCTTGTGTGTGTGTCGGTTTTTGTTTGTGATGCAGAATGTTTTATGAACCTGAAGCGAACATGTTATGACAGGGTAAGTATATAGTTCTCTGCTGCTTAATTTGGTTGAAGTATTCGATTTGGAGCAGAGCTACTAAGTACTAAGCTAGCTACCAGAAAGTCATATGTATGATACTTAGTTGAAGATTCATAGTGATACTGCTTTTTCCACAGATTATATTGTTGATTGAGTTGAGAAAGAATTACATATCAAAAGTCAAGTATCAATCCAATATATGCTAGAAAATAGAAAAGCCAAAGAAACCAGTTGATAATGAGTCTATTTGTTTAATGTTGCAGGGTGCATATAAGCATTATTGTATGGTAATTGGTCTTCTCTACAGGCCAGAACTGTGGTTAGATAGAGCCAAACTCATCAAAACCAGTAAAATATATAATGATTAGGAATTAATACAAGATTCGTAAATTGTGACAGCTGCTCAAACTCTAGAAACTCTGATTCCTACCTGAACTGTAAATTATGGGGGAGAATGTGAACTCTCTATACTGTTTATTAAATAAATAATTAATTAATTAATTAATTACGCAATTGTTTCAGGCTTTCAGCCACCTAAATATTGTTTATGCTCATTTATATAAGCAGGAACCTTGTTCAGGCAATATAGTTTATGTTTTCTATTTTCTAGTAGGACAATTTTTCAGTAGTACTCTCCAAATTTGAGATATGTCGCCTTTTGATTTTTTCTTAATTAGAAGATACTTTTCTCCCTTTTTTTTTTCTTTTTTTTTTTTTTTTACGAAAAATCTCAAAAACATGTTTCTTTCCCTGAAAAAACCAGTGCTAGAGATATCATTCGTGGTCCACACTCCAAAATATCTATTTAATTTACACGTTCTAGTTTTAAGTGAGGTGGATGCTTCAATTAGATTGAATATGATTGTTTTTAAGAATGCTGTATTAACTTCTTGTATTAGCACCTTAATATATTATTCATATGTAACACGTAATAAAAGGACATTTCTTTCATGTTGATTGTGGTAGACGTGAGGAATAGTGTTGTAACTGGACCACATGAATTTTTTTTTTTTTTTTTTTGTTGGGCCATTTCAGTCTTGTGAGTTGTGAGTCCATGGCCGCTCCTTGGTGCCTGCAAAAGGCAATGGGCGTTACCCCTTACTATGGGTTTGAAAAGTGTCTAATTAATTAAGATGTTAATAATCCTCTAAAATGATTAATGCATCTAGTTGTACCAATATTTCTAGCTTATGACTGCTCTATTTAAATCATTTTATAACTACCAGGTTAATATTATTAACAATTAATGGCACATTAAAGTATGTTTAGACAAAATGTCTTAATTAATTTGCATACACATATAGATTAGAAATGAAGAAAAAGCAAATGAAAGTGGGGAACTTTTTCTTCCATGATCATGAGAAAAAAAATATAAATTAAGAAAAGCATGCAAAAGGCCAACATTTTGAAGTAGAGGCCAGCAATTAACGTTGACAATTAATTACGGGCATCACCATGCACAATATCTCTAGCTGTATATATATAAATATTTAGTCTCAAGATCGTCCCTTGCTCCCTTCAATTCATCACCTACTTCTCAAACCCCAAGTTTTGAAACTTGATCTCTTCATCTTCTTCTCTTAATTTGAAGTTCATTTTTCGATTCATCACTAGTAATACTCCTAATTCAAATGGCTCAGGTACTGCCAACCTCTATATGTTGTTCCTGCTCTTAATTAATATTTATATTTCTGTATACGTATATTTTGGATAATGTTCTTTAATTTGCCAAACTAGGAACATAACCATCTTAAGTTGACCAAATTGTGAATCTGGATCAATTCACAGTCTGACAATTATAGAATACTGTTATGTTGTGTTGTGAGACTGTTTAGGAAAACATTTTTCACATATATATATATATTCTTATTAATCATGGGCTGTGGTGATTTTTGTAGAAAGTTGTGGTGAAGATCATGACTATGGATGATGAGAAGACAAAGCAGAAAGCCATAGAGGCCGTTGCTGACCTATACGGTATGTATTTTCCCAAGTTCCCAACCCTCTTTTCATATATATATATATATATATATATATATATATATATGTATATCGATCAATGCATGCACCTACTATTACTTGGAGCAAGCAAATTAAGACCCTTAATTTATTTTGAATTTTGTTAACTTTTTGTTTATAAATACGCATTCAGTTAATTACTTTGAAGAGAGCACTTCTAAAACGAACATTCAGAATTCAAATACTGAAAGAGCATTTGATCAATATATTTGTATCCGAATTCTGAACATCGGTTTTATAAGTTTTGCCTTTACCTTATTTTTATATCTCAAGAAGCCATAAAAGATTAATTAGCTTTCTTGGAAACTTGAGAAACATCATTATTAATTGTAGTACTTGTCCCAGTTGTACACGATCTACTAATTTCAGAGCTTGCAATAAGTGGTGTATATATATGTTTGACATATTCATGAACATGCAGGGGTTGATTCAATTGCAGCTGATTTGAAGGAGCATAAGCTGACGGTGGTAGGAGAGATGGACACCGTTGCAATAGCCAAAAAGCTCAAGAAGATTGGCAAAATAGATATTGTATCGGTTGGTCCAGCTAAAGAAGAAAAGAAAGAGGACAAGAAAGATGAAAAGAAATAATTAATAATATGGTCATATATGGCCTTTGTTATGATGACCTATGCGTAGACATAATTAATCATCTATTTTTTAAAATGTAATGATTCAGACTCGTGTATATTCTTGTGATTCTATAATCAATATATAGTCTAGCTGAAAACCATTCCTAATTTAGTTAGCAAGGAGCCATTCCTCTTTATCAATAAATTATAGACTGACACGTCTATATAAATGTTTCATTAGTGGATAAAATAGAAAACTAAATGACTCATTCTGTGATTTTTGATAGGGAGAATTGGAGAAATGACTCGGCCAAACATTTTTCTATTAAGAGAGCCAAAATGCCCTTCCTCCAACCAATGAGGTAAACTTATATTCAAATTTGGTCTAAAAATAAACCAGAGTATATTAGACTCAATATCAGATATAGCAAATTAATTAGGCCGCACGCATTATCTAATAAATATTTGAGTTGATAGTTTGCTTTTCCTCAAAGTGAAGACAGTAAAATTAGGCCACACACGTTATTAAGACAATAAAATGATAGTTACTATAAACCATTTGCCCCATATATTGAAGTGACAAACGGTTGAAATAGCCAAATACTTTGTTAAATTATCACATGGATACTAAAATACAATTTTACCATACTCATTTGTCATAGCCAGCTATTGGAGATAAAAGAGTCAATTGAAGCTACTTAATTTCTTATATGATGCGCTAGATGTAAGAGTACACTTATTATATAAAGGGGTATAGATAATTTTCTTCTCCGTATGAAGTATTAATTATATTAATATTTGACATATGATCATTTATTTGGTTTCTAAGTGAACATGTAAAACACAAATAAATCCAGGTTCATCATACTCACGGTTAAAAAATATATAAAAGAGATAATTACAAAAATATTTCCTCAACTATCACTAATATTTCCTAAACCCTAGTTGTACGTGGCGTACCCCAATTAAAAGAGTCGTAGAATTTGTTCCTTGCATTATAGTTTAATTCTCCATTAGCGAATGAAAAGAAACCTATGATTGATATATATATATATATATATATATATATATTACACTTCACCCCCACTAACTATTTTTCATGGCATTTTACCCTACAAATTATTCTTCGTCCAACACAAAGCCTCATTCTATCAAAGCAGTTACAAATCCTGGCACCTATATATGTGGCACATCACGTGACATTTTCTTAAGGTATTTGGTCTTCATCTTTTTTAGGGCATTTCAGTCCTAATAAAAATTTTCTCAACATGGATGATCATGTTTGTGACAACGCACAAATTTTACCTTTTTTTTTTTTTTGGCCATGCACAAATTTTACCTTTGATCCATATTTTTTTAGAAGTTTTTTTGTCTTCACCAGCAACTTGATTTTGGTACGCACCAAATTCCTACCGAAACTCAGTTACATCAATATCGACTTTCTGTAGGTTGAATTTTGTACTTAACAATTTTAATGTAAAGGCTAAAAGTCAGTTACATCAACCTCAGACTTTTTGGCATATATGTTGACACCACATTAATATTATTTTCTTTGCATCATTTGCTTTTAAGTTATCGTTCAAATTAAGCGTGCATGTAAAAGTATATCAACATGTTATATACAACAAAATTAGGTTACTTTTGCTCTGCCAATCAATTAGGTACTGTTTGGTTCATCAGAATCTCGACCCAAACAAAACAAGAAAACAAAATTGGGCAAGTAGACAAGCATTAGGAATTAATGTGATATCAATTACATGCACTAACAAAAAAGGATATCCAATGATACATAATGCTCTAGTCAAGATTGCAAATTACAACACAATTATTAGATGAGAATATAAAAGCTTAATTAGTGCATATTGGCAGCATGCATGATTGTTGATGTTCTAGAGAGCTAATAAGCTAGACAAATAAATAAGAAATCTAATAAATTAAGATTCTTTTATTTAGC
This sequence comes from Dryas octopetala, assembly GCF_963921425.1. Classification (NCBI taxonomy): domain Eukaryota; kingdom Viridiplantae; phylum Streptophyta; class Magnoliopsida; order Rosales; family Rosaceae; genus Dryas; species Dryas octopetala. The sequence goes on along the minus strand of NC_141374.1, from coordinate 11,067,339 downwards.
GCCAAAGTAGCATCTTGATCATTTTGCACAATGAAGCACTTTACAAATCAAAGAATTAGGAGGATTTTAAAAAGTCATAATAAGCACAAAAAAAAAACTAAATAATTAAAAACAAAAAAAGAAACAAAAGTCACAAAATGGATTTTACAAGTCCATTTTCTTTTCAAAATTTCCTATTTGTCCCCAAATAAAAAGAAACTAAATAATTAAAAACAAAAGATATTATTATTTTTCTTCAGTTTTTTATTTTGATTTTGATTTTTCAGTTTTTTTTTTCTTATTAAAGGCAAAATAGAAGTTTTGGAATCAGACAAAAAAATAGTTTGGAAAAAATAATTTAGGGGCATAGTTAGCAAATGGTGTGGGCACATATATAGAATTTCTCAAAATGTAATTCTGAGGAATATTGTATTAGAATATGGGATATTACACCAACTAGCTATTAGCCTAGTAGCATTTATTGGAAGAGCTAGACTCCAAGTTCAATTTTCTTTCCTAAAAAAAAAAAAAGAATATTGATTAAGATAAATAGTTTTAAAGTCTATTTTAAAGCTCTTAATGATAAATTAACTTACCTGAAAAGTTATAATAACAAAGAGCTCCATTTTTTGACAAATAAACGCACATTATAACAAACCCCGTGTTTTTCAGTGTCAAGTGCTCGGCACCCCTCCAAACACTCAATGAACAGTGTCAAGCGCTCGGTAAATAGTGTCGAGTGCTCAACTCATTAAAGTAGACCGGCCCGTTACCATATTTTTGTAGGTGAGCAATTGTATCATGGGGTTTTTTTTGTTTTGGACTTATTATGACTTATTGGTTATGGCATTATTGGGTGGGCATGGAGGTTTTGCTGGTAGGCTCTGTGTTTGTGGGCGTGGGTTTAGAATATGGGCTCTATGATGAGTGGGTTGGGCTGGGTAGTTGGAAACGTCGTGGGTGGATTGAGAGGATTACATGTAATTTTATTTTCAGTGCTATTATTCCCACCCACCAATCTTATTTTCCCACTCATTACAAAAAAATTAACTAAATTTATCTCTTTTATGAAATTACTGAAAAGGACATATTTAAATAAAATAAAAAAAGAACTCAAGGTTTCATGGCAGCCATTTCAGTCCATCTTGCATGGCAATTGATCTGTCCGGCACTATATATTGATAGATCATGCATCCACCTTATAGGAGCATTGGATTTAAAAAAAAATCATATTTGTAATGTAATAATAATAAATCCCTTAACAAATTCATGACTAACTAAAAAAAGCTTAGACATCAAACAAATCCATGAAGCAATTACCACTTCGTTTTAAAAAAATAATAATAATAATTATGAAGATCCTTCAATAGTTCCGCAAGTGAAAATAGTAGATGAGCTGATGTAATTGCAGCAACCATGGATGTCTTCCTTTTTCCTTTACAAAATTAGAGGCAGGAGGGGGAATATAATGTCGAAGGGAAAGAGATAAGGGTAATTTAGGAAAAAAGAGGGTGAAATAATTAAATTAATATTTTTAAAAAATTTAGAATGTAGTGGAAAAATATGGTGGGTGAGAAAATATGAATGTTGGGTGGGAATAGCACCACTCTTTTCTTTTTCTTTTCTTATTTTTCAATTGTTGGATACTGTGAAGTCTATAACCCAGTCCAGCGAACACATATACATCCATCCGAATACCTCTGATCAAAGTAATTAATAATTAATTTAGTGATCAGTAATTAATATCAATTACAGAAAAGAAATATGAAATATGGTATGTACTTTAACTAATTTTTTTTTTAATACTAGTTAAAACAAAATATATTAGATATATGGCATGCATGGACTTCAATTGTCCATATGCAGCTGGCTAGTCAGCAATACATGGTACAGACCAATGGACCCCAAAGCCTGTTTGGCTGCGGCAAGAAGTCCATTCAAAGTCTGAGTAACCTTATTTGCACCTCTATACAATACACACAGTCACACAGATGGTATTGTGAATCAAAATGATATAGTTTTCTTTTGACTTAGATTAGTCCACATCCAAAAAGTAATGGAATATGTAACCAAGCCTGAGGTCAGTTAATGAGTCAGTCACGCAGTTCACGATTATATACATTGAACTTATAAGCACAATAAAATAAAAACAAAGAATCACATTTCCCTTAAAATTACTTTAATGGTACATACTGTTGGTCAAAATATTAGAGCTTAATTGTTACATTTCCAACAAAAAATGAAATAAAATTATCTACAATGGGCGCTTATATATGGTGGCATCATATCTTGTATGTGAGAGTATGACGCATTGTATGGTGCACTAATTAATCTTTCGAAAAATATTAATTCATTACAATTACCTAACTATGGAAAATGAAAACAATTGTATATTAAATTATTAATTGACACCAAAAGCATGTGTTTAGACTCTTGTAAATTAAATGTGTGAGACTCAAAAGGAGTGGCTGTCGGAAACTAAATTAATGATATGATTATGATTAGAATAATTGAAGCGGTAAGGTTAATTATGAATTTATGATAGGATATAGTATATATATGCATAAGCACACGAAGCACAAGCAGTGCATATATGCACGTACGTCTGTATTTAGCATGACATCAACATCCTTGGCATCCCCCAATAGTTTTTTTTTTTTGATAAATATCCCCCAATTGTTAATGAAGTTAGAAGTACTAAACTTCAAAAGGCCATGGTGGATTCCTTGTCCTTCATCTTCTCAAAGTACAGCTAACAAACCATAAAGAATTGTCGGAATTAATTAAGCATGAAAAAGAAAGGGCTGCTGCTGTAATGTATTATTCAATTAGTTCTTGCGTGATTGATTTAATCACATATATATGACAAGGTTATAGCTGACCCACTGATATCTTTGGACCACTCGGTCTCTAAACTTGTCCCCTGCCTCCCACTAATTAATCACTAATCAAATCAAATGGAAAAAAATTAACGAAACTAGTTCAATATATAAGAATAGTACATATCAAGAATGCTCTAAAATTAATTGGTTAGTACGTTAATACAAAATTAACCATTATGTTAGACCCACCGTATAATGTAATCTCAAAATCTAAACTGTTTATTTTTTAGGCTTTACTTCAAAGATCATCTTTGTAAAAAATATCTAAAATTGAAAGTCATTTAGTCATTTGATTATAATAACAACTATTTATATGCTTTTATTGAAATCAGTGATTGTCTATTTATTTGATCACAATTAAATGACTAAATGATTTTCGATTTAGTTGATTTTTTGTAATAATGATCTTCGAAGTATGGTCTAAAAAATGAACAGTTCGGATTATGAGATTAGTTATGTGATGGCCCTAAAAGTATAGTTAGTTTCGTATTAACTTGCTAACCAGTTAGTTTTAGAGCACTCCTCAGTACATATAGTTCATATGCTTCGTACCCTTTCTTAATAAGTTGATTAATTATTTGGGCTCCATGTCATAAATTGTCGGTTTATCCTACCATTTCCAAAAATTTAAGTTGTTACTTGTTATCTAGGATGTGCGCTAATAATTGTCTTATATATTCTAACACTATTACAAACTTGTATTGAGAGGGATCCAAACTCAAGATCTCTTACTTTGATACCATAATAAAGTTTGGGGAAAAGATTTTGGGCTCTAATAGTGCACAAGACCTATGTGCTCTAATTTGATGTGGCAAAAATATTTTACACATCATTATATATTTGTCACATCAGAATAATATGATTATTGTTAAAAGAATATTTTACCCAACTCAAATTTAGTAGCTAAAATTACTATTTAATTAATATAAATATGTATTGTATTTTCTCTATGATTTAAAGACATCTTCTTCAATGACCTACATCATCTCCAATACTTTTTCTTCTTCTTTTCTCTTCCATTTGATCTGAATCATCCAACTTAATCTAACAATTATTCTTTTAGGAGAATTAGAGAAACCTTCAACTAGTTTATTGAATGATTTTATTGGGAAACAATTATTTCTTCATAACTCAATCTTGTTGACGTCTCCAAAGAATTTGACGTCTACAAATTTCATGTGCTTCTTCCTTCTTATAAGCATCAAGAACAATGAATGGGTATACTCCAATCCATGAAGACATAACAGGTGGCCGGCTCTATTGCTCCAATTTTTTTATTCTTTTGAATGGGAAAGTAAAAGAACATTGGATCATTAGGTGATTTAGTAGAAGAGATTGAATTCAAAACCTTCAATTTTATAGACCAATCAAATCCAACATCCATTTTCTCCTTGGTTGATTCTCCAATCACAATTTACTTTCGGTGTCTTTCATCAAAACATCACCTCCATTTGATTTCAATCTAATGACTGCAATTTACTCAGCTATACTTCATTAAACTGAATTAGCAGTATCTCATGATTTTCAGCTATACTTCATTAATTGTTTTTCTATTAGAAGGAAGAAGCAGATGAATCGATCACTTGTACAAAAAGTGATACTTTTCAGCTATACTGCAAAACATTGATAATTGTAACTTATGATTGATGTAGCCATGAGCCATAAGCCATAAGCCTCCGTCTGAAGAAGATGAAGTATTAAAAAAGTTTTTTTTTTTTTAAGTTTATTTATGGCCATTAATTGGATCTAGTTTAATGAAGTTGGACAACTGAGGTTAGAAGTAGATCGAAGATAGAATATCCAATTCTATTTAGGTTTTAAAAAATTTAAAAGAGGTTAAAAGAGTCTTTATAGAAACTTATGTGGCGATGACTTGTAATTGGGGCACGATTAGGGCACTCTAGCACTTCCCTAAAGTTTGTTAGCTTATCACTCTCAAAAGCTTAAACTATTGAGACAAAAAAAAAAGTTTGAAATGTTAAGATGGGGGCCAATTTTATATTCTAACAACAATATATCACATAGCTAGCATTAGTTTACAAGGGTGAACTGGCCACCATGTTTTGGAACATAAATATATATATATATGCTCATTTAGACAGCTCTAGCTAAGCTACCACTGAAAATATTCCAATATTCTTTCCTCATCTATTATACATGGGTAAGGTGCATCCTCAAGCTCCCCAAGTTCTCTCTATCTCTGATCCCTACATGACTACTAGTTCTCCAAAGAGAGAAACATACACCATTTGGATGAAATCACTTGTTTGTCACACAAATGGTTGCACTGTCTACAATTCCAATGGTGAGATTGTTTATCGAGTGGACAACTACAACAAAAAGTGTAGCAATGAAGTCCATCTCATGGATCTCCAAGGCAAACTTCTTTATACCATCCGCAAAAAGGTAATCTCATATATATGACACAAACTAAATTAATATGAGTACCGGTGTTGTTTGGTATATATTCTTTTTAGAAATATTTTTTTGTTATAGTCTAACATATATTTATGGTTGAAATAAGAAAGAAAATTTTTGAGAACTAATTTTGAGTAGGATACCAAACGAGGTCTTAATTTCAATTCCAAACATGAATTTGAGTTTATGGTATTGCTTTGATGCGCAGAAATTACAAGCTTTTGAACGATGGGATGGGTATAAATGGAGTGGCTCTTCTATTGTAAACAAGGAGAAGCCATGGTTTCAAGTTAGAAGATATAGCAGAATGCTTATGGGAAGCTTGGCTTGTCAAATTACAGTAGATGAGTGTGACAAGTATTGGATAGTGAGGTTGGCTGCAGGAAAGAGTACTGGAGGATTTAGAATAGTAGACATTGGAGGAGATGTTATTGCAGAGGTAAGCCTTGATTACTCTCTTAATTTGCTTATTAATAAGGATCAACCATGTGTTTGATTAATTAATTAAGTACTAATAATGCTAGTCACCAAATTAATTTGAACACTAAATGGTTTGTAAGTACACATGTTAGTATATGATTTAATTAAGTAAAAAATACAGATGATCCGATTATTTGGTGAAAATAATTTGGTAGTAATTAAATTCGTTTTTAATTAATGATTTTGGTTTTGGGTTTGTGCAGGCAAAGCAGAAGCAATCATCTTCTGGGGTAGTTTTGGGGAATGATGTATTAACTTTGGAGGTGGAGGCTGATATGGATCATTCCCTTATAATGGCTATAGTAACTGTGTATGGATTACTTTGTCGCAAAATGTAAAAAATATATAGTACTCCCTGGCTGAGAGCAATGGCTAGCTATCGATCTCCAAATTAAGCATGTAAATTAAGGAGTGGCTTCTGAATGAATTATGTTATGTTTTTTACCCCTTTAAATGCCCTTGTAATTAATTAATAAAAGTTTTGACACTGGTATTACATATTAGATTTAGTTTCAGCTAGCAGAATAACTATTGGTGAGATAATGTTGGAGCTAGAGATGGACATGTAGTTCTTGACAAGAACATAACAAGGCTAGGGTAGTGAATTAAAAGGATTTTGTAACCGGCCAGTGATGGACACATGATTTACATGTGGGATGGCATGGGTTGAAAAACTAATCTAAACCCTAAATTTGAAATACAAATAATAGAATTTAAAAGAAACTGATATGAGAAAAAAGACAGAAGAAGAATAGAACTAGAAAAAGTATAATGCATATGGATGGGACTTTGCGCTACAATCCAGCTATAGGTCTGTTCTTGCTTGTTGCTAATGAAAGCTCGACATTAATTATTTTTCTATAGGTGACACGATCATCTACACTTCACTGCTCACGTTTTCTTTTTTATTACAGGGGAAGGAGATCGAGGGTTCGAATCCGGGTGTGTAAAGGGGAGTTATTGTCCTCGGCTAACTAGACCAACCTTATTTCACTCACTACTTACCTTTTCAACAAAGATTCGAATTCTATACGAATAATTAATACTCGATTCTTTGTATCATTTTTTCTTTGGTTAAATACAAAAATTATCCATGAACTTTACATTGATTCTCAATTTGGTTCACTAACTATAAAAAAATGTCAATTTGGTCAACGATTTTTCCAAGTTGTACCAAAACAGTACAAAAGTTAACTTCCATCCGAAAAATGAACGGAATTGGTCAAATGAAAATATAATGAACGGAATAAAATGCTCCTGAAAATGTGGTCATTTGGTGTGAACATAACCAGTTTCCATTAAAGTTTTTTATGGAAGTTAACGTTTGTACTGCTTTAGTACAATTTGAAAAGTTTATGAACCAAATTGACATTTTTTATAGTTAATGGACCAAATTAAAATTTACTGTAAAGTTCATAGACCATTTTTGTATTTAACTATTTCTTTTTACACATTAATCATAATTTGATACATATGTATTGATCGACTTATAGAGAAAAAAATTTAATGATCATTAAAAGAAAAAAGAGAATTAAGGTACACATGTCAATTTGTCAATTTGTTACCTAGCTACTTGGCTCTAACTAACCAAGTCTTTTTCTTTCTACCTACTATTGCTAATTAAGCATAATTTCATGTGGCCGGAAAGACTGATAAAGACATGCTAGCAAGTTTGCTTACTAGCTTTACTAGCTAGAATTTCAAGCGCAATAAATAATTAAGCTGGAATTTCCTGCTTGGTGTGCTTCCTTGAAATTTAAATACCCTAAAGTTCAGGCGTGCTTCACATGCATGTAGGTGGTGTTTCACACATTAATTTTTGTCAATTGTTTTAATTATAAGCATTTTGTAATATATATTATTATATTAATCAACCGTCGTCTATAAAATTTAAATTTACAACCTCCTCTAATAAAAAAAAACTGAATGTCATCGATCCAACAGATCAAATAGTCATTAACAATTTTTAATATTCCTTAAATTTACTTTGTGCTTTTATTTTTCATTTTTAATGGTGGCACCATATAGTAGGAATCAAATCTCCACACCCTCCCAATTTTTGTCATAATATATAATGTGGTATATCTGTCATATATTTTCTTGGTGATGTTAATTTATCTGTCGAATCTCCACACCCTATCCAAGATAATTAATATTACTGAATCAAGACAGAGCATAGATCAAAATCTTCGATATGCTAATCAATGATATATTTTGATCGATTCTGATGACTCGTGGATATATTTATATACTATACTGCTAGCTGGCACATATGTGCATGGACTGATTCATATCGATGGATTGATATGCACATATCTCTGCACATGAATTGATAGAGAAATATAATTGGGAAGCATTAATATTTTTTCTGTTCTTCTTATATACTTTATAATTCACATGTAACGCTTGTCTCAATATGCTATTACATATAATATATAGAGAAAAAAACTGAAAAAATTGGAACATTTTACTAAGAACCAATTTACAATAAGTGAAAAATTCAAGATCTTACAACTCACATGTAGAATCTCTTAAGACAACTTTGAGATCTTATAACGTACTCACGTGATCTAGCTTATAATTTTGGAAATTTCTTAAGATCTTATAATTCACGTGCGTGAAAATACATAGCCATTTAGCCTAACACATATAATGTCTGTTTTGAGCTTATAAATAAATTAGAGCATCTAACTTAACTATTTGACAAGAAATAAAGAGACCTAAGCTAGACTATATAAATTGCCAGACAAGACTTTACTTCCCAACCTTGATATTACTTCTCAACAAAAAACTAATACATGTAGATCTTTTATAACGTAAATTCCCATGTGCTAACTATAAAACAATTACATGATCGATCACAGAATCATTATTTTTTCTTTATTTGGGCAAGCCAAGTGCAAGCAAACATTTACTTACCTTTTCCCGGCCTTTTCTTTTTTCTTTTTCACTTTTTGGGTAACAACACAAAAATGTTCTTTCCATGTCTGTCTTAGGTCATCCCTTTATTTCTTTAATCCAATCCAGCTAAGCTACTAATTTTTCTTTCTTTTCTATTCAATGTTAATGTCGTCTCCACGTTGTTGGCAGAAACAGTAGATATGTAATGGGACAACTGACGAGCCCTAAAAAGAGATAACCGCGTGATACCCTCCATATATAAACTTTATACAAAATTATCATCAAAATCATAACTAGAGAATAGAGATAAGAACTAGAATATAGAACCCATAATTAATTAATTAATTTTCGAATCATAATATTATATATATATATATACTAATTAATGGGCCGTTTATTGTTGGTAAGAGGATTAAGAAAGTGATATACCAAAATGCGACAAGTCCTAGTTAGCTGGACATGTGTGCATGTCATCATGATCAATTAATAATTTGATGTTACACCCCGCTTTAATTTGTAATATTATTCTAATACATGTATACGTTTTCATATATTAATTAATACTCCTGAAAGCCTAGAAGAAGTCAAAATAAGTCGAAGCATAACTTCAGTACGTACTTCACTATAAATATATATACTCGATCGAACCTCTTAATTAAAATGTTTGTTAACCCTCTTTTGTAAGTTACTTATATATTTACCATATACAATTAAATTATAATTATCTCTTTATATGCACATGCATATATGTGCATACATTAAACGTGACCAAACTAATATTTAAACCACATTATTCTTAACTATATATCAATTAAGTCTTCCCAATTTTTTTTTTTTAAAGGTCTTTTTCCATTTTTCGGTGAGTATATATTACAAACTTGATTGAATGCTACTCTCATACCAATTAATTAGTATCTCTTCCACAAACTAAAAGCTTCTCTCATCTCTCTCTACTCTCCCAAATGGCCAAGGTTCATCCTCTGATCACATCTAAACCCATTGATGATGGTTGTTCTTCTGCTTCCAGTACTACTTCTTGTAGTTCTAATAATAATAATTACATGACAACAAAGAGAGAAACATTCACTGTGTGGATGAAATCGCTTGTGATGCAAGGAAATGGATGCACTGCGTTTGACGAAAATGGCAAGATTGTGTATCGCATAGACAACTACAACAACAAGCGCAGCAACGAAGTCTACCTCATGGATCTCCGCGGGAAAACCCTCTTCACTCTATCTCACCAGAAGATGTGCCTTTTCCCAACTTGGGAGGGCTACAAGTCCAATACTAATAAGCCAATGTTTCGTGTGAGAAAAAGTCACAAATCAATTCTTGGGAATAAAGGGTCTTGTTTGTATAAAGTAAGCATGCGATCTGGTGATGACATGATGAGTTGGTACAGGTTAGAGGGTTTGGGAGGCAAATCAAAATCAGCATTGAGAATAATAGACAGTGAAGGAAGAGTTGTAGCCGAAGCAAAGCGAAAGCAGACATCCTCAGGAGTAGTGTTGGGAGATGATGTGCTGAGTTTGGTGGTGGAGCCTCATGTTGATCATTCATTTATCATGGCTCTCGTAACTGTTTATGGCTTGATCAAACGTCAAATATGAAGGATCAGATCTGTCTCTCAGATATATAGACACACATATAGTACATATATAGTTAGCAAATAGTTGTGCAAATAGCAGAGGGGATAACTCTGTTGAGAGTAATGTGGAGCAATGTCCCACATCGGAAAACTAAGGCTTAGCATATGTGTTTATAAGTCTTGGGCCTCTCCACCCATTGCCAATTGGTTTTGGGTTGGATGCTCTAATTCTATCATGGTATCAGAGCTTGGTTATCCGCGTGTAAGGCCCAACGGCCACACGTGCTCCCACGTCACCCAATACAATTTGTTCACGTGTAAGGCTCAAAATATCGCCACACGTGCGGGGGCGTGTTGAGAGTAATGTGGAGCAATGTCCCACATCGGAAAACTAAGGCTTAGCATATGTGTTTATAAGTCTTGGCCTCTCCACCCATAGCCAATTGGTTTTGGGTTGGATGCTCTAATTCTATCATGGTATCAGAGCTTGGTTATCCGCGTGTAAGGCCCAACGGCCACACGTGCTCCCACGTCACCCAATACAATTTGTTCACGTGTAAGGCTCAAAATATCGCCACACGTGCGGGGGCGTGTTGAGAGTAATGTGGAGCAATGTCCCACATCGGAAAACTAAGGCTTAGCATATGTGTTTATAAGTCTTGGGCCTCTCCACCCATTGCCAATTGGTTTTGGGTTGGATGCTCTAATTCTATCAACTGACCAGTGAAATCAACTGAGTTTTTTTTTTGTGAGAATTATTTTAGCCCATTTGTAGTGTATCGCAGAGTGATATATCAATCGATGTGGTCATATTTTTTGTGGGAACTGAACCCATTTTTCAGTGAGACATTTGTAATATTACATGATCATGTAAAGCGGATCGAATGTCTATCATTATATATATGTGCCACTTAATTATATCAAGTCGAACGTGATTATTAACTCAATATTCATGTTCACTTGGATTCATCTCTTTCTCTCTTTGTAATGAGAGCATTTTTATCTCACCACGCCTCCTAAACTGAGTCAAACACGTATATTAAAAATATTAGTTGATTGATATGAAACATGTATGATCAATTTGGTTTGATTAATTTTTCATACGTACCATGTTAAAAGTCTGAAATTTATTTAAATATATACTAATTAATTAGTAATAAGTGTAGAGGCCTAAGTGATTGAATACCCATATATAGTGAGAATTTCTCAACAGAATATATACATCTTAATTATCCGTTCATATACATATGTATGATTTAACGGTTGATAGGGAAGCATCAAGTTTTTTTTTTTTCAATTTTTTTGTAGAATGATGTACTTTATTTAGATAGCATCCATAGGGAAGCATCAAGGTAAGTCCTTAACTTAGATCCATAGTAGAATGCCATGCCATGCCGTATATAATATGGAATTATTAATTTTTAATGACGTTCACAAATGAGGACTAGTTTCTCAGCCATTAGATCAAATATATGGACAGTTTAGATAATTTTCCCATGGGGTGAGTTGCATTTCAATAGATGGATCAAACCATAAAGCTTTATGAAGTACGTAGCTAATAAAATAAGTAATTAATTCATAACCGTTAAATGTTTTCGATAGCCAGAATTAAAACATCCTCATTTAACTAGTTAAATGGATCTAAGCCGGCCAGTACTCATACCCAACCCTAATCCATATAGTTTAATCCTAAAGCATTGATCTTCATCTCTCTTCTCACTCATGCTCCATGGGAGGAAGTAATTAATTAACCATATGATTAGATGAAATTGGACCTTAATTATATATGATGTGACGCATATATTATATATATACATGTATAGTTCCAATGAATTATAATTATAGCTTTGAAGTCAACATAAAAGGGGTGGTGGTGATGATAATTTAAAGAAATAATATCATACATTTTTTAAGTTTGTTGCCTAGCTTCCTTGTGACATCAACTTTTTTCATAAAATTAAGAAAAATTAGTTGAAGGAAACCCTTCCAAGACATATTAATGAAAATTCCCCTTTATCTTCCACGCGCATGTATACTTGAGAGTTGATATATAGTGTATAGCATCTTCCTGCAAATAAGTCAAACAAGTATAATTAATATTAGTAATTTGTGTACCATATAGTCATATAGACCTCGCCCCTATTCATATCTTGGACGCGCAAGATCTGACAAATAAATTAATATAAATATAAAAACTCGGGAATTAATCTCATTTTAATTATTATTTTTCTGGTATTATATTTCTTTCTCCAAATTATTTCTGATTTTATGAAAATTGTTCATTCTTCATTCAATTAATATACATCAAGGGAGACAGATGGGTCCAGACTTAAAGTAATAGTTTGTTTTTTTGGTAGAGATGCTTAAAGTATAATTTCTGCTATATATATATATATATATTTTCTAAGTTGTGGTATTATAATTTCCCTCAACACCCAAGTAATTTGGAATGCTTAAATCTATATATAATAAAGTATATCTTATCTCAATAAAGAAAATTTATACATAAAAAAGATGCAGGGTCCATGCTCTATTGGTTTTCGGTAACATTGTTTATCGTTTAAACAATTTTGAAGAATTGCACTGAAAATTATCAAAGCGTGATGAACTTTTTTTTTTTCTTTTTTCTTTTTATATGAAGGAGAATGATTCGAATCTAAACATTTTCAACAAATGAAAGAAATAGACTATTATAATAATTAGTTAACGAAAGTATATTTAGCTTGACATGTTATATTGTTAAGTTATGTCGGTGTTTTTAATTAAGTTTCGTAAGAAAAAGTTATGGAGGGCGATAAAAGTACAAGCAAACACACTTTAATTCCCTTTTCATTTTCTTTTGACTTGCTAGGGCCTAGGGGTGACAACGTTTATGTTCTTTCCATGTTTCTCATATTTTCAACGTTTTATACGTACAGGTGTATGCATGTATGCATGTATAAGGCATAGGATTCGTTAATTGTCGTCCCTACATTGGCAGACACAGCCATGCGCAATGTGACAAGTCCTGACGATCTATCTAGCTAGCCCAGCCCTAACTACAGAGAACCGACTGACATGCCCTCATAATATATCCAATACTATCCATAATTAAATTTATGATCAAATTAATGAATCATATCATAACTAACGATAAGAACTGAGTATACAAAAGTTCATATATAGAAATTAACCATAATTAATCTGCCAAACACAATATTATATATATATATACATGGTTTATATCTTGGTACATAAGAGATCGATCAGCATTAAGAAATTGATCATGTATACATGCACATGCCTTTTAGCTAGCTAGACATATATATATATATATAAATAATCGCTCACTTATCATAGAGAGAAATTTTACGCTCATTTAACGATTTAGTAATTATAGAACGAAAAATTCAATGATCGAGACCATTAATTTATTAAATCCCTTTTTAAAAGTCGTTCTTTTAAAAAATCAGTAAAATCCGTAATTGTGTGTCTCCTACACCTTCCAGATAGAGATAATGTTAAAATCTCCTTAATACTCCTGTGAGAGACTAGAAGAAGTCAAAAAATGTTGAAGATAACTTCAACAGTTCAATACATATATAATACACAAACACACAAGACACCCATATGTTAGAATATAAAATTAATCAATATTCTTGGGCCACATATATCCTAGCAGCTTAAACATAATTGTAGGAACAGTGGAAAAGTTAAGTTTATCAACACATGCACGCTCCAACTCCAACCTCTTAATAATGTTCGTCAAACGACTCAAACCTCTTTAAATTACATATATATATATATATAATTTGTATGCACATACATGTGTCATATGCGTATAAAATTGCATATTACAACAGTATTAAACGTGGAGTACTTCTGGATGACTAAGCCAATATTTAAACCATATAGTTTATTTGGCCTGAGAGTTTATATATAAATGACCAGCTAACTTGATTGAAGTACCCCTCAGACAATTAAGCATCTCTATCTTCCTCCAGAAACCAAAAAGTTCTCTCAGCTCTCTCTGCCTCTCCCAATTAAATGGCCAAGGTTCATCCTCTCACAGTCACACCCATTAATGAAGAAGCAGCTCGTTCCAGTAGTACTAGTACTACTACTTACATGACTTCAAAGAGAGAAACATTCACTGTATGGATGAAATCGCTTGTGATGCAAGGAAATGGATGCACTGCGTTTGATGAAAATGGTGAGATTGTGTATCGCATAGACAACTACGACAACAAGCGTAGCAACGAAGTTTATCTCATGGATCTCCGGGGCAAAACCCTTTTCACTCTATCCCACCAGAAACTTTGCATTTCCCAAACTTGGGAGGGCTACAAATCCAATATTAGTGGTTCAAATAAGCCTAAGCCAATGTTTCGAATGAGAAAAAGTTGCAGATCCATTCTTAGGAATAAAGGGTCTTCTTCCTACAAAGTGAGCATGCGATCTGCAGATCATAACATGATGAGTTTCTACAGGTTAGAAGCTTTGAGTGGTAAATCATCAGCATTCAAAATAATAGACAGTGAAGGAAGAGTTGTAGCAGAAGCAAAACGAAAGCAGTCATCTTCAGGAGTAGTATTGGGAGATGACGTGCTGAGTTTGGTGGTGGAGGCTCATGTTGATCACTCCTTTATCATGGCTCTTGTCACTGTTTATGGGCTAATCAGACATCAAATATAGTCTTTGACATGACTCAGAGTTGTGTGTCAGATAGTATATATATACAGATACATACATAGCTTCTTGCAAATAGGTTTTTAATCTTGACCCATTTTGTGCTGAGCAGTGATGTTGCTCTAGGGGGTTTTTGCTTAATTTCTTTTGCATTTTTTTTTTTGTGGGAACTAGTTTAACCCATTAATTAATGTAGAGTATACTGATCTTTGTGCCTCGGACTTTTTGTGGGAATTCAACTCATTCTGTGGGTTATTTGTAACATCCTGTTAGACGTTAATTTGAAATCCTATTCTTTTCAAGAAGAAGCATCAATTTTACTCTTAGAACAGGTGTTTGTCAGAAGACCTTTGAAATCCCAGACTTGGGATTAGTTCCTAGAAGTGTCCTTCACTAGTATAAGTAGATGCTGTTAGGAATTGTGCGGATCGAATACAATTGTTTCATATTGTATAACTAATTGTGTATTGTTGTGTATATTATCTCTAAGTAGCAATCTTGTAGTGAAAAGAGTAACAGTTGTAGTTCAGGAGTCAAAAAAGGCTATCAGTATTCTGCAGAAGCAGCAGCCCTGCAGTAACTGAAAGCATCATCAGTTCCTGCTGTAATTTTCCCTCATGCAAGCCGTTTGATCCAAATTCCTTTTTGATAGGAGTATTGTTAGCTTTGCCTACTTGCTTCTGCCTGATACAATCACAACATCAGTGGTGGTGGGGGTGACAGTGATATTGTTGATCCACAGCCACAACATGACATTTAGTGCCCTGCACTACTGCTCTAGTGCCTGACAGTGATATTGTAAATTAAGATCCTTTCTCTCTTGTTAAACGTTTTTCTTTTTTTGATACAGTTAACTTCTATGTCTTTCTTGATCTTGACTTGGGGCCACAGTGCTTGTACAAATGTTTTGCTGCAGACAAGCATACATGGATGGATGGGACAAAATAGTGTGTAGTAGGTTTTTGGCAATTACAGATGGAGACCTTCTATGGTGCGGCGGCTGCATAATATACACACAGATCTAAGAGTCCACAATCTACACTCTATGATAGGAAAGTTGAACCCATTTGGATCCAAGGGTCACCAGTATGTTTGCTGCTATACATGTCCACACCATAGCACCAGCGTTACAGAAGTCCAAGAAGGCAGAAGCACTAAGAACTTGTATGACTGTCTCATTCAGTATTTGCATCTGAAGAAATTTTTCATAATAGGCAACTAGACTCCATCTAGAATCAAAACTGAAGTTTAAAGGCCAGAATCTTGATTTGCCAGGTTCAAATTCGCCCACCTCTTAGTTGCCTTATTTGGCCGGCACCTCTTAGTTGCCTAGCAAATAACAATAGTACTACTAGAGAGACATCAAAAGATTTTCCAAATTTTAGTCACCAATTACTGTGACAGATAATATTACAGTATCTTAATTGTTAAAAAACAAATTAAGTTTTTGGTCAAATGGAAGTTCATTAGAAAAGGAGGGAAGGCCCCCAGCCCCAAGATACAACCAAAGCAACTAAGAGAAAAGGACGAAAACAGGGAGAGACTGGCCTAGCAAGCAATAGTGCTTCTGGCTTATGGAAACTCCAATACAAAAGAGGAAACAAGAAGTAAAGATAAGACAGGGAGAGACCGGCCTAGTAAGCAGTAGTGCTTCTAGCATATGGAATCTCCAGAAATAAATTAAGTTTGCAGTATCTTATCACACCAGAGTTGTGATCCAACATTTTAGAATTTGTTTTGATATCTATATAACTTTACTCAGAAAATTAAGAAGGAACAAGACTGAATTGATTTTGTAGTCATCAGAGTTACAACTTACAGTTGCCTCTAATGAAGATTAATGAAGATTTTCTGAATCCTGACCATAATTTAGGCTAATACCGGCCAAAGGAATATGACATACAATATAGATTGAAGCAACCATAATTTGACTTGTGGTGGTGTCCTTCAAGAAGCCACGTCCAAGAAAAAGGGTACTTAGAATAGAATCATAGATATTGGCCACACATCACAAGAGAATTTTAATTGACAGATACATATGCAACAGCAGAATGTAGTTGATCTGTTGATCTCAAGCATTATATCAAACATTCATATACAAACGTAAAAATCTAGTCCTGGGGACAAAAGGAAAGAGCTGCTACATTGAAAAGATAAAAAAAATAAAAAAAATATATTAGTGATTTAAACTATCATATATAGTATGACAACATTGACAAGCTCTACCAAAAGATTACAGAAAAACATGGACAGCACGCTGAATCACGTGTATTACATTGGACATGTGAACAATGTAAAATTGAATTAAAGCCAATGGGCAGACACACAACATAAAACAAGTGAGGGGAAAAGAACTATATGACCTGTGTACATATTAATTTATTCACTGCAATAGACCGTCTGATCTGGACTTTTGGTGTGGACATACATACCCAGTTGTTTCAACTATACATGGTAATATAGGTATCACTTTCCAGCATCTCAGGAAACAGTTATCTCTTGGAATTTTTGAGGTTGCGTACGGTCATTACAAGCTGCTGCCTTTCACCTTCTACCTCTGCAAATTTAAGACTTATCTCTGAATATCTCTCCTGCATCTCCTTTAGTTCACTTTCCATTGTGTTGTTCCTCTCCTTCAGTGATGTCAATTCTTTTAATAAGTCATCATGGTAGCCATCTCTATTATCGACAGTGGAGGGTCTCAGTTCTTGCTCAGATGAGATTTCATCACTACTGTGGAACCCAAACAAAACAAAAGTAATTGTTTCAGTAACTAGTTACTTAAGAAACAAATGACTCAGTGACATTGAACATCTGTTTCTCCAAATCATACCTCTTGATAAAAGACATTTCATTCCCATTTTTTTTGGGCAATGATGCTGTGTGGCCCAAGTATTCAGATGCACCCCTCACTTCTTCAAGCATATTATTTTTTGAAGTAATATTAGTGGTATCCACCTGTATCACAAGATGATTGCACCAATAATTACAGATACAATTTGATAGCATTTAAAGGCAAAGACAAGAATTTCAGCCTAGACATTATCCAACTCACCATTTTGGAACACTAAATTATAATAAACTGGAATAATAATTAAGCCTTAACAATTAAAACCCTAAATTATAAGCTAATAAAAAACAAAACAAATAAACCTAATTTCTACGCTGGAGACTAGACATAGTTTCTTGTATCCATCATCATCGATTTTATGAGCATAAGCATTGTTGCAGATGTATTACATAATATAAAAGGTTACTGACCTTTTGAAATGCACTATTCTGATTGATTTCTTCCACCCTGCTCTCTAACTCCTCAATTAAGTTCTGAAGATCCTTTTCCTTCTCCAAAAATGAAGCAGTTGAGGTTTCCAAGGCAGCTTCCTTTAACTTTATTTGTCCCTGTAAAAATTAAAATAAAGGATATTATCAGCGCATGCATTAATCAACTGTAACTGAAATATGATTTGAATAGTGTATTGGAAGATAGTTTACAGGTGTTAATGCCCTAAAAGACTATTCATCTTGTACAGGTTTTAAATCCCCAAAGACTATCCTCTGTCCTTGTTGCAATGATATAACTATTCATCTTTTCTTGGCTTATGTTTCATAAATTAAATTCTGTATTAAAAACGTTTCAATATACTGCTAGGAATTTAAAATTTACCTCAAGTAATTTTATTCTCTCCCTCAGACTTGCAACTTCTTTTGAGCCACGAGGAACTGGCATAGACTTGTTGTTTCTCTGAGTAGTTTTAGTTCCATCAGAAACTAGTGCACGTCCATTGCTATCCTTGAGCTTCTTTTCAATGGTAGTGACTGCATCCTCCTTTTTTAGCTCAGCCTTTAGCTGGAATACCTGCTTCCTAAGTTTTTCTTTCTCCACCTCATCCTCAAATAAAGAATGTTTCAAGTCATCGTACTGAGCTTTAAGCTCTTCTAACCCTGATTGTAGGAGTCCAACTGTTGCCTCTTTTTCATCCTTGAGATGCCTCATTCTATTCAACTTCTCCAATGACCTCTCTGCTTCCTTCTTCATCATAGCAATTGTACTCACCAGCTCATTTCTTTCCACATTTCCTCTTTGTATCAGCATCTCAGTTTCCTCAATTGATTTCTTCATTTGTTCCAAATCAGCTCTCAAATTTTTGTTTTGCTCTGCTTGCTCAGAAAGGCTATTATTCTCTGTTGTAAGCCTTTCAATCTCGGCTTTGAGTTGTACAATCACCTGGGAGAAATTCCACTCAACTTCTTCCTCGTGCTTCTGTTGATGCTCAAGCTGCTTGGAC
Organism: Dryas octopetala; assembly: GCF_963921425.1. NCBI lineage: Eukaryota > Viridiplantae > Streptophyta > Magnoliopsida > Rosales > Rosaceae > Dryas > Dryas octopetala. The sequence goes on along the minus strand of NC_141374.1, from coordinate 11,048,134 downwards.
TTATTGTCGATTTCCAATAACATCTGCTCTATCTGTCTGGTTTTCTTATCTATTTGATTGGAAAGCTTCTGCAAGTTTGCCTCATAATCATCCCTAACCGCCTGGAGCTCTTCATTAGTTTTCTGGAGCATTTCTTCTAGTTGACTCTTCTGCACAGACATTTCGCTCGCTTCTGTCATTGCTTTCAAAGCTACCTTCTCATTTGCATCAAATGTTGAAGCCATTTGCACAGAGAGACTTCTGAATTCTTCCTGAAGCCTCTCAGCTGTATTAGCATTCTTCCATCTAGTTTTTCGTAGTGCCTCCTCTGCTCGGATGGCTCTTTGCTCCTGCTCAACTTTGGCATTTGTTACAGATTCTAAATCAGCTTCAAATACTAGTGCTCGTTTCTCTAGTTCTTCCTCCAAGCTTTTGATATGGGATTCAAGTTCCTTTATGGTAGCCAACGAATTAGAAAAATCTTCGCCCTGCTTCTTCAGTTCTATTTCCAAATCCTCAATTTGGGATTCAAGCTCATTTATGCTAACAGAAGGAGATGAGCATTCATACTGCATCTTAAGCTGTTCTTGCAATTCGCTTTGCTCCAATTTATATGATATGTCATGGTTTTCCTGTTTCAATATCTCATAGTCAAGTGCAAGCTGCTCCATTTGCATCTCAAGCTCATCTTTATCTCTCCTATAGATTTCTATTTCACTATAGAGGTCTGAAATCTGTTTCTCCAGTAGGTGTGTTTCCTTGGCAGTGCTGTGCTCCTTAACAAGATCCTCCAGGTCCTTCTGCTCCTCATCCTCACTTGTCCCACCTTTTGAGATGGTTGCCCTCAACCCTCCAGCATCCTCAGTGGATTCTGACCTATTGGAAAGATTGGCTGTTTCACTATTCTTCTGCTCCAATAGTTCCTCCAGGTCTCGTACAGCAAGAATCAACTCAGCATTTGATTCTTGCGTCTTCTGGAGCTGCAACCGAAGATTGAAATTCAGGTCCTTCTCACAACTCAGTTCTTGTCTGATTTCATCAACAAGAGCCCGCAGATCCACACCTTCTAACTGGAACCTGTTTTTAATTTTGGCATCATCCATCCGTTTCTGAAAGGCTTTAAGCTTCCCACATTCTGCCTTGAAAGAATCTCGTTCCTCTTTCAAGCTAGTGATTTCTTTTGAAAGATCCTGCCCCCTTTTGCTCTCCTTTACGACCTGCTTCCTTAGTGTTTGTAATTCTAGCTCTGATACATCTGCCTGTCTAGCTAAAACAACAAGCTCAGCCTTTAGCTTTTCAATTTCATCATCTGAAGCTCGTTGAGACATTTCTCTTGGAAGGTTGTCATGAGAACTCTTTGTTGAACCATCAGTACTTACTTCATGTTCAGAACCTGCAGACCACTCCCATTGTGATCTCTGATGCTCATCATAGGTTGTTGTAGAGGCATATATGGCAGGTCTATGCTGTATTGAGGTGTGATTCAGTGATGATAGACAGCTGGAAGGGTCGTGACCAGTGTTAATGTTTCCCAGTCCAAGTTCTCGTGAAATATCAAGTCCAGAGCTGCTGTCAGAACTTGACAATGTAATGTCAGATCCAATAGATGCCCTACGGTTGAAATCAGCATTGTGGGTAGTCTTATTTATTGTCTCATCCTGTGAGGTCTTATTTATTGTCTCATCCTGTGAATCAACAAGAAAAGTTTCATAAGAATAGAAAGAAGATTTTTGCTTTAAACTTGAAATATTACCCCACCCTCCACCCGTCTCAACAGAAAGAAGAAACTATTTTGGTAACTAAAAATAGATCTTTTGCAACAAAAAAAATGGGGAATTTGAATTTTTAATGAGATATAAAAAGAATTCAAATTCAAATGCATTCTTTGAATGGATGGGATGAATTATGAAACTTACAATCAAAATGCTTTCCTCTGTATCATTAATGCTCAAGTGGTTCTTCAAGCTTCTATCCTCGGATTTAATTTTTGCATCTTCACAACCTTCTACCTCCCTTCAACATTTGTCCAACAAGGCCAACCTCAGAAATCAGAGTTCATAAAAGCGAACTTTGCAAACTCCAAAAATTAAACAAAATAACTATGACATTGGTTTATACCTCTGATCAGCATTTGCCTGCAACCTTTGAATGGAAACCTGTTAAAAAACAAAAGCAAGAGTTCAATAAGACACAGCAATCAAATTGTAGTCTTTATATTATTATCATTTTGGAAAGCACAGTTCTCAAACAATTTAAAATTTGACAAAAGTGGGACAGTACTAACATGCATAACTGCATTAGAATTTGAATTCTTAAGTGGAAGGGAGACACAGGAAGCTTTAGTGGCCTCAGCATAGTCAGCAAAATCAACAGAAACCTCCCCAAGAACACTAGTTTTGGATGATCCCTACACCACACCACAAAACTAAATCAAATACTCACACACAGAATCAATATTCAGTAGACAAAATCAAACAAATCAATGCTTAATATTTTTGGTAACAATTCTTACAGTTGAAACAATAAAGTGGTAGACTTTCTCATTGATCTTCCCGGTTTTCAGTTCACGGACGAATTTAACTGTTTCATAGACCGGATTTTCCCATCGACAGCTCCCATCTCGAACCATAGCTTTGTCCAATTTCACACTCGGCTTTCCCACATCCCCAGGAACCACAGATACCATCAATGCATCCACACCAGACTGTGTCACCTGAAATCACAAATCCACACACTCTCTTATATATATATATATATATATACATAATTCTCCAAAAACCTCAATCACATTCACAGTTTCACACATTCATATTCTTCCATTTCCCTCAACTTGGTTGCTAGGAAAAGTAAGGAAACTTTTGTCTCTCAGTACAATGCCAATTGGGTATTCAATAATCAACTTCTCAAAGACTCATTAAGCCAAAAATATAAATAATAATAATAATAAAAGCATCCTTCGTTTTCATTTTCCTGAAACTTTCTCAGCAACCAAACAAAACCCAATTGAGAAAAACAATAAAAAAGCTTGAATTACACAGCAAATGAGTTGAAAACAACCTGAGTCGCATGGAACTGCAACTTGAAGACGGCTTTGATCTTGTTCTTGTCGCTTCTCCATCTCGCCGACTTGAACATTTTACACTACCCTACACCCAAAGCAAGCCTCGCCTGAACCCTCACCGGAACTCCGACACTCACCGGAGCTCCAGTTCAACCCACCGGAACATCACCATTCCTCCGGTGACCAATCCAAACTAAGAATACTAAGAATCAAGCTCTGCAATTTGAGCTCATTGGCTTGAAAACAGAGTATGTGAAACAGAGAGTAGCCAGTTTGAGTCGGTGGATCAATGCGAGTTTGAGACTCGGTGAATGGATTTCAGAGAAGCTTGGACTGTGAATTCTCGGGAATGTGGTCAAGAATGTGTACAGAAGACAAAAACAAGCAGATCTGAAGAGCTTTCTCTTCTCTCTTTGTTTACAGCCTTTTAGAAAGAGATGACACTTGTATTTGTTTTTTCAAAAGAAAATTAGGACAAATTTATGTTGTAAAAAATTGAAGGAGAAGCTTCTGTGAGATCATTTATTAAGATATTAAAAATAAATTTAATTGGGAAAATATTTTTATGATGGTTTCTGTGTTGGGTCGAGGGAACAGTAAGTATTAATTTTGCAATTTGACATACATGCCCTTGTGCTTGTAAGGTATTGTTTCTTCATGAGGCATGTTATTCTGTCAATTAATATTTTTTGGTAAATTCCAATTTCCAACAAAGCACACTTGAAGCTTTTATTGAGATATTTAAATTGTATAAATTTTCTCATGTGTGTCTAGCTGGTTTGTTGTCAAAATTGCTATAGAATTTTTAAGAGAGTCACATTAGTAGGACTGTAGGAGCATGTTTTGTTCTTTAAATTCTTAATGATGATCAAAGATTTTGAGATCTTCATGTGCATCTCTTACCAACTTCCATAAAGATGAATATACATTTTTAAGGTGGGCAAACAAATTACTCAATCTGGTTTTGCTATTATGGGACTTCACTTCTAATTTATTTTTTTATAAAAAATAATTATTAATTACACTTATAAAATTCATTTTACTCTGTTAATTTGAAAAAAAATAAAATAAAGATGAAAGTCGAACTCTTACCATAGTTATTGAAGTGAAATTTTTTACTGTGGGGGTTAGGATCTCTGTTCCTCCCTTTTTAATTTTGGAAATGGCAATATGGTATATTAACCTTGTATTTTTCTTTTATGTTTATTTTATGGGAGTATGTTAAATGATTTTATTAATGTCATTATCATTCTAATGGACTCTTCTGTCTGATGAGGCCCCCACAGAAGGTCAAATAGTTCATCCAAGAATGCACACATTCTTGGCCCAGTAATTTAATTTCTTCCAAAATTGAACAACTAGGCAGGGGGGCCTTTGACACATGCTTCCACAAATGCTCATCACAAGCAACAGGGATTTCAGATTCCCAACCTCTATGCTCTGGTTCTGGTATTGGAGGGCATGCATGCATGCATGTCCATATCAATGTGAAACATGCACTTTCAGGACATTGAAATATTGATGTATTTCATTTTCCTGAAATATTACTTCACAGAAAACAAACACCACCCCTAACTTATAGCAGAAGAGTACTACAAGACATGATTTTGCGCTGATGGGTTTGTTGGGTTTCCCCACAAGAATGTGAAGAGATTGTGATGTAAGGATTTGGTTGGCTTTTCCAGATTTAGAAGTGTTAGAATAGTCATTCTATCTTGGTCTTGTAAATGGGTATATAAGGTATCCAAGAGGAGGTAGCCCAAAAGGAAGCACCAACAGCTAGTCAGCTCTCTGAGACTAATTTAATGTTTCTTTGATTATTATATATAAAGCATAGGAAAATGACATTTAACCAAATAGAACTGTTCATTAGTCTAAAAGCAAGAATTTATTAAGGATTTTTATAGAGAGAGAATAAGTGCCAAATGAAATAGGCTTCAATTATAGTTTTCTTTTGTATTTTCTGAATATTTAATAATAAAGCTTCCAACATCACATCATTGGCTTGGCAGTACATAAAATGCTCACATTCACAAAGTTGGCATTAAGACATTTGATCACATTGTATAACTTATATATGGTCGATATTTATACCTAAAAATGAAAAAGGAATATAAAACTATATAATATTTTTTCATCATGATATATATAAATTTGTATTGGGAAAAAAAAATACTACAGATGACCCATCATATAGGCCATGGACCATAGTATTAATTGGTGTACTATATAATAATGCCAAAATCACATTGATTAAGGGGAAAAACTGATCGAAGTACTGCAAAGAGTGAAAATGCGCCTACTATATCAAGTCTACTATTTATTTGGCTATTATATATCTTAGATGAAACATATCAGTGTAAGACAGTTTCTGCAATATTAACTTAATTAATAGTCAGAAAGTAGTTACTTAAAGAGGATGGAAGCCTTATTGTGTTTTTTATGATGAAAATTTGAGAAAGAAAAGAAAAACAAAGGAATATGAATTAGCAGTACGTCAATAAATCCATTTTAAAACACTTAAACACCATAAAAATTAAAAAGAAGATCTGCACATATGAAGGCATAATTGATAATGCAGATCACTCCCAACCACGTGCAATAAAAAATAAATTAAAGCCCTGTTTGATTGATACTTTTTCAATGTTTGTTGGTTTTATATAATTTTTAATTTTTAATTTGGTTGTTTGGGCGTGACCAAGTTGGAAGCAAGTAGCCACTTACCGGAGATAGTATATTGTTAAATGATTTAAATCCCATTATAAATAACGGAACTTTAAAAAATATTTAAATTAACCATTGAAAATTATAAGATTCACATGAAATTTGATAAAAGAATTTGGTAGGCTTGGTAGCTAGTTGGATTGTTCTCATGTCTTTTACTACACGAATTTACTACACGAATCACGTTAAGAGAACTCATAGGCATGCCTATAGCACACATTTATATATGTAAAATTAAGTGCATGCAGTATATAATATGGCACTGCATGTTAGGTGGGAAGTAAATCTTTGAAAATGAATTAGTTAGGAAACACACACCAGTGCAAAGATTGATTTCCCAAGAAGCGTTTATTCCAAGGTATCTAGCAATTGAATTCAATAACTATAAATTTCAGCCAATCAATGGAAGGGTTTAGGGTTTAGGTATCTAGTAGACATGTTCCACCTATAAATTTCAATAACTATAAATTTCAGCCAATCCAAGGTATCTAGTAGACATGTTCCACCTACCAAATTTAGAGGTCCTTGATCTGATGTATAACATAGACCTAACCGGTTATTTTCCTAATAACCTGAACAGGAGCAGTCTCATGAAGGAATTGATCGAATGTTGCGAACACAAATTTCTCTGGTCATATACCTGCTTTAATTGGAGACCTTCATTCCTTAAATTTGTTGGATATCTCCTACTGTTATTTTTATCCCCATGTTCCATCTTCGGCAACCTTACCCAGCTAAGTTATCTTGACCTTTCTTTCTTTCAAGACAAAGATCATAATAACTTATACCCTTCAAGAAACAACAATATTTTCAGTGGCCGAGTTTCTTGGGTTGGAAAGCTAACTCTGTTATCCCTTCAGTCAAAATAAATATCCAGGCACTCTTCCACTGTCTTCTCTCATTCTCTCTTCTTTTAGACATTTCTTCAAACAATTTGCCCTGCAACTCCACTAACATCCATGAGTTCAAGGGGTCAACCAATTTCCTCAAGCCTAGGATTTATGGGTTCATGGGGTCAATTGACCCCATTGACCCCATTGTAGATCCGCTAGTGGTTACACAACCCCTAGGAGTGGCTTAGTAGTAAAAGATAAGCTGTAAATTTAAACGTTTTAAGTTTAACTTTGCATAGATGTTGTTTGTTGATGATTAGGCATTTACTTTGTTAGAAATACATATTTGTATGTTTAGGATGTCGTACATGAACATGAATGAAATTAGAATGTCAAAACAAACATAGCTTAAGATTGAAAGAGATCGATGTGATTAACAATATGATTAATAAATATGATATGTATATTTTATTTTATTTACGAATAAATATAACTGTAGTATATAATAAAAGGAAGGGTAAAATGAAAGATAGAAGGAGATCGAATAAGGTAGAGTAGTGTAGGTAGTTGGAAGAAGGGAATGTTGGTGTAGTATACTTTTAAGGTGGTACGTGGAGGAGATAGGAGAAGTGAAGCTTGATTAGGTGATGAGGGGCGGTGCTGCAGTCACTGTTGTGTTTTAGTTTACTTGGCTTTAAAGGTGGCTCATGTGAAGGGTGTGAGGTGAACTCAACCACAGTAGTCAATAACTAGTCCACCAGATCGATGAGATGATCACCAGAGGGCAGAGGTCCAAACTCACAATGCGTGCGTCTGCAGGCACTACCAGACTCACTGCCATGCATACATACATACCACATTTCTTATTCCACGTGTAACATGTAATTTACAATTGGTATGGCACTATCTTAGTGTGTGTCTATGAGAGTTCCTGAGTCACAATTTCAAAATCCCAAATAGTTTCCTCTTCTTTTCTTTTTTTTGGCAGGAAGTTTCGCCTTCTTTAACTTCAACTGCCAACCTAACTGCCCTTTAATGTGGTCCATACTCAACCCAACGTCGACCCCAATTAGTAGACCAGCCTACATGTTTGTTTTGTTGTTGGCTCGCTATTTTCTGGTTGTGTGCTCCTCTTTTTAAATATCCACGGATGATGTTGGATTATCAATTTGTACCGCAATCAGGACAACGTAATTCAAACTAATATATAATGAAATAAGAATTCATATATATGATCACTAGTTCAAATCAACATGCATGATGTCAAATTGATTTGCAAGAGATATAAATGTTAGTTTGATATATATTAATTAGTACGTTTCGTATAACTTTTTGGAGTCTAAAGGTTGTTTAACATGCTATCAGAGTTCAACTTTCAAAAGCTTTTGGACTCAAAACTCCAATTCACCCCTTATTTATTTCTCACAAGATGAGGTTGCACATATATTCAAGGGGTGCCAGAAAATTTTTACTAAAGGGACCAAGAATCTAAATGCATGTTATAATTACGGGCGCCATATATTATACAAGTTTTCCTAAAATTTTCAAAAGTACTAGAAGTATTTTCTTCAATATTTCTAAAATATGCATATAGATTATATAGTACGTTGCATGTGGGTTGGGGGGGCGAGGGACAATCAGACCCACATGTTGCTATGCCTATACATACATATACTGTTTGAATTTATTTGTCTCTTCGTATGTAGAAATGAGTTGCACCTAAAAAAAAAGTGTGGATCGAGTCTAATATGGTATCAGAACTCTAGTTTCAAAACCTCCAACACCCACATAGTAATTCTCTACTTATTTCTTGTAGGATAAGATGCATCAATTAATACTATTTGCATCTATCTGCATCTTCTTGATCACCCAAAAACACCGTCCAGGTAAGTATCTATCTGCATCTTCTCATGTAAAAGAAAGCTGCACATGAAGGAGACGTGGGATATAAAGGCTGAGTTAGACCACATGCAATGCTAGGACCCAAAAGACAAACAATTTCATGTGTTCTATGGCCTAAGTTAGTGTGGCCAACTGTATATGCCATGATAAAAACTCACAGTCATTACAAGGTTGAGAACAGGGGGTCCATGACTTGAATGCAACTGGTCATATATTGCGCCACTTCTACCAAGCATCACTTTAAATTTTCACTGCACTAGCATCCATCATAGTTTTTGGTGGCGAAGCATCTGGCTACTACGCGTGTACATGGCACTATCTATTAATTAGTTTCATCCTTTTGGTGCCCCTCTAATACTTCTTGTGAAATGTATTTAATTTTTAGAGCCCAACATTAAATGTAAAAGTATTAATTAAAAAGGATGTTGCTACGTGCATTGGGCATTCATTTTCACCCAAGAAAAGAAAGAATAAATTTCCAAGAAATTTATGGGTGCTTGAGGAGATTTTCAAAGCTCTACTAAGATTTTTCAGGAAAAATAAAGTTTATCAATTACTGCTTGGACTTGAATACCCTTGTCAGATTCATTATGATAAAGAAAAAGGCTTTGGTGGTAAGCGAAGAACAAGTTGGGAGAAAGGCCTCCATCTACAGAAAATAGAAGTGATGAGAAGTGAGAATCATAAAGATAGGTTAATGTTCTCTTATATAATTATTAGATAGTTTAGATGTTTATATTGTTAAACTATGAATTTAGATTACACATTTTAATACAATTAAGATTTAATTTAGCTAATAAATAGTCCAAAATTTACAATTTGACAATATAAATATTTTAAGTTTGTCCGATTATTTGGAAAGAGAAGATTTTCATATATATATATATATATATATTGATGGTTAGGATAATGCTACATGCAGAGGTGGAGACAGTAATCATCACTTGCTAGATGGTCACTTTTTAGCCTTTCCTCCTTGATATTCATGAGAGGGACCCTTAATCCACTTGTTGGTTGGGATCTTCACTTTAAGTTTTACCAAATATATATGTTACATAATTGGTTCACATCCTACGTTTATGTCCATCAAATTACAAAGTACGTGGAAGCCTTTTGGGATCATTATTAAGCTATCATCTTCATAATCTAATATCTGAATAAGCTTATTTTCAATTTAGAGTATGCATAAATTCATAATGAATGAAATTAATGGACAATTTTCAAAACTAGCTCAAATATGGGGCTTTTAAAAACATTTAGTTTAAATTTCTCTCGAATAGTATGTGCTTGAACTATTTTGTGTAGTATTGATCGAAGTCCGTCGAGTAGTGTTAGATGGCCAGTGGTTCGAGCAGTGTGTATATATATATATATATATATTAATATTTTTAACTAAAAAATGACCAAAAATCATTAGAATTGAAGCAAAACTGGTCTACTTCTCAAAACTTTCCAAAATTAATTAGACCCATTTAAACTTTTAAGTTGCTCATATTGTAGTGCCAAACTGAAGTATAAGACAATAATGAAGTTGGAAAATGAATGAGATGGGCCTAGTTTTAGTCGTACTTATTTGTTGAATGTAATGCAATCATATAGACCATGATCCTCTCAAAGAGGAAATGCGACCAAAATAATGGAACCAGCTCTCTTCACTATATATTTTCTCTCTTTCCTTTTCCCTTCATTCTAAGTTAATGTAGCACAAGTTCTCTAATGACAATGCACTTCCCATCAACTTTTGTCTTAATTAATTAGGTAAACGGTAAACCTAATTCAACAACTCGCATACTTGATCATATACTAATGATATTCCCAAAACTACAATCATTAAACTTTTTGGGCCTCTAAAGGTTATTATTATCATCATAAGCTAATTATTATAGAAAGAGAAAATTACAGATTTAGTCTACTTATTTTGTACTTAGTTTAATTTTGGTCTACGATTTTTTTTAAGTTCTGTTTTAGTCCACTAATTATTTTACTTGTTTAATAAAGGTCCAGATTTGTTTTCTCAAATTTGTCATGTCTTTTTCCCTATCAAATCTCACTCAAATTCAACAAACATATACTTATTTTAAAGTTATACATCTCCTCTTTACAATTATTTAAAGATCATTCAAATTGGAGTTCTAAAACTCAAGATAATTGACTTTAAAGTAGAGTATTGTCAATTTTTTCCAAAAAATTTTTAGATTTTTCAAACTTCATCCAATCTCAATTCTCTTAAATTCTAATACTCCAAACTGATTCCTATGACTAAGAAATAATGAAATATAATTTATATTTCAATTATAATTGAAGAAAACACAACTCAAAAGATTTAAAGTCACAAATCTAGACCTTTATTAAACAAATAAAACAATTAATGGACTAAAACATAACTTAAAAAAGATTGTGAATCAAAATTGAACTAAATATAAAATAAATAGACCAAATCTATAATTTTCTCTTATAGAAATATATAACTTATTAAAAACATATGAGAGTTCCTTCTTTTTATATAAAAGAAAATAGTGTGCAACAGTTGAACTCTGATTTTAGATGTAAGGATAAGTAATATACTCTACTCCTGAAATTACAAACCTTCTCCAACGTTTCCTTTTACAATACATATAAAATTAACCAATAGTTAGCTCATATTTTAGTAAAACAGTGCTAAACCAACCAACTTTTTAACATCAACATGATATTGATATTAATTTTAACCCTTCTCAACATAAAGTGTCTTTGGGGTTTAAGATATAAATTTAGCTAGCTTCTTCCATATCTTTTAGAGTCACGTGAAGAAGTTTTTCTTTAGATTATCACTTTATCTTTGTATCATGTGACACCATCATATATACATAAAAGTCCACAGTGTGATTCTGTGAATACCCATTGACTAGCTAGCTTGTAGAAATAAAAAGAAGTCATAAAAAGATAATTTAATCTTTTTTCTTGATTCATTTTTACTTTATATTATATATTCTTATCATGTTATAATTGTCATAAATATTGGTGTTGGACAAGGACTAGGGTGAATCCCAACAAAGGAGAGAGGAAATGATGAAGGGCTCTGTGCACACACATGAGAATTGAGAGACAATAGAAGGTGCCCCATGTGAAGGTGGTATCCACAAAAACATGAAAGATTGAAAGATTGAAACACAACCTCCTACAAGTTTACTAGACATAATTAAAGGGTTCCAACATATTTTCCAAGAAAGTCCTTGGCACCCATGATTTGTTTGGCCCGTTTGCTCCCCTGGAAGCACCTAATCTCTCTCTCTCTCTCTCTCTCTCTCTCTCTCTCTCTCCAACAAAAATCTCAGTGAGAATTGATGCAAAGAGAGCCAAGGATGAAAAATAAAAATAATGAAATCACGTGCTAAGACAGCCAAAAAAAGTACAGGTATCACGTGATGAAAGATATCTCAAGCGGGGGTAGGAAAAAGGGTGGTGGGCCTTTTGACTGGGCCGACTAAGTACAAACTCATGATTTTTTTTTTTTTTTGGAGAATTAATATGCGCATGAATCCAATTTAGAAGCAGAATCTGACTTTAGGTAGTAGGAACATCTTGGGGAAAGAAAATTAAAGAAGGTCAGGAATACGTTATGTTTGGTTGCTGGGAAAACCCAAGAGGGAAAAGTTGGGATGATCTAAACTCTAAAGAATCTAAACTGATGGATTATACAGGATGAAGGTGGTTGGGCCTATATGACACAAACTGTTCGGCCCACGTTAGTAGGAGATAGACAATACAAAACTGTGGACCAAGGTTGGAGGACCGGCTAATTTTAGGAAAATTCTAAAAGGATCCCACCGTTTGCTTTGACACGAGAGGTTTTAAAAAGTAAACAATAGTTGAGTATAAGTTGTATAACGGGTTTAGAAAGCAAACAGTGGAGTTCTTTTAGAATTTCCCTTAATCTTAATGTGACGTGACTTATAAGGGGCCATTTGTGTGCTATAGCTTGTCCCATGTTTTTGAATGGGCTCACCCTTTCAAACGTTGCCCATTTTTCTAAAATCAATATATGTAATTTGTTCTCTAGGTTTCTTAGAGGTAGTTTGTCTAACATGTATATTGGATTGAAAGTACAAAAATATCCTCTAATTCTCTTAATAGACTAAGTTTGAACTATTAAAACTATTGGCAAGAGAACATTAGCATAAGGTTTGTATGAGTAGTTTAGTTTACGGTGTTGCATATTTAATTGAAAAACACTTGATATCTGGTCTTGGATGAGCTTTAAAACTTAAAAAGAATAGTAAATTAAATTTCTGTCATTATTTTCTGGTCCTATTAGATCTGGCCATTCCGTTTGCAATTACTGAAAAACTTTGCAGTATTACAAATAAAGATCAAACCAAAGTTGTAAGCAAGACCAATTTGATGGTTATTAAAAAACTACAGAATGTTTGTAGCTGAAGCACCCCAGCAATTTCTTTGGTGTATATCCAGTGGCATAAAACTTTGCAGCTGTCTCCTCCACCTTGAGGGACTCTTCTCTTTGTTTGGCTTCAATCAATGCTCTCTTTTCTTCTCCTGCCTTGTGAATTTCAGCCACTTTGTTTTTCATTTTCTCAGCATATTCTGCCTTTTTTTTCTCAAAATTTTCCTGCCATTAATTCCACAGGTTAATCAAAACACATTTTTGAATTAATATGTGAAATGGGTTCTAATTTAACAGGTGGTGCTAAACAACTATAGTGTGAGAATGAGAGATCTATATCTGAGCTTTGGTAAGATGAATTTATATGATCACCATGACAAACACAGGTCTGATCAGCTTATTCATTAATGTCTCAAGTATTGGAAATTTTCACCATGTCTTTTTAGGGACTTGGATTCATCTAACTCTCAAGTAAGTTGGTACAAAATACATTGTCAGATAGATGGCATGAAAGCACAATGTGATGGTGATACCAACTCAACACATGATGCAGTTACTAGTCTCAGTATCCATATCATATATATAGCATAGATTTAAGAATAACTGAGTTCCAAAATATTTGAGAGCAAAAAAAGGCATGCTACATGGAACAAATTACAGAGCAAAGATAACACAAGATAATGGCTACTTGAGAAATGTAACAGAGTTTTTTACCTCAATTTTTCTAAGCTGTGCCTCTACAGAGGTTTTCTTATTGTTTTCCCATAATTCCACTGCAGACATTCTCTTATATGCCCTGTTCAAGAGTTGAAAATGTTGGATTAATTGCTTAATCAGCAAGAGATGATGATTATTGTGAAGGAACAAAATTATTATGGAGTTTCATCCATGGCAATGCTTCAAATACTTTTCATGTTTAATCAAGTGCAATGACCCCATACTTGTTTTCTGCTTTTGTCTTTTCAGTTTCTTCCCATGCTTTAATTAAGGCCAACCTTTTCTCTGTCTCAATTTGTGCAAACACTGCATCTGAAGAAACAAATCAGAAGATGGTGATTTATTTATCTTATAATGAAGTGACCAAAAATAGTTTATAATCAAGAGATCTAAAGGAGCTAAAACATTAGTCATTCACATACCTCTGTCGATTGAACCGTCTGTACTTTTCTTTACAGCAGGATCTGCAATGTCTGATATGATCGATGATCAGACATGATGAATTAAACATATGCCAACAAAATATTATGAATTATGGAAATGGATCAGCTAACATCTTATTGAATGGAATATTTTTTTAGTTATTTAAAGAATGAAAAGAAAAAAAAAAAAAAAAGCACCTAATTAGCTTGGTGTTGAAAACTCAATTATATAAACGCAGAATGCTCTACATGTGTTTGATGGTAATACTCATTTTCCATGTCGTATATGATATTGTACACAAAATCACTCTCTCACATTCTAGATGGTCGCGCGATCAATTATTGTGAGAGGATTGTTGTATACAACATTCAATTCGAAATAAGCCAATTCCATCTTCAAAACGAAAAGGATCAGTATTGGGCTAAACAAATGCATGCAGTTCCCATGGTTTCTCTCCTCAACCTTGCAAGCTCTGTTTTTTTTTAGTAAGAGTAGTTGCAGGGTCCTTTTTACATGACAACAAACAATCAAACATGCATGATAAAGCTCCAAATGTATATATATATATATATATATATAAAACCTCTAAGGCTCTGACTCTTGCAGAGAGAAAGAGAGACCTGGTTTCTAATGGTTCTTTCCTTTTTGATTTTTAATTCATAGCTAAGATAATAAGGAGGTTCATTTCTGTATGCGTGTGACTTGTACCTTCTTTCTCTTGATCTTCTGTAACGAAAAATTTAACGGAAAATTGTCACGTGCACAGCAAGCGACCATATTTTCATGAGCATTTCAGTATGTTTATTACATTTTCATGTGACCAATTCTGTTAATTTTGGGATGAAAGTTAACGTTTATACTGTTTTGGTACAACTTGAAAAATTCGTTGATCAAATTAACATTTTTTATAATTAGTAGATCAAATTGAGAATTAGTGTAAAATTCATGGATCATTTTTGTATTTAACCCAAGGAAAAGTTAAATATAAAAATGGTCCATAAACTTTACAATTTTTAAATAGAGTTCCAAACACATTTTTAAATTTTAAAAATGTGTTTAGTAGACTATTTTTGAAAATGAATATATGAAAAAAACTTCAAAAACAACCCCTTTTCTAAAAATGATTAAACATTGTTTTTCAAAGCATGTCTTCATCACCAGTCAGTAGTCACCACCAACTCTGCTTCATCTCCCTCTATGTAGTTGGCCAAGATACACAGCACAAACCCACAGAGGGGCAAGCAAAACCAATTTTCTGTTTGGTTGCTGAGAAAGCCATAAAAAACCTTGCCAGTTGCCACCCATGGTTGTTCTGCTTCGGTTGGTTTAGGATTAATGAGAAATTTTCATCACCTGTGTGTTCGATTGAGTAGATTACATAAATCATGAATTTACTTGCTACATACCAAATAGATATTTAAATTATAAACATTATTCCTCAAAATTCATATTTTCAAAATAAATCCTAGTTTCTTAAAATATTTTTTGAATTAGATACTAAACGGGCCTAAATGCTTCTTCTTACTTATATATCGCTACCTTATTGGTTTCTTGTTTGTAATGAAGGCTTAAATTATGCATTTGAACAAAGGGAATTGAAAAAAATTAGTGACGATAAGCTGACCAATAAAACACACAAAGAAAGGATTAAAAGATTTAACATTTCCTGAAAAGCATGTCGGTATGTTCCAATTAATTAAGCAGATTGCATGCAAATGGATAAAGCATGTCGGTATGTCCCAATTGATTACGTAACTTTAATAAGGAAAAGATCTGCATTCTCTAATTTAAAAATTAATAATTTCATACTAATCAATCAAAATTAGTGTTTTTTATGATTATAACACTGATTTGAAACATTTTGACTTTATTCTAAAAGCTTCACTAGTTCTCTGTATATTTTATGTTGTTTTCATTTTAACTTTATATACCTTGGCGGTGGTTAACTAATATTATCTAGAACAAATTAGTAATAAATATTAGAACAATACTTTCTTCAGTTCTGGTTTCTCTCTCTAAAAATTCTTGTTCTGTAATATAGACTCATGATAGGAACTATTTATGTTTTAGATAACATATTAAAGATTATTTTTGTAAAAAATTAACTTAATCAAAGATTATTTGATTATGTAACTGTTATCAAATAAATAGACAATCTATATTTAAATAGTGATTTTTTGACCAAACCGTTAATTTATTTGATAACATGTACATAACTAAATAATTTTCGATTGAATTAATTTTTTACAAAAATAATTTTTAATAGACGATCTAAAACATGAACGGTTCTAATCTTGAGCCTGCACTATCGAATACAAATATTTAGGGAAAAAGTTGGAGGAGCTCCTCCTCCATGGAGTAAAGAAAGTATTATTCTAAATATTAACCGACCACTAAAAGCTTAGGACTTGGAGAGTTGAATCTACCTATTTGAACCAGAAATCACATGCTTTCATCACACAAAAGTGTGCACATTCACCTTAGACTTTAGAGGTAATTAACATGATCATCATATTAGGAATCTTAACGCGACTAGAGTCTAATACTCTTATCTAGAAATGTAGAACATCGATCAGTGATAAATCCACCATCTAAACTTATTTTATTTCATTAATCGATCATTCCACCAAATCAAAAAGTTATTTATGAGAAGAAAGAATAAAAAACCGTACGAAACAACTTTAATTACTGGCACAAGCATGTCACCAAAAAAGTATCATTCAACATTTCTAGAATGAATTCCTTCCATTGTATAATTTGTATGGTATATATCATTGAATAATTTCAAATTACTTTTTATGTAACTTTCTTGGAAAGAAAAGGAAACTATGTATTACCATTATTATTCATGATATTTTATCCTCTTACACTTTAAAGAAATCATTCGCAAAGTAAGAATGCATGTACGTAAAGTTAATATAAAAAAACATTAATGTTAGAGAAATTATATAAAAATGTAGAGAATTTTTTCTGTAACTGATATATCGTCACGTTGCGTAATCAATATATATGTCATAATATGGGTAGATGTTATTAATATTATACTCTACAAAGATAAAATATGCATAAGGCAAATGAAAACTATCAATTTTTGTTTCTATTAAAGGCTTTTAATTTTTTTTCCTTCAAAATTTTAGAAATATAACACTTGATTGGTGTTTAAACTTATTGAACATTAGGGATGTGCATTTCTATGAAGAGCCGACTAAATTGGTCAAACCAGACCAACCAGATTGGTTTGGTCAGGTTGTTATGTAGTTTTGAAAAAATGAATTCAACTCTTGAATCAAATCAATCTATACGGTTCAAAAATCGCATATGACCTCTTAGACTAAGGCCCTGTTTGGGAGTGCTTATGTTAGGGGTGGAGCAAAAAAAAAAATTGGAGGGGCCAATAATTCATATGTATTTACTGGGGGTGCCATTATATAAATTTCTTTCTTAAAATTTTCAGAAAAACCATAAACATTTTTTAATCTAAGTGCTTTTTGTAAATGTACTTGAAAATGCTTCATGAGGAAGCACTTACTAGGCAGACCTGTCAATGGATCGAATTTTGATCAGAATCTGATTCGAACCCAATGTGATTAATAGGAGATGGATTTGGTGATTCAATCCTATAATCTGATTGCAATATGAATCCGATAACCCGTTAACTTAACAAAATAAATATGGATTTTAGTCTGATCCTATAATAATCCGATCCGATTTAATATAATATATAAATTATTTTTCTATATTTATTATCAATATTTTATATGTATATGCAATAGTAATTTGATTTTTTATACTATGAATTACTTAACATGAATAAACTATTTTCGGATCAGATATTCGATAATTTAACGAATCATATATAGATTTAGTTATTAAGAATCTGTCAGATTATCGGATTCGATCGAATCGAGTTAATTGTCTTATCGGATCAGATCGGATTCAGGTCAATCCGCTCCATATCTGATCCATTGACAAGTCTATTACCAGGTGCTTCATCAGGTAGCGCTTTCAAGTACTTTTATATATAACCTAAAAACGATTTTTTTTTTTGCCAAATGCAAACAAAAGTGTATGTTTAAAAGCGCTTTTAAGCTTTCTAAAAGTATTACCAAGCAAGCCCTAATAGTAAATCGAACAGACCTCATAACGCATACGTGGACTGCCAAAGCCTTATCAACAAAGCTAACATCACATTTGTCAATATTTATTTACTTTCTAACTTATCCAATATCTAATATAAATAAGTTGCTACAGAAACCCTACTTTCTAATTTTTCATCAGCACCGCTTCTCTTAGAATCTCACTTCTATCTCTGTTTCGCAGATCTGATGGTCTCCACCTTTGGGCTCTCAAAGATTAGATCGTCACTTGACAACCTCGACCTCTCTCAACTCACAAACAGATCGCGCTCCAGTGATCAACCTCTCTCGCACCATCCTCTCTACTGAAATCAACCTCTATCGAATTGATTTCTCGGTGGACCAACTTTATTCGGTAGATGCTATTTATTGTCGGTTGGAAAGTCACTTATTGACAAAGTCGATACAGTGGGATACCTAGTTGAAAAACCAATCGCACTAAATTTTGCCTACCTTTCTTGAGTCCTACTCAAAGGTATAATATTTTTTTTTGGTTACAAAGGGAGGAGGCCAAGGAAAGAGGCCTAGAGGGGGGAGGGGGGGATCGAAACCCGGTGAGGTGGGGGCAGCACAACTGCTTGGCCAACTGGCCTACCCCAAGTCCTCCAAAGGTATAATATTTCACATACACTATACTTATTTACCTACTTTATGCATTATCTAATATAGTTGCTACATAAATCCTACTTTATAATTTTTCATCAGTCGATTCAGTCCCGCTCGATCCCTCTCTCATATTTCCCCTTTCTCTTCTCTCTAGCAAATGACAGATCTCTCTCTCTCTCTCTCTCTCTCTCTCTTGGATATGATGGTCTCTACATCTAGGCTCTCAGAGATTAGATCGTCACTTAATAGCTTCGACCTCTCTCAGCTCACAGATCGTACTCCAGTGCATTTTGCACCTTCCCTCTCTGACGAAATTGGCCTCCATCAAACCGATCTCATTGGTGGACCGACTTCGTTTAGTAGATGCCATATATGGTTAGCATTAGTGTTGAAAAATCACTTACTTACCAACAAAGCCGGTATAGTGAGGGAAATCGGCCGCAAAATCGACCGCACCAAACTATGCCCACTCCTATCGAGCACTACTCAATGGTTATATCTCTAAAAATTGAGTTAAATTTCTTTAAAATGCACAAATTTTAATTATTTTAAAAGATTCTTAAAAAAATATATCAAATATTGGCACTCCTTAAAAAGAAAAATTTTGAGAACTAAATAAAATAGTAAATATCAGAGCCTAATAAAAAAATAAAATAAAATATATCCGACAAAGACCCAGAATCCCAGAAAATGCAGAGTCGGTTTTAAATCAGTAATTTTATGAAAGGAAAAGTGTTGCCTTTACACATGCTCTATGACAACCGTTACAGCCAAGCAGAACATGGAGCCAAAACCTCCCCGAAAACCAAGTGTCCCTTGCTTACTTAATTCCAAGGCACTGTTTGGTTGTTTGAAGTTAAAAACATTGGGTCCAACGCCCATGGTAATATGGTATCTTCCACTTTCTTCTCTGGCTATATATATTTGCTCGCCATCCCACATTTGGGTTCAGCAAATCATCCTCCTTTTTGGCACCAAATTTAGTTGGGGAGTAAGCATTAGGTTCAACTATGGATGTGTTTATTCCAGAAGAGTATGTTGTGAGGCGGAGGATGGAAAGATTGAATGCAAAAGCTGGGAATGGGAATGGGAAAGGGAAAAGCAGCTCAAACATGGTGTCCGGATCTGGGAGAAGAATTGAGAAGGAGAAGAAAGCAATGCGTCTGGATTCGGATTTTATGGTCACTACCAGTACCGGACTCACCGATAGTATTGTGTTTAGCTGCAGCTTCTCAGCCTAAATATATACATAATTAATTAGGTTCCTATGGTACTCTATAGATGTACGTATATGTATATATATATATATATATATATAGTGTTTTAATATGTAATATGTCTTAATTAATTACCTAGCCAGCTATAAGAAACTGGTAGACACTTGAGACTCTACTTTTATGCATGTATTTGACATATATATGTATGCCTATACGGCAGTCTGCATCTCGTGTTCTCTATTCTTAATATACGAAGGGATTTGGGAAATGTCCTCACAAATTAACTAGGAATATATCTCTTAGACTTTGTTTGTTTTGTATGAAAATTAGATTGGATATGAGTATGAGATTCCAATCTTATGTTTGGGAGAAAATTCTAATTGTGCTTCCCAAACTACTATACTAGTATCAATTTATTCCCCAAACTTTCAATTTAGAAAATTAAGGTACTTAACTTTTTATGTAACAAAAAAAAAAAAAAGGTACTAAACTTTTTAATTTTTTCAATTGAGGTAATTTCGTAAATTTTCTTGCTTTCCATTCAAAGCTCCGTTTATACAAAATCAAATGTTCATCATGAAGGGTCCTTATTGAGATAAAATTGTAGTCACATGCCCATCACTTGTATTAATTTACCGAGCAAATTGACGAAATTACCTTATTTGGCAAAATAAAAAAGTTAGACATCTTAATTAATTGTTCAAATTGGAAGTCTGAGAGCAAATTGATACAAGTGCAATAGTCTGAGGAACAAAATGACAGTTTTCTCTATGTTTGGTATATATGTTGTATAACTCAAAATCGGAAAACTTATTTCTTATAATAGTATGTAACACCATCACATGGTATAATTAAGCCACTTATATTATAACATGTGTATATTTATCTACTCATATTATAACATGTGGCATTGTTAATTACAATTATACATAATAATTAGTGCAATAAGCATTTTTCAATCTAAAACTCATGTAACCCCTTGTTATTCTTAGCATTTCCAACTATTAGACTAAGAATAATTTATCATTATTTTTTTAAAAAAAAGGCACAAAATAACATTTTCAAAGAACTTATTTCAAGACCAAATATGGAGAAATTATTCTATATAACCATAATATTATGTGGTAATGCAATCAATTCACGTGTTATAATGTGAGCGGATGTTATTAATACTATACCCTAAGGACTCGTTTGGTTCAAGTTTTGGAGACTTGAGAATGAGAAATCAATTTTATTCTCATGTTTAGTAAGTACAAGGAAGAAAAATTAATTCATGACCTAAGGTTATTGGGGTGAAAATGAAGCATTTGTTGGAGCAATGAAATTGATTTCCCCCTCTTGAGAAAACATTTATTGTTTCTTTTTGGACAAAATTAACTCTACTATTATTTCAAAATAAATAATAGATTATGGTACAATTGAAAAACTGACCAAACACAGTCTTTATTGCTTCCAATTCCTAGTTTACTTTCTCAAGCTTACCAAATACAGAAAATGGAATTTCACATTCTTTTTCCCTGAAAAATGCAAAGGAAAATCAATTCCCTGAACCAAACAGGCCCTAAAAGCATAAACTCATTGTTCACTTATTTTATAACACATGAATTAAGTATGTCAGACAATTTTCTCAAATGTACTAGCTTCAAATTAATTGGACTTTTTTTTTCCGGCATATATCAATTAGAGAGGATATATAAAGCTTTGGGTTCTTATTGAAACCAAGGAGTGAAATTTTGAAAATTTCGGCGAAATTTCGCCGAAATTTTCGTTTTTTTGAGGTTCCGAAATTTTATCACATATCCCTTAATTTTCGATAATATTTCGCCGAAATTTCGAAAATTTCGCCGAAATTTCGCTAATATTTCGGTCGAAATTTCGACCCCCCTCCAAGTGTGTTTCTGTGAAATTTCGACGAAATTTGGGCGAAATTTCGACGAAATTTTGCTGTGATATAGTGATATGGTTGAGAATCCTTTGGTCTTGACACGGTATCCTTCTGTTCTTCAACCACTTCATCTTCTCCAGTTCTTCATCTTAAAAACCCAAATTGGAGAGAGTCAAGAAACCCAAATCGGATGCGCTGCACCGCCGACGAGTTCTGTTCCAGATCAGTTCGTATTTTGTAATCATCCATTTCTTGTGGGCTTGCTGCTTTTCTTGAGATTTCTGTACATATCATTTCCTTTACTGTTTTCTCTTTGGGTGTCTGCAACCCCAGTTTTAGTCTGTATTCTATAGATAATAACAATATATTTTGGTTTAATAACAATAAGATTTTGTAGCTCAAACCCATAAAAAAAATCGAAACTCTACGTATTTGGGGTTGGCTTGGTTGGTGGTTCCTTCTTGTTTATGAGCTTTCATGGCGAATGGAGAAGCGCAGGGACCTTATTGTTCATGGTATGCGTGTTTTGTCCTTCATGTTCTCTCATTTGGGTATGTCTTATAACTTTATGTTTTCTTTGTTTTTGTTTTTGTTTATTTTTTGAAGTTTTTTTTACCATGTTCTAAGATTTTGTTTTGAGGGTCAGGTTCTGGGTCTTGTGGATTTTGTATGCCCTTGCATTAGTAAAGAATGTAAAACAGTGTGGCATTTTTGTGTATATCTGAAGCAAATTTTTTCTTCTCAGTATCCTTTTTCTAAGCTTTTCTTTTGAGGGTGGGCTTGTGGGTTTTGTGTGTCCGAGCAATAGTGAAGGTATGCATTAGTATGCGAATAGTGAACCAATTTAGAGGATTTTAGTTTTTCAGGATATGTGTTAATCTTCAGCTTTTTTATATGGCATTCATTCTTCTCTTTATGAATCTCTTTTTTGAATATTTTGGTAATGATCTAAAGCCTCCCCCTTTTTGGCAATTTTGAGAAGTTTGTAGCATCACTCAATATTAGACTATTAGTAATCCTTGGCTATTGTTGACAGAGTTTTAACTTGAGATTAATCTGGAAACTTGGAAAGTGGTATACTGGTTCAGATTGATTGTAAATTCGTAATATAATATAATATTATATTATTAACAGCTTGTGTGGAGAGAGTTAATAAACAATTAGTTAATAATATATATGTTACCCAACAGCCAGTACAATGTGTAATATTAGTTAATATATAGGTTACCCAGCCAGTAATCCAGTACCATGTGTAATATTAGATAATAATATATATGTTTTGCTTGTAATATGTTTTAGTCTTTTAGATGAGTTATGCAATATATGTGTAAAATTTGGATGATCTTTTTAAGTCTTTAGAATTTGAATTTAAATTTGAATGATGAATTTGAATTTTCATGTTATTTAAAATATATTTTAAACTATTCATATTTTTATTATTATATATTAATATATATTTTTAATTGCCGTACAAGTTATTGAATACTTATTTAATTCATGATTTAAAATTGTAATATAAATAAATTTGAGGTGCTATTTATATAATTATTAATTAGTGACCCATTTTTTTAACAGTATTTACCACCAGCGCGCATTATATTCACCTTATATCACATAAAATCTACTATATAATTTAGTTTCTTCAATGTTTTTTATCAATGTAGTAGATAATATGTTAAATAAGCATATGGTCAAGTTTCATTCAAAATTTCCGTATTTTGATAGTAATTTCTGTCGTTTTTATCTAATTTTGTCGAAATCGAAATTTTAATCGAAATTTCCACGAAAATTTCCGTCGAAATTTCCATCGAAAATTTCCCCGAAACCGAAATTTTACTCCTTGATTGAAACTAGCAAACATACGTTATGTTGACCAGAAAAAGGAGCAAAAGTCGTACGCGCGTTATGCCTTCTTAAAAAAAATAATAATAAATATGTGATAAAGTCATAAAACTAGCAAAAGTTTCATACAATAATACGACTATCAAGGGTTCAAGAAAGAATATTATTCTTAATTAACACGGACGAGTCAGCAAAATGGGCCTAAATCTGCTCCAGCGGCAGCTAAAGTTTCCATCTAAAATTCATCAAGAGTTCAAGACACCTTCAATTTTTTTGTAAGGACTGCTAAAGTTCTCCGTTCAGGATTTACGATTTATATTTTGATTTCTAGGGTTTTAAATTCTAAGTTCTAACCACGATTCTACATTCTAAAGTAAAGAAATCTTGTTGGACCAAAATATAAAAAATAAAAACACACAAAAAACCACCCAAAGTGAATAGCCACACTCACATAAATGAGTTGAACGAGCAGCCCTTATAATCACTTGATTGAAAACAGGGCGGCAATGCGTGAGAAATTTTTCTATTTAACTTTAACATCACATAACATACTGATGTGGTGATATTAATTTATTCAAACTATAACATGTGTATAATAAGTAATAATTAAAGAAAATTTTAAATTTGGTCCACTCATTATTCGCTTTATCCCACATTGGTCCACAAATTTTTTTAAGTGCCATATTCATCCATGAACTAGCTGATGTGTGTCACTATAATTCAATCCGCAAAATACCTCAAACAGACGTCAATTTTGGTCAAGTGTACCAACATCAAAACGAATAATAAGTAGACCAAATGTGAAATTTACTCATAATTAATATCAAAAGGAAGATATTATTTGACCCAACAATTTTTCTCAACTAATTTTCTTAACTTACATAACATTTATATATTGAACTCTATAAGAAAAAAAAACTAAAAAAAAAAAAAGATAAACCATGTCAAATGTTGGGACAATTAGCATTTTTCATATCGAAAACACAAAACCCAAAACAATATCTTTAAAAATTGAACACATATTATAATATATTTCAATGAATTGATAATACACATCATCAATTCACATAGTGTTTTGATCGCGGCCGGGTAGGTTTGATGCTGGCCAGTGTAGACCGATAGTTCCCCAGCTAGCTAATTAAGACCCATCTAAGGCTCCTAAATATTTCAAAACGCAATATATATAATATATAGAAGGAATTAAATGTCATGTGTGTTAATTGTTATCAAGTTAATTAAATAATAAATGTTGAAAAAATAACAGTAACATGCAAACAACTATATGGATCATTAAGACCTTAGCCAAGAGATATATATATCTGACTAATTCTTTTTTTTTTTTTTTCAGTAAATCTAAATAATTCCTTTGAAAAATAAAAATAATAACATATCTTACCTAATTCAACTCCTGGCTAGACATCCCCAATTCAAATGTAACCACCTACATACAATAATATATATGTAACGAAATTGTCAACTCAATTTTGAGTTAACAAAGTGCATTACTTTTAGCATATACTTTTAAAGATCATATACACCGACATGGCGCCAACAGATGTGTTGTAGCCAGTTCATGTGCTGCAGCTGGTTCGTGTCGGCATCATGTCGTCACTTTATTTGCATCCCTAAATTTTGAAATTTGTAGATATCCTCACTAGAAAAAGACTATATATAAATATATATATATGTACATATACAGAAGAGGATCTTGTGGAAAAAAAACACTTCTGTAATATGGACGTATATGTGTCGATCTTTGTCATTATATAAGTGTACACAATTTTAAGAGGGTGATAGAGAGAGCAACTAGGATGATCCCAATGTCTCCACAGGTGTGATGATGGTGTCTAGAGGAGAATCAGGACCAACAAGACAAGACTCCGAAACCAAGCTGACAAGAAAATCAAAGATGTCAGTGGCCACCACAGCAGAGGCCACGTCCTCTTTGTGCAGCGTCCTCCTCTTCCCTTGCAGTGTGGTGATCCTCCAAGACCTCTGAGTCAGCTCCTCTATGAACAGCTCACATGCCTTAGAGAATACAATCGGAGCCTCCCCAGATATCATCTTCACCTCCTCCCCTGATGACTTCTTCATGATCTTCTTGATCCTCGCCAATGGCAGCGAGTGGGGCCCGCTCCTCCCCGACACCCCTCCACGCATCATTAGTCCTGAATACTTCCCCGCTTGTCTCATTTTTTTCCAAGTCCGAAAAAAGAAAAAGAAAGACAGGTTCCAACTCTGACCTTGAGTGTATGTCGACTTAAGTAAATACGAAAAGATTCAGATCGATCCGAAGTGTGAAGGGAATGATGTTATGGGGTATGGAGGTTGTGTACTTATAGGATTGTATGGTGTAGGGGGGCCGGCAGGGCCAGGCCTGCTGCTTAATTAGCCGGCTTATTAAATCTAATTAACAAGTATTAATTTCGTAATTATTATAGGATGACTTCCATTAAAAAATTAGGTACCTTCATTGTTTTCAAAGCATATTATAACGTTTAATTAGATGGTCAAGCTTTGTGGGACGTCATCTTAAACATGCATGCAATGACGTCCACAGTAACAAGTGTAACAAAGATCCTTGGCGACAAATTTGTGTATTGTGGCATGGCATGCAATAATGTTCACATTCAAATAGATTTATTATTTCATTCTTGTAGTACGTATTTTATTCAGCGTGGTATTGACTTTTATATGTTTGGATTTTGAAGCCTCAGTTCGAGATATGGTCTAGTTTCATTGAATTAATAGATAATTTTGGTTCAGACCATTGCCTCTAGCTAGCTAGCTAGCTCATAGCTAGCTAATATATAAATACATGCATGTGGGTTTTATTGGGATATGGTTTGTATGTTAGTAATTTAAGCAATGAAAGCCAAGCAATAATGCCCAATTATGATTGAATATTGGGTTTTGAAGTCTTAATTCGAAAAACGTTGGATTGAGATTTGGTCTAGTGCGTACTTTCATTTTGAATAAATAATTGTGGGTTTGGACTACTGCCTCTGATACATGTAGGTTTGTTGAGATATGGTCTATGTTAATTTATTGAGTATACAATCAAGCTCAATTTTTTTTTTTGGCCAGGACAATAAAGCTCAATTTTAACTGATAGTGTAGCTGTGTAGAGATATATTCCTATTGCAATTATTTATTCAATCAATTAACCATAAATATATGTATTAAGAGCGCGTGAACCCCCAATGGGGAAATTTGTAATTAACCCTAAATATAAGTATTAATCTATACATATGTATATATTAATCAAAGAGACGTATTATTAAGTTAATCAAGAAGGTACATGCATCTGATCAGTCAAAAGCTGAGAATGTATGATCGAAGTCAAACTCGAACCTCACCCACCGACCAACTAACAACATCAAAACAACTAAATAATAAATATTGAGCTAAAAGATGAGCATCCACAATACATTTACGAGGAATAAAACAACAACTAGAATAAAAAAAGAACGACCAATTAACTCCTTTTGCCTCAGTTAAAGTCTTAAACATGACCATCAGACACCAAGACCTCCTTGTGCCTCTGAAACAGATGAACAATTGTATGAGCATCAGATCCCAAAGTAATATAACTAAACCCATTGCCCAAAGTGAATTCCACCCCATGATGGATTACCAAAATCTCTACTTGCTGTAGAGGAGAGACGCCAACAAGAGCAACTGCCACCACAACCTCCCCCATCCAATATCTAAGAGGATGAGTTCTCATGGATCGAGTAATTTTTGTAATTTTAATCTTAACTATGTATAATTCAAAGTGTGTGATCAATATTAAAGAAAAAAGCGAATGCCGATTCAAAGGAATCGACAAAATAGTAGCCACTTCCTCAGTGGAGAAAGCATTCGCAAGAAGGTCCACATTCCAACTGCCAGATGGGGTAAATTATATATGCACTACTTTATTATTTAACGGAGTTTATTCTCGCAACTCACATATATCACATATACATACTAATCTATTTCTTGTGCTTGCACAATAGTTTTGTCAATTAAGACACTGGGTTTAGTCAAAGCATGGGAGCAAAGCGAGGAAATTAACAAAATTACTGGAGAACAAGTAAGCCTCAAATCTCTCTATGCTAATTTTCCTGCATGACATTTCTCCAAAGCTTCATAGTGAGGGATCATAGAATATATCAAAACCTTTTCTGCTTTTGCTACACATATTTCAATTAACTGCATTTTTAAGCCTAAAGTCTCTTTCTCTTGCAAGTCCATCTTCCAAAATTTGTACTACTTTCTTTTTAATCAAATTTTGTACTTTCACATATCGTCTCAGCAATGAGCAAAACTTAGTGCATTGATATTAGCTTGATAATAAGCAGTTTAAATTGCTGAGGTCTAATTATTATCTAACAATTGAAAATGTTCAATAGGGCAAATTTAAAGTTATCTAACGTCAAAGCATGGGAGCTCAGCAAGCAAGCATATATTGAGGCGCGACAAAGGAAGTATGAGGTAATTAATAGCTTCACTACTTTTAATATGAAAAATTAAGTGACATCCATTAGACCAAATGGTCATGTTCATTAAATTCTTTAAACTTTAACCGTCAAATACTATAACAGGCCGGATGATATTAAATATTTAATTACTTGTTACAAATAAATTAATGAGATTTAGATGAATCCATATATAAACTAATCATAAAACTATGTCACATCAGTTGGAATTCAAAATTTTGGAATGTAGGTTTTTGGAACATTTAGGTAGGAAGGGCCATTATTTTTGCTAATTTATGAAAACAAAGATCTCTTATTTTTGTTTTGGCAGCAAAAACTACAAAGGAAGAAGGCAGAGGTATAGAAGATGCAAAACAAACTAGCAGAAATTCATAAATCAACAGAAGAAAAGAGGGCGATGGTCGAAGCCACTAAAAGGGAAGAAAGTGCTAAGGTAGAGGAGGAGGCTGAGAAATTCCGTGAGACTGGGTATACACCCAAGAAGATCCTAACATGTTTTAACTGTTGATCGATCAAATCTTAATTGAGTTAATCCATATTGTTCAATCATTAGTTTTTAATTTTTAATTTTTAATTTCTACTAGTTTTTTAATTTTAGTATAGAACGTACATGTTGCTAAACATATTCAGAATTAATTTTGAGTATCAATCGGTCATATAGAGGTCGAGTAAAGGAATTAACACCACGTATGGTTGTTGCTTTGCTTTAATATAACTTACTAATCAACCAAAATTAACGTCAATTTAAATGTGCATACTCAATTATCTATATAGATCGTATCTCTATCAGAGATGTTACACATGATAGTCTCTTAAATTTCTTTGTGATTCGTCATACGCAAATTAAACCAACATGAGATGATTGATGCACATGTGACATGTGTAATACGAGTCTTAAAAAATTTTTAAAATCTAAGTGGCCAAAGCCCATTGCCGATGCGTAAAGACTTTGACTGGGGACATATGACAGTAATTAATGAGACACACCAGGACGAATCTTGTAATTTAGAGGAAAATGTGGGTCTTTTTACCTATTCACATAAAGAAATATCTATCAGCATCTTTTTTCGTATTAATATCATATATTAATAAAGAGTTTGACTCCCACTTAAAGGTTCAAAGAATTTTCTATTAAACCATTTGCTAGGACCCTTTACTGCAATTTTGTGCAAGCCTTGAGAGTATGAACTATGAGCTATGAACAATAGATGTCATGTACGGAGATAATGAAGTTTTTTAAAAAAAAATGTTTATGAACAAATTAATGACACTTAGAAATATATATATAGAGCAAAAAGGAAAATTTTGTTATGATGATATTGAAGAGATAAAAACTCGAGTTGCTAGCGTACTTGATGCCCCCAATAGGACTAGTGTAAGACCCTTACCAGAAACTCCCTTGTTACAAACTAGGATGATGTGTTTTGAAAAAATACATGATGTATGTGTCATGGCATAGACCGGTAGTTTTAAATGAGGTATTTGTCGAGTAACTTAATTTAAACTGATTTCAAATTTATTTATCAAATGATGTGATAGTGTTTTATTTTATTTATTGATTTGGAAGAATGAGAGTTGAAATTTGAACATCTTCCAACAATAAAAAGAGATGATTGATATGTTTTATTATTTAAATTTGAGCCAACTCTAAATATGATTTTATTTATAATAAAGTAAGATACTAAAACACATTAATTATATCTAACACATTATTAGATGAATAATGACTGCACCATTAAATTTGTCTTATCAATCAGACCTAGAGATGTAGTGTAGTTTATTTTTGTTTATGGGCCTTGGGCCCTGTCCTTCACAAAAACAAAAAACAAAAAAAAAAATTTATCATTTGCAATGTAAATTTTTTTTTTTGGCCAAGGATTTGCAATGTAAATTTAACAGTTAAGAATCTATGAATGTGATTCGCGTTCATACATACAAAAAAGTATTATCGGTTGATTTCCTTTATGCACCCTTCGGTTTATAATATATATACAGTAGAATTAATTTATTTTTTATACGAGGGAGGAGAGATTCCAACTCTAATCCTTTTTTAACAAAAAAAAATATCACTGAACCAAAATTAGTCATATATAGTTAAAATTAAAAATCAAACAAAAAATAATAGAGAAAAAACAAGCATATCCTCCAGATTCTTTCTTCTTTCTTTATTTGGCCCATTATTTAAGAGGAGAAAGATTACCAACCATTGTGAAGCGCACACAAAGAGAATGAATTATTTTGTGATGAATTTAAATTGTGGGTTAATAACATATGTCCTAAATATAGCAAATTAGCAATCATACATATGAACAAGCTAAAACTTATATGGATCCCATTTCTGAAAGACTGAGTCAAGCAATCTGCCATTGAGTTTTGAAGCCTAAAATTAGAAGAGCAAATTTCTGTATGCTCCCAAAAGCAATGGAACTTTCTTCACGTGTCCTCAACACACCTTGCAATTTTCCTTCTCCACTCATTGATCCATTTGATTTTAGGCCTTTAATCCACATTTGGCAACTACAATTAGAAAAGGTGATAAGTGAGAGACAAATAATTAGGTTCAATCTCAAAAATTCCAAGCAATAAGAGATTGAACTTAATTACAAGGTCTCTTGCTGTACGCTCATCAACATTCTTGTTGCTTTTTCTAATTCCCTATTAAACCCTTCATCGATCTTCTCTGTTGATCGAGCTCTTGGGACAACAACAAAAAATGGCGTTCAGTGGGACCCAACTAAAATGCAAGGCTTGTGATAAGACTGTTCATTTCATCGACCAATTATCTGCTGATGGTGTTTCTTATCACAAGACCTGCTTTAAATGTAGTCACTGCAATGGACAACTGTCGGTAGGTTACCTGCATGAATACATTATATTATTTTCTTCATTTTTGTTTCAAATCCTCAATTTAAACCATGAGAAGGATTTAATAGGAAGATGCGGCATCCTTTCCTCTCATTTTTTGTCTCTATCTCTCTAGTCTCTCCCCCTCTCCCTCTCTCCTCTTTCTCTTTATCTCATTTTTGTCTTTGTCTCTCTTGGGAGGGATGTCATGTTCTTATCACAAATACATGCAAGTTTTATTTTTAAAGCATTAATCATGTAGATGATTTCTGTAGTTTGGGCTAAGTTTCATTTTCGTCCTTATACTTTTAATTTTGTCGATGTTGGTCTTCTATTTTACAAGCTACAATTCAAGGACAAGTTAAATTTTTTTGTCCATTAAGTGCCAATTTGGCATTGCTTAAGTGCTAGTTTGCTATTGCTGTAAAGTCAAGCAATTGTTAGACAAAGCTGTTGTGAAGTAAAGAAACTCCCCACTTGCTTCTTTTGACCCCCTTAAAACTGGCCCTAAATCCATTGCGATTTTGGTATTATACTTTACAATTTGTTGCGATTTAGTTATATATTTTCTAACTTGTTGCAATTTTGTTCATGATTTTAAGAATGAATTTGACGACTTAATGGACGAAAATGCTAATGATTTTTAGTTGAAACGGTTTGTAACTAGAACATAAAAAATTGGTAAAATTGAAAGTATATGAACAAAAGTGAAACTTGACAGTTTGTTTAAATATGCGATTTAAATTTACAATCTAATAATATAATATGTCACTCTTGGACAAGAAAATCGCTGGACATTGAGGTAGCTGTGTGACTGTTACTGTTTGTGTGGTTACAGATGAGCAGCTACTCCTCCATGGACGGAGTTCTATACTGCAAGCCTCATTTTGAGCAACTCTTCAAGGAGACTGGAAGTTTTTCTAAGAAATTTCAGACATGTAAGATCCCTTTTTGCATTGCATTTAATATTCTTAGTATACAAATTTTTTTGTTTATGTTTTCCCAGTTTTGAGCTAAAAATTAATATCTTGTTTCATCATGTTTGATCAGCTGGAAAGCCAACAACTGAACTGGTACATATCTTATCCCCTGAATTCATTATCATCTGCTTAATTTTCTTTTTTTGGCTCTGGTAATAATTCATATCAATATGTTGGTTCAAAATTTATGCGCATTAATTCCTCTTATATACGCACAGACTAGGACCCCTAGCAAACTCTCATCCATGTTCTCTGGAACTCAAGACAAATGTGCTGTCTGCACCAAAACTGTGTATCCACTGGAGAAGGTTTGAATCCTATTTATCCCTTTTGCCCATTTCTCTCACTATTTATGTCTCTGCTGGAAGACTCTCAATATTAAATCCCATCTACACATCCATGCCTGCACATATTAACATGCTGCAAAGTTACTACACTGCACTTTTTCATATAACAATACCCTGAAATATTCTCTTACCAAAATGTCTAGTCTCACATGTTATGCATCTAAACTATAAATCTGAACCATTAGTCAGTCGAAATAATGTAGCAATATTAACCTAACAATACCATTGTAATTTGGTGTACCATGTAATCCTTGTATTGTATGGCAATACATGAGATTTGGTATTGGGAAAGATTGATATATTCTCAAATAATCTAGTCTGGCATGATCCGAAGTGTTGATTAGTTGAAATTATGTGCGAATGTGTGGTTTTGATTTATAGTCTAGTAATATAACATGTCAGATATAAAAAAGGGCATTGCAATGCACCATGTCATGCATGAGCCTTGGTATTGGGATAGACTGAAATATAATTGTGACAAATGTTGGTGACAGGTTACCCTGGAGGGAGAGTTTTACCACAAGAATTGCTTTAGGTGTAATCATGGGGGTTGCTTCTTGTCACCCTCAAACTGTGCAGCTTTGGATGGAATTCTCTACTGCAAGCACCACTTTGCCCAGTTGTTCAAGGAGAAGGGTAGCTACAACCATCTCACCAAGACTGCTTCCCTGAGGAAACAGGGAAGTGGATCGTCACCAGCAGCAGCAGCGGCGGAGCAGGAACTCGATCAGCTGGCAGCAGAAGAAGAACCAAAGCCAGAAGCAGAGGAACCAAAACCAGAAGCAGAACCTGCACAGGAGTCACAAGACGAAACCCAGACACATGATCAATCGTGAAAACGTGCACTGCAGGGCGATGTAACGAGGAATTAAGTTGTTGTTGTTGTTCGAGTTTGAGTGCTTCATATGTCATTCTCATTTCCATCATCAAATGCAAGCTGAAGAAAAACAGAGACTCTCTGCTTTTAATAAGAGACCATTTGAATTCATGTCCTATGGAAATGGAGAAATACGTTCAAATGTGAATTTCAATTCATTTTTTATATTGTTTATGAGTTTATAATGCATTTTGAAAAGATTTATTGAAAATTTGGATTAAATAACAAGTTGGAGACTTTCTTCACCAAAACAGTAGGTGACAAATTTATTTTATTTAGATAACAAGCAAGGAAGACACAATTCATTTGAGGCCAAAAATTTGGTGCGTAGAGTAGGATTTTTGGCCGCCAATCGATCTGCTGGTTTATGGATTGCTCCTTTGTTTTAATAGAGTATATAAAGGTTTAGGGTTTAAGGCTTTAGATTATGGTAGAATTTTTTACGTGCTATTTGCCAAATAATTTCGTCCAAAGTTTTTTCTTAACGAATGGTCAGTATTTTTAAGTATAGAATAAGGTCATGATTTGGAATCCGCAAATTTGGGTATTGATAGGTGGGATTGTATATTGTCACTAACAAGGATGTGTAATGAGAGAAAAAAAAAAAAAAAAAAAGTGTGCATATAGCAGCTTGTTTGATTTCTTTGATGTAGTTTGCTAGATCTTTATATGTGTCACTTTTAATAATTTAATGGCATGCAGTGAGTTTGTGAGTTATGCATCCCATGCCTTTTGTCTACAGCTTGCAAGAGGTCCTTGAGTGAGACACCATTCTACATATGATGCAACCACATTAATATATTAGTATGTCTTTTTATTTAAGTTAAGTTTATAGTTTTTAAACATGCAAAACACATGATATTGTAACAATGGGTCATCATACCATACACGATGCACCTAGTAAGACTATTCTATTAAAAACTTTTTTCACAGCTTGCTCTAGTCATCTATGAACAAAAAAAGTAATAGAAATAACGCTAAGTCCCACACTGTAACAATTTGATTTCTAAGTTTAGAAACCATTTTTGACCAATTTTAATTGACTATAATTTAGAAAACATTCTATAATTAAGCACAAAAAACAAAGTTTCGAACACTCAATCACAAGGTGTAATAAAAAAATATTAAATTTGGCTTTTTTGGTCCCTATATTTTGGACCAAATTTCACTTTTGTCTATGAACTTTCATTATTATGATTTTGGTTTGATATTTTACAAACCATTGTAATTTAAGAACAATTACAATTTATGTCAATTAAGTTGTTAAACTTGTTTTTGCATTGTTAATAGTTTATAAAATATTGCACTCAAATTGCAGTAGCTGGCAAAATACATGACAAAAATGGCAACAGTTTGTAAAGTATAGGGCCAAAAGCCCAACATATTTGACGACTTAATAGAAGTAAATGCCAAATTTCACTTTTGGTTATTATAGTTTGGGGCAAGTTCTATTTTGGTCCCTATAGTTTCAATTGTTTTGATTTTAATCATGTAGTTTACACATTGTTGCAATTCAAAGACACGTCAACATTGTCGTTCATTAAATTGTTAAATTTGTTGTGTTTTTGGATATGTACTTTACAAATCATTGCGATTTTGATAATTAATGAGTTTTTAAATTACAACGATTTGTAAACTACAATATCAAAATTAGAACAATTGAAACTAAATGAACCAAAGTGGAACTTGATACAAATTACAAGAATCAAAAGTGAGATTTAGCCTAGATAAAAATTCTAACGTGTCATTGAATTGCAATGATTTGCAAAATACATGACCAAAAAAAAAAATTGAAAATACATTCACGAAAGTAGAACTTAACATAAGGACCAAAAGTGAAATTTCACTAAAAATACTAATAAAAACAAAAAACATTAAAAACCGATGATTAATAAATTGGCTTAATTATTGATTTACCACCCAAAACTGTAACTCATTCCCACTTTACCACCTGAAGGTTTTTTTGTCCCAGATTACCACATGTAACTTACATCTGTGTTCCATTTTACCTTGTTCCGTCAACAATTCCGTTAAAAATGATGACCTGGCCGTTAATGCTGACGTGGCGCACTGGATGTGTGCCACGTGTCACATCTTTTTTTGTATTTTCTAATTTTTTTATTTTTCTATTTTTATAAACTTTAAAAATTAATTAAAAATAGCTCCGAACTTAGAAAAATACACGGAAAATTCCTACTGACTTGTCTTGACTAGTACTAATTTACTATGAGGTCAAAATGCCAATTTTTCCTCTAAAAATTTCCAGAAAATTTGGAAAGTCTAAATTTATTTCTAGAAAATTAAAATACTCTTTGGAAAGTCCAAATTTATTTCTAGAAAATTAAAATACTCTAGACTCTTTGGAAATTCATAGGATAATCTCCCGAACTCCAAAAAATATAAGGTCTGCACCGTTAGTCTTCTAAAAACTAATAATACTTTTCTTGTGAATACTTGCTACCCAAAAGACCTCGATCTTAGAGGAAAATAAATTTTCCTATAAAATAAATTCTAGAAAAATTTTAGAATTTCTGTAAAGTTTCGAAATAATTCTCTAAAACAGGCTTTTGGTAATTTCCAAAATATTTTTGAGAATTTATCCAAGAGTTTACGAAAATTATAGAATTTATTTATTAGAGGAAAATTTATTTTAATTTTTTAGAAATAAATTTGGACTTTCTAATTTTTTTGAAAATTTTTAAAGGGCAAATTGATAATTTAACCTTATAGTAAATTAGTGCTAGTCAAGACGAGTCTGTAGGAATTTTTCGTGTATTTTTCTGAGTTCGGAGCTAATTTTAATTAATTTTTAAAGTTTATAAAAATAAAAAAAATCTGAAAATAAAAGTAAAGATGTGACACGTGGTGCACATCTAGTGCACTACGTCAGCATTAACTGCCAGGTCATCATTTTTAACTGAATTGTTGATGGAATAAGGTAAAATGGGACACAGATGTAAGTCACAGGTGGTAATCTGAGACAAAAAATTTTTTCAAGTAGTAAAGTAGGAATGAGTTACAATTTTAGGTGGTAAATTGATAATTAAGCCTAATAAATTAGGTATTTTAAGGTCTACCAAAAAAAAAAAAGAAAAAAAAAAAGATTAAAAAAAGGCCACGGATAAATCAACTGTGGCCGTTTTCCGGCGGATAAAACTTGTTTCCCAAATTTCCAAAGCCTCATCCGTCATCACTCACTCAATTACAGAGACTCACAGTCACACTCTCTGTTTCAGAGCTCAAAGGCTGAAACTCAGTAATCTGAATGTCCCTTAACACTCTCTGATGAGCGTAGCTGTTCCTTTATCTCCCAAGAAATGGATGTTTTCGCTATCACCCTTACTACCAACACCCCTTTCTTTACCACTCGTATTCCTTCACTTTCATCCACAACAACAAGGATAACAACCCCAAGTTTTCCTCGGAAGAAAACTAAGTTCATTGTTTTCAATTCCAAAGAAGAGCCTAAGCTCGACCCTTTGGACCAAATGGAGCTCAAGTTCGGTCGCTTGCTCGGCGAGGACCCCAAACTTACCATAGCCAAGGTCTACCTCTCACTCTCTCTATCTCTTTCTATCTATATATATATATATATATATGTATGTATATGTGTGTGTGGGTAGCAGTTGTTTACTATAAATTTGCTTATGACATGCTCTATTGGTATATAATACTTTGGAGGATATTGTTGTTTTGCATTGTAGATTATGGGTAGAAAAGCAAACCCAGAAGCTAGTTATATGGAAATTGAGAAAAGTTTTTACAAGAACAAGGGTAAATTGGTTGAGATAAAGGAGGTACCTTTTGACGGGTCCAAGGAAGTTAAGTCATCCAGTTCCTCGGATGGTTTACCTTTTGATAAGCCCAAGGAAGTTCAGTCATCCAGTCCCTTGGATGGTTTGAATTTGGCTCGGCCGGTGCCAAAGAAAGGAGTCAAATTTGAGGTTGATGATAAGCCAAGAGGGTCGGAGGTTAAGAAGCCGAGACGCCCGGTTGCCAAGGCGGTGGAAGGTAATAAAGGAGGTGTTCCTAATGTTATTTTGAGAAAGCCGAGTATATTTAATGAGGATGATCTTGGAGATATGCCGTTAAGGTTGAGAATTAAACCAAATTTGTCGTTGAAGATGAGGAATGAGCAAGCCAAGGAGAAGTTTAGTGATATGACATTGTTGAGAAAGCCTGCCCCGGTGAATGTTGATGAAAGCAGTGAAGATAAACAAGAGCAATCTAGTGATGTAGATGCGAATGTCATTGGTGAGGAAGAATTGGACATGTGGAGAGAAGAACAAAATGATAACGTTAGTCGTTTCACTCTATTAGAAAAGCCCAAAGCAATGGGTGTTGAAACAAAGATTGAAAATAATAATGAGCAATTTGAGAATGAAGAATCTAATGTCATTGATAGCAATGAAGATAATGGCTTCAAGGATTTGTCTGAATTTTCTGCAACTAGAAATGCAAGAAGAAACAGTCTTGAAGAATCCAAGGATGGTTTACTTACCAGTATTCCCAGTCAAAAGGATGACACCCTTATAGGTAATACTCTATGTTGCATTATAGAATTCATTCAGCTAGGATTGTCATATTAATATTGTGCTTGAAATTTTAAGGATTACAGCCACATGAGCAGAGCACTATGGTCTCCAGTGAGGAGGTAACTGCTTTGAGTGAACTGTCCGATACAAATGTACCTGTGTCTGATGTTGACTTGTCTATAGACGCTGCACTACAAGGAAAACCAAAAAGGTAAGCAGAGCGGAGGCAGTCTTGCAATTTGTTTGTCTCCACTATTAAGTTGCTATTTTGTCTGATTAACAGGTTGTTTTCTTATAGATTTGACCAACCTGCAAAAGAAGCATCTGTATATGCAGAAGGTGATCTTGTTGAGTCTGAGAATCTCCTTTCTACATCACCCAATGGGGTCAGTGTATAAACTTACATTTAACTTAGTTATTTCTTTAATTTGAATTTTTTTATGTTACAAAGGCTTTATACTCAATAAATTTGTAGGGACATGAAGATGCTGATTGGATAAGGGCTGAAGATCTAGTTAAAACAGGAGATAGGGGAGAAGTAGAACTGATAAGTGCTAGCACCAGAGGCTTTGTTGTGAGTCCGCTTTAGACAGCCCTTTCATAGACTTTAGGATAAACTACTTATAAATGATTTTTCCATCTTACCTATCTGGAGTTGATTTGACCTTTATTACAGGTATCTTTTCGCTCTTTAATAGGATTTCTTCCATACCGTAATCTTGCTTCCAAGTGGAAGTTTTTAGCTTTTGAGTCATGGTTGAGACGGAAGGGCTTAGACCCATCGTTGTACAGGCGAAATTTAGGAATTATTGAAAGTTATGGTGCTGCGGACAAGAATGCTTTTCTAAATCCAAGCCTAGAAGATCCTGCTATAGTTATACAAAATGAGGGAGAAGTTTTGCCAGATATGAAATTGGAAGATCTTCTTAGGATTTATGATCAAGAGAAAATCAAATTTTTGTCATCATTTGTTGGCCAGGTTAGAAGAAAGTGATCTGATATTGGAAAATTTACTGTTGCATTAGAAACTTTATTGTCATCATTTTTTTTTCTTTTTAATGAG
Organism: Dryas octopetala; assembly: GCF_963921425.1. Lineage (NCBI taxonomy): Eukaryota > Viridiplantae > Streptophyta > Magnoliopsida > Rosales > Rosaceae > Dryas > Dryas octopetala. The sequence goes on along the minus strand of NC_141374.1, from coordinate 11,009,298 downwards.
TATTGAGAAATTTAATTTGCAGAAAATCAGAGTAAATGTGGTGTTGGCCAACAAAAAATTTGGGAAGCTTGTATTTTCGGTGAAGCCAAAAGAGAAGGAAGAATCAGTTGAGAGAAAGAGAAGTCTCATGGTGAGAGACTACATCAAGTTGTGATGTATCTTGGATATGTTTGCTCTTCTTTTGATTTTTAACTATTCTTTAAATTTCACTTTTTGGAAACTATTTTCATTTTCTAGATTCAGGTTTTTTTATGCTCAATATTTTCATTCCTGCACTACATATTTTTTCTTGTGAAGGGTGGTGGGAAAACACAACCATTTTTTTATAGTATATTTTTGAGTATGTAAGGATATGCTAAGGGGTTTACCTTTCTGGTTGGAACTTGAAAAGGAAATTTGTCATTGGAGTTCAATTAAAATGATTGGTCGTATATATATATTACAATTCTTATATGGGGAATCCATACCACTGATTCCCAAAACTTGGATTTGTTATTTCATCCAAATATATCTATAAGCCGGTCTAAAAAATATACTTTACATAGGTGGTTCTCAAATAACCAAAAGGTAATATTATCCTTAATATATTAAGTTTCTGAATGCCATGTCCTCAAAAGCTTATTGTGCATTTAAGAAGTATGTAGTCTTCTCTTATGCCAATTCTTATGGCAGGCAAAACTGCAAGTTGGGGATGTTGTCAAATGCTGCATCAAGAAAATAACTTATTTTGGTATTTTTGTTGAGGTAAATGAAAGGTTTGCAGCTCATTTTCTTGGGAAGTGAAAACAAGTTTTACTTAAGTTTTCTGATATCACAGTTTGGTTCCATGATGAGGATTTTTCTATATATTAAGTAACTGAAAACAATTTGTTGATGGATGGCCTTGGGTACTATCTGGCTTAAAATGCATGCAAATTGGTATTTTTTCATTACTTGAGGAGTCCTGAGCATGGAGTCAAGACTGGGAGACCTAGTTATTCTGACAGAATTAATTTTCTAATAAAAAATGAACCTAATTAATTGATGTAGGTTGAAGGAGTGCCTGCATTGATCCATCAGACAGAAATATCTTGGGATGCCACTCTTGATCCTTCTTCATACTTTAAAGTTGGTCAGGTATTTTGGTCTATGATCAAGCCATTTTGAACATAATTATATCTTGGTTGGGTAAAAGCTGTCTTTTTCTTAGATCGTGCCTCTCTTGGTTGAACCTGATGGCTTTTTTTTATGTCCTTTCTTTCTCTCTGGGCTACTTTTCTTTCTGCATCTTGTTGTACATATAAAGAAACTCTTTGTGGTCTCAGATCGTGGAGGCAAAAGTTTGCCAACTGGATTTTGCACTTGAACGCATCCATCTATCGTTAAAGGAGATTATGGTAATGTATATTTTATAGCTTTTCTATATACAAATTGCTAATTAGGTTGAGCTATGCAATTACAAAGAAAGAGCCATTCCTATTTGTGGCAGCCAGATCCATTGATGGAGGCATTGGAGTCTGTGGTTGGCGATCGTGATACCCTGGATGGGAGATTAGAAGCGGCTCAAGCAGATACTGAGGTTATTTTTCTCACATGTTGAGTGGGAACTATTAGTCTTCTTATGTCATAATGGTTGTGCACTGCATAGATCATACTTGTGACATGAATATAACATCATCTTTAATTAGGAATAATAGAAAGAATACACAACAAATAAAAGATTGAACGAAGAGGATTCAATGCTGATAAAGTGGGAGGCTTTTGGGAATTTATAGTTGAATGCGTTCAAATCCGCAAGAACGTATTTTGTTTAAAATCATGCTTGGACAAGAAAAGAAATTAGCATGCCAACATCTAGAAATTGTTTATATATTCATTTGCCTCTTTGTATACCTGCATCCGTACTTGCTGCCACAAGATTTGGTACAGAATGTCATTGATTGTTGACAGTCTAATTTGCATTTCTACTTTATCGAAGTAATGATCATCAATCTAATTTCACTTGCCATATGCTTATCTCTTTGGTGGGTTGATATAGATGACATTAAGCTCTATGATTCATATGTAAACTATATGGTAACTATTTGAACCAACTCTATACATGATGTTACATTGCTTATCCATAGTATCTGATTCCATAATTTTGATAGTGGGATGATGTAGAGTCTATTATCAAAGAGCTGCAACAAACTGAAGGAATCCAGTCTGTAACAAAAGGTCGTTTTTTCTTGAGTCCGGGATTAGCTCCAACATTTCAGGTATGAAGATATCAGTTTCTTGGATTCAGTTCAGTGGATAAAACATATAAAGTCGATAAAAAGGTGGATAGTATTATAAATTTTCATTCCTATTTGCTTTAAGATGTGTTGTCTTTTAATTTGGTTCATCAAAGTTAATCACCAAAAATTTTAGATTTATGATTTCTGGTTACGAATTTTTTTTGCATAGTGTGTAGTAATCTAGTTTTGTGTGTGTCAACCTATTTAGGGATATATCAAAGAAAAAGTTTTAAATTGCTCGTTTAAAAGACTGTAATGTAAAATGTGGATACTGCATGGTTGATGAGTTTGTTTAACAGATTGCACATATTGATACTTAACAAGGTGCCTAATATCTGCTTCCAACCGATCTTTTCATTGCAGGTTTATATGGCATCCATGTTTGAGAATCAATACAAGTTGCTTGCTCGATCTGAAAATAAAGTACAGGAGGTAAGTTATTTAGACTTTGGTAGTTAGTTTCGGTGACCATCCAACAGAACTAGATCACAATACTCTGATGTTGCCAAATTTAAGAATCTCAAGCTTTTGATAAATTCATAGCTTAATGGTCAAAGTTTTTATTGAACTCAATTTAAATGTATATATTCCTGAAGTCTAACTTTTATGCTTTGATCAAATGGCATTCCTACCTTCCTACCTCCATTCAAGAATAATTCCAAGGATGTCATGCATTATTGTTGTTCTAATGCATGATCATGTTTGGTTCCTCTTGATCAAAACCCAGACGAAATAGTTCATTTATCTGAAAACACTTTGTCAAATGAAGTTGGGGTAAAGCAAGAAAAAGCACAAGATTTGTTTGTTAAAGCCATAGCAGTTTACCTTAAACTACTTCTTTTTTCCTTTTTTTATGAAAATTTTCTTTTTGAAAAAAAATAAAAATAAAATGCTCAACCAAATCAAATCATCTTGCTTTTAAGACATTAGAAGCACTTGTGAAAAGCAGACACTTTACTGGTTATAGTACAGAATCAATAAATGGATTACATTTCTTTTGGCAGGTAATAGTTCAAACATCACTGGACAAAGAAGAGGTGAAATCTGTGATTCTAACATGTACCAGCAGAGTAGGCTAGTTCTCCCTTGTTATCTGGTTTTGTAAACTTGGAGAATGCAGTTTCGTTCTTGATAGGCATCTTTTACAATTTTGTAAAGGAAGAAAAGGGATTTCTTTTCGATGGTGGGGAGGATCAAAATTGTTTTGTTCATTTTGTAGAGACAGGGTTCTGTAAATGCTCCAAGCTATAATAAAAAGATCACAGCAATAAAACTAGTATTTATTTAATTTAGTATTATTACTGCAGAAGTGCTCCCTCTTTTATTTATTTATTTTTTCTTTTTATTATTTTGCTTCTTAAATTGGATGGCTAGGATCTAGTTTGGTTAATAGTTACACAATAGGTATCCATATTATTAAGGCTTTTTAACATTTTACCCACTTGAACTTTAGGCTTAATCTTACTTTACCACAAAAAAAAAAAAAAATTGTCTCAATTTACCACTTGAATTAAAAATTTATTGCAATGTACCACCTCTGATTAATTTGTCTTAATTTTTGTTAAAAATAAGAGTGTTTAATGTTTTTCAAGTTCTTATTGTTAAAAAAAAAATGATTTTTTTTATGTTTTACTTACTTTGACACAATAAAAAACTGATTTGAAAAAACTAAAACACTTTTATTTTTAACAAAAATTTAAACAAAATGAGCCAAATGTGGTACATTGTAACAATTTTTAATTCATGTGGTAAATTGAGATAACTTTTTTTTAGATGGTGAAGTGAGATTGAGCTCAAAATTCAGGTGGATAAAATATAATAAACCTATTATTAAAGAAATTATCTTTCTAATTTTTTATTTTTTTTATTTTGAGAAAGAGGAGATTCGAAGTTGTGCAATATTGCCAGTCCAGGCAATGTTTCACTGGTATTTAATTTGGGTGACTCATTTATTTACAAGTCAAATATTGTCACGTATATTGTCACATGATTTGGGTTTAAAATTGATATATAAATTTGAAAGATCCATAACATTATTGTGTGCTTTCTTTGACTAATATTAAACTCAATTAATAGAAGGAATGATTTTTAATATTAAACTCAATTTAAGATAAAAGGAATGATTATTAAAATAAAATTGGCACAACCACATTTCTGGTAGATATTGACACTGAGTTTTTGACATTTGGTAACAAATATCTAAAGAGTTAATTGACATAGATACGCACACCCAAGCGGTGATGCCCATCTGGTGAAGTGAACTAGTTGGACAACCGTCAACGTTTGTACTTTGACTTGAAGGTTCAGAATTTAGAGACCCTGAATTAGTGGGTTCTTGCCGTTATCCTGGTGTCGTGTCGTGTGTGTCTGCTGTTTAAATCCATGGGGGTCATGAACCATGTGCATGTTTTTCCATGGACGAAAATACCCCTCTCCATTGAACATTATCCCCATCCATACAACACAATCCCCTTTGGCCTTGTGGCCTTGTTCTTGTTCTTGTACTTGCCCTTCTCCTCCTCTTTAATTATTTGAAGACTTGAAGTGCAAGTGCCACTTACTGCAGCTCAGAAGCAACTCCTCCTTTTCAAATTTATCTAAATGAATGAATCTTCTTCATTCTTCAAGCCCCTGAAACTCTGACATTTCTCTCTCTGTTGTTCCTTCTTCTTGTCTCCAAGCTTAGAGAGATAGATATACAAATGAGGGACAGAGAAATGGGTGTGGGAACAAGCACCTTTGTGATCAGATGGCTCAACTTTCTCACAATGGTATGTTTTATTCAACCCTCTCTTTATGTGAAAACTGAAAAGAAGCTGCCTTTTTTCCTTTATTCCATTTCTTGGTGTTTGCTCATGTTATAGCCCAGTTTATCTCCTAAATGACCAAATGGGTTTGCTGCTTGCTAGCTTATAATGCTCAATGCCTGTTCTGGAGGGTCTTCTGTTAATGACTTAATGTCTATTGGGTTTTCTTTCACCTGATTTTTATTTGCTTATTCTTAATTTCTTTTTTTTTTTTTTTTTTTTATGAATTTAGTGGATTGATGTTTTTCTATACAATTTTAGCTGGTTCGTTCAAATTGTTTGTAGAAAACTTGTTGGAATTTAGATGATTAGTTAGCCAAGTAATGAGCAGCTGTAGTTGATATGTGCTATAAATAACGAAAGAAATAAATTTGATGGCATTTTCTTTTTAATGCTTGTGGTGTGCTTATGCTGTCTTATTATGTTCATTATGCAGCTCTTAGCAATCGCCGTCGTAGTTTTTGGGGTATGGATGAGCACTCATCACGATGGCTGTCGGAAGTCTCTCACGGTCCCTGTTTTAGGCATTGGAGCTATCATATTTTTAGTGTATGCTTTGCTTTCTCCATCACCTGAATGTTGACACATTCTTGCACTTCCAATCTCTTACTTTAATTAATCTCACGAAATCTACATATACTTGTGTTCTTTGACTGTTAGATCTATAATCGGGTTCTTGGGCGCGCTGAAGAATAGCTCCATACTGTTGTGGATTGTATCCTTACTAAATGAATTTGATCTATCGGTTGTTGAGAATGTTTTTTCTATGTTTCTTCTTGTTTGTTCCTTGAATTTTCATGTGCAGTATCTGATTCTCTTGTGCTTCATATTAGTGGGAATCCTGGTGTTCACGGTATTAGCGTAAGTAGACATCATGCAGAAGCTCAATGTTTTATGTCATTCAATTTATACTTCATGCTGCATTTCTCTAGTCTGATTTTTCTGCACCGGTTGATTGGGTAAGTCTTTGAAAGATGTAAATAAGAGGAGAAGTCTCTAATGCTTAGCTGCTATTTGATACTTTTATGGTGAATTATGGAAAAAATTATGTCACAACTCTTGTTTACATCTCTTCCTTTTCAAATCGTTAATCATATGCTTTTTCGAGGAGTATAAGATTCTAGCATGGATGATCCTTGTATGAAGTGGAATGTTTTGGACCAAGTAGTGTATTGGATATTAGGAACATAACATATTATTGGCTTGCCTCCAAGGATTTGAAAATGAAATTGGTTGGTATAGAGTTATAAATAACAGATAAAGGAGCAGGTTCTGGTAAAGCAATGATAATGAGCATGATGATAAATTCTTGGTAGTTTTATTTTCCAAAGGTTTCATGAACTGGAAAAAGGAAGTTCAGCTAATGACCTGACCATATTGTAACAGCTATTATAAGTTACTCTGGTATCTTCTGTTGGTGGATTCTTCTTGTGTCTTGGTGAATAATTAATGACCAGTATTTATTGAGATATACTCGAGTTGTTATGGAGGTAGAATGAAATCAATTTGTATTTGTTCGTGTCATAGAAAGCATTTGGAGCTAATTTGTTTAGTAAAGATCAGCCCCATGCTATGTAGTGTTTAAGCTAGAAAGTACTTCATCATCCTAGATTCCAAGCTGATGTTCAATTGCATGTTGTGTCAGTATGCAGCTTCTCTGGAATGTCTGTAAAGATACTGTTGATATGTCGTCTTTTCTAAATATTCATAATATTTTCTCAATATCCCTACATGTTATGTTGTGAGGTAGGAATGCCTTAATTTAAATTTTTAGTTTTGATTGGCTGGCTTACACCAATTCAATACCTGCTTCTCAACAGTTTAATTTTCATTGTGCCTGTTTATGAATATCGCCAAGAGTGCTCCCTTTTACTAGTGCTTATGAGTTGGATGTTACATAATTTTCTGCTTTTACTTGTAGGTTCATTATCACAAATAATGGTTCTGGTCATAGCGTGGCTGGCTTGAGGTAAGTATTCATGCATCATGCATGCATTTTATCTTGTAGCATCATTCTTGTGATCCCTCATCTTGATTTTTTGGTGGGTATAATGCTGATTTGTAGTATCTACTCCTGAAAGTACTATCTTAGAAATACTATGAAAAGTGAAATAGAAAGGAAAGAGGATGTAAATGTTTTGCAGCTTCAAACTATCGTAAGAGAAAAAGCAACGAGTTTCAAATTTCTTTTGTCAAAAGAATGTGCTTCTCAGCACTTTTTAGGAATAACTGAAGAATCATTTCTTCATCCTTATTTCTTATTTTGATTCTGTTATGCACGGCCCACGGGTAGCTAGGATTGGTATGATGGGTGCAATTAATATCTTCTTGTCTGGTCAGGTACAAGGAGTATCAACTTCAGGATTACAGTTCATGGTTTCTAAAAGAAGTGAGTTTCTTTTGCTACTAGCAGCGTAAAATATTGATAGGGAGTGCTAACTTTGGTATGCGTTTATTGATATTAGTTATTCTTGTTCTTGTTTTAGTTGAACAATACCCGTAACTGGAAGCATTTAAAGAGTTGTCTAGTGAAATCTGATGACTGCAATAACCTATCAAAAGAGTATAAGGTCCACTTCTGAACTTGTTTAAACTTTAAATTGCTCATTTATCACCCATGAGCCAGGACATTAAGTTATGATTTTGTTTCTTCTGTTTTTTTTTTTTTTTTTTCCATGGACTAAAGAACTAAGACATTTCACTTGTTGGTTGCAGATTCTCAAGCAATACAAATTGGCAAAGCTGACCCCTATTGAGGCTGGTTGCTGTCGTCCACCATCTGAGTAGGTGCTATACTTTTGTTTTTTCTCTTTTTGTTTCTTTTGTTCTTTGGTAAGTTCTTTCCCCTCATCCTCATGATTTTTGGTATCTATTTCTGTTGAGAAACAAACCCTTATTTGAAGACCTTATCAGAGAATATGTAATGTATGTATACATATTCTATTCAGTCGTGTCAGCCGTCAGCCTCCCACTTCTCTAAATATTAAATATTTGTGTTGATATTTATACTTTTTGTATCGGTTAGGGGGGAGAAAGTAAATCCCCACGATGTGGGAAGAGTGCAATTTTTTCTTTTTCCCCTCAATCATTTTACATGTAGTTCATGGCAGTTTAATTAGTTTATATGCAGTTTATTTCAGATGATAATTCAGACTAGTGAAACTCCATGTTACTGATATTACCAATTGCTGGGATTCAACTTTATTCCTAGATGCGGTTTTCCTGCTGTTAATGCTTCATACTATGACTTGAGCTTCCATCCAATTAGTTCGAACAAGGACTGCAAACTTTACAAAAATGCCCGGGACATCAAGTGCTATAATTGTGATTCCTGCAAGTAAAGATCATCTCTTATCTCATATAACTTTTTTTTTTTTTTGGTTTCTTATCTGTTTTTCTGCTTTCATCTGTATTACCTTTCTCACTGCCGTGTACTTTTTGTCAAATCATTTTCAAGGGCTGGAGTTGCACAATACATGAAAACTGAGTGGAGAGTGGTTGCAATCTTTAATGTGGCCCTATTTGTTGTTTTGGTGAGGCATTCTCTCTCATCTGCTCAATCATAATCATTTAATTCTTTTCAATTAATAATGAAACCTGAGCTACATAGAAATGATAAAATTATTAAACTGACTTCCAAAACTCTATGTAAACAAGAGTGGACTTTTGCTACGAAACATGCATAATAGCTGAAGATAATTAGTGAAGAAAGATTTACTATATTTATATTCTCATATAATACTTGATGTCTTGACATTGATGTTTCCTTTTGTTGTAATGTCAGTCTATGATATATTTCGTGGGATGCTGTGCGAGACGAAATGCTGCAAGAACCCGTTCCAAAACTTGAAAAGGGGAAGTCTACTTTCAGAAACCCTTATAATTCTGTTTATACACCTTATTTTGCTTACAGGGGGAAGACTATTGTCCCTGAAGGTCCATTGGTGCAGTCTGTGAGTGATCTCTGATTGTATTTCATTCGAATGAAGAAATTGTTTGGTCCTAAAATGTGCAAAAATGTTGTATGATGCCAAGGAAACAAATTACATAATTTCTTCAACCATCTGAGCTTTGAGCATGAAGCATTGTTTTCTATCATCTCCTTCTCCCACATATGTACAATGTTATTCTTTTATATGAATGAAAAATACTTTCCTGTTTGTCTCATTTCTTGTGACAGTACAAATTTTCTTGCAAAGGCTAAAAGAATGATACTACCACTAGCAATATAATTTCTTGTACATAAATTGGGTACTTGTGGACTGTCTTAGATTGAAAGCTTGATACTTACTAGTTCTTGAGGAGAAAAGGCTTGGAATTGAAATCTTAAAAACTTAAGAAACTCATTTATATTGTGTGTACACAGATGTGCATATGCATAGGTATTTTATTGCACTATTATCTCTCAATCAAAGGTTGATTCTTCAGTCTGATCAAAGAAGATGCCAGAAATTCCACTTTCTGACATCAGAGCCAGCTTCAGAGGACCCTTTCCAGCTTCTTGAACTGTAAGGGTTCCAGTATTAAGGTTCAAGTCTGTGCTGGTAAACCCAGGATTGACTGCATTAATAGCAATTCTGGGATACTTCTTTGCCAAGACCCTGGTATAGGCATTCAGAGCTGCTTTGGACACCATGTAAGCTGATAAATTAGTGGGCCAGCCTTTGGTTTCTACCAAATCCTGCTTGACATCCTCCAGAAATTCCTCAACTAGCTTGTCCACTTTCTCTTCTGTAAGGCTATCAGCATCTCCTAGTTCCTTGGCTTTCTCACTTGGGATCATCTAAAACCCAAACAGCCAGTTGAAACATTAATTAGAAGTGAAGAACGTTCAATATTAATATGTTTAAGATAAAGTCCTCAACATTACTGTTAACAAAACATAACAGTATATAAGGCTATGTTCTCTTGTCAGTATCTGTTATGAGATTGCCAATTTTAACAACATAACATGTAGACAGTCTAAAAGTCAGGTTTTGGTTTTGTACCCTTAGCTGTCCCAATTTGGAGGAGACATTGACTATCCCTGCTGAGTTGGAGTTTTGAAGAAGTGGAATGAGTGCTTGGCTGAGTTGCTTAATTCCATAGTAGTTTGTTTTCAAGCAATCCTGTGCTGTCACGTAAGTTTGCTCTGCTACTTCCAATTTGGGACCTGAAAGTGTTGATGTGAGTCAACGGAATAATTAATAGGGAATATATGGGTGTAATTATGTTAATTATTTTTCTCCTGTAATTAAGCTATAGGACCATGTATATATACTTTGTTTTGTGGTAATAAGAGATTATCAAAGTATTAGCCCAAACATTCTGATCATGGTATCAGAGCCAACCCTTCTCACCTTTTCTTTCTCTTAGGTATTAGGGATTAGGTCGTGGTTGTTTTGGATGTTTAGGGTTGAACTTGATCATTATCTCTCTTAATCCTAGATTAAGTTTTTTATCAGAATTTTTTTGGTGTTAGTATACTGTTGTGGCTCTGTTCAAACAGGGAAGCAGTCACGACGCCGAGGCCCATCGTCTCTCTCTCTTCACCAGAAACTGATCTCTGCCCGTGCCTACCTGTGCGCCGACCAGCCACCTTGGCGACCACTGACGCCGACTCCTTCCAGTGACGCGACGCCGCTCGACCGCCTGCCTGTGCGCCGATTTCTTCCAACGACGACGCTGATCCCTTCCAACGACGCAACGCTATTCCTTCCAGTGACGCAGCGCGCCGCTCGTTCGCCTGTGCGCCGACCTCCTTTTGAGATGGACCATAGCCGACAAAAACACATTCTAAGGCCCGAGGGTCAAGCTTGGATCGTTGATGAGAATGCAAATGCACAAAAGCAACACAACCAAAGACCCGTGGTTCTAAATGAAGAACACCTGGTAAGGAAACAAAATCGGATAGAGCATCTAACGGCCGACGAAAGTTCAGGACACTAGATGGTGTTCGATTTATCAGATACACAGCGGAACTCAGAGCATCACCCTATAAGAAAGAGGGCACATGACCACCCAAAAGAAGGGACCGAGTGACCTCTAATAAATGTCGATTTTTCCTTTCAGCAACTCCATTCTGTTGCGGAGAATGAGGACAAGAAGTCTGGTGAAGAATCCCAGCAGAAAGTAAATACTGACTTAATTCAGTATTGATAAATTCTCCACCATTATCAGAGCGAAGAACCTTAATAGAGAATGCAAACTGAGTGAGTACCATTTTATGAAAGAGTTGAAAAACAGTACACACATCACTTTTATTTTTCAGAAGATAAACCCAAGTCATTCGTGTGCAGTCATCAATAAATGTCACAAACCATTTCATCCATTTATGTGTAACAGACGGGGCAGGACCCCAAACATCTGAGTGTATCAATGCAAAAGGAATATCCATACGATGATCATTAGAAGGAAACACAGTACGATGGCTTTTCGCCAAAACACAGACATCACAACTGAAGTCAGAAATATTTAAATCAACAAATAACGAGGGAAATAATCGTCTAAGATAACCAAATGAAGGATGACCAAGTCTACGATGCCACAACCAGATCTGTTTCTTATTCTGTAAAGAAGTTGCTCGGACCACACTCACAACACCACGACCACTTGATGGAGAAACACCACTGTCAAGATAGTACAGTCCACCTCTCTTCCTACCACTGCCAATCTTCTCCTTGGTATGGATGTCCTGAAAAATACAATGAGTAGGAAAAAATGTGGCCACACAATTGTGAGTTTGAGTTAGTTTACTAACAGAAATAAGGTTGCAGTTGAGGGAAGGAACAAACAAAACATCACGTAACAACAACCTAGAAGACAAAGACACAGTGCCGCCCCCGACAACAGGAGATGACACACCATTGGCATTGATAATAAATGGTTTAGGACAAACTGATGATAGATGACTCAACACATAATAATCAGAGGTCATATGATCCGTAGCACCTGTATCAATTATCCATGTACCATCACTAGAACAAGCAGAAGTACTCAAAACAGAGTTAGATGTACCTGACTTGGCAACAAAGCTGGATGCACTAACGGAATTCACCCTGGAACTGGTGTCATCAATCTTGGAAGTAGAGGGAGAGGCTTTCACACCCTTCGGATGCCACTCAGGATAGCCATGCAGTTTAAAACATTTTTCAATCACATGAGTTGTACCTCCACAGTGAGTACACTTCCTGTCAGTTATCTTCGCATCTTTATGTGAGATTTTGCGGGCTGCCATAGCGACTGCCCCATCAGCACCCCCCATCATAGCTTCTTGCCGATTAGCCTCGGAGCACACAATTGCATATGCCGCCTGTAATTTAGGTAGAGGAGACATAGCAAGAATACGACCTCTAACTCCATCTAGATGAGAATCCAGACCAGCTAGAAACATGTATAATCTCTGAGAGTTAATCATAGTGGTGTATTTTTCAACATCACTCGCATAATCCATAATGCAAGGTTCAATTGCATCAATATCCTGCCAAAGTTTTTGCAGCTTACCAAAATAGGAAATAATAGACCCACCATTTTGACGTACAGAGATTACCTCACAATGGAGTTGATATGCCTTGGAGGCATCTTGGCTCACTGTATAAGTTTGTTTGGCTGCGTCCCAAATGTCCTTTGCTGTCGGTAATCGAATAAAGAGTGATCGGACTTCTTTAGTCATAGCATCAAGAAGCCAAGACTTGACCATGCAATTCTCATCCGTGAATGAGTATAATTCGGAGATCTGCCGGATCCGGTCACTCCTCAAATTTGGTGGAGAGGAGCTCACCGAAGCTGACCTATTGGAGAAGCCTTTCTCCACCTTCCCTACCTCCTGTTTGGTCCGGCAGTAACAATACAGGGAGATGAATTTTATCAAGTTCTCGGCATTGATCACTAATTTATTGTTCGCTGAAAAGAACAACTTATTAATGAGAAATGATCAAGCCCGACCAGTCGGTACTAAAGCAGCACCATTGCCTGAAGCAAACGCTGTTGCTTATCGCGATTCAAACCGCGAAAGAGGATACCGAGGTCATAGAAAGGGCACAAAGTCTGACCGCCCGAGATATGGAAGGAAAGGTTCTCAGAGGAATAACCTGTATGACCGAGGCCAACGTGGTAGGAACCACGGTCTCTCGGCCCCAAGAACTCGAAATGAGAGGAACACTGGTCCGGCCCGTTGCCACCAGAATCAGAATCAGAATGATCTCTGTTACCGATGTGGAGGAACTGATCACTAGTCCCGCACCTGCCGTGCATCAGCGCAAGCTGTAAATGAGTATCACGCCAGTCGCGGAACTCGAGAGACCAACCTCATTGAGGGATCATTTCCTATGGGTACCACCCTAGAGGTCACTGATTTCCAGGCTGAATCTGGACACTTCGAGGACTAGAAACTCGATGACATGGATATGATCGGCGCTTGTGCCGTATTTATTTTCTGAATAATGTTTTTCTTATTCGGATTATTTTGGTGATTTATGATTTGGATTATTTGTTTTGAAAATTTGGTTATGCTCGAATATTATTTAATTCAATCAAGTTATTTTCATACATGTGATCTATTGAATTAAATTTATGAATAAGCACGTTTAGTGGGGAAGTTTGTTGTCTGGCAGACAGTGCTACTACGCACACCATACTTCAAGATCGGAAGTATTTTTCAAACTTATTGCTTACTCATACCTCTGTGACAACCATATCAGGCCAATCCAACCTGATAGAGGGCCATGGCAAAGCCCATTTTTATGTTGTCCAATGGTACTGAATTACCATTAATGAGGCCTTATATTCTCCAAGTTCCAGAAGAACGTTGTTGAGTTATAAGGATATTCGAGCCAACGGTTATCACGTTGAAACCACTGAAGAAAATGGAGTGGAATATCTTTGCATAACCTCCAATTTGTATGGCCAGAAGCGTACATTGGAGAAATTGAAATGCCTATCGAGCGGTCTTTACATGACCACCATTAGATCGATTGAGGCCAATCACATAGTTAACCAGAAGTTAACCAATTCGAGCAGTTTCTTTCTATGGCATGACCGGTTGGGATACCCAGGTCAAAGTATGATGCGCCGTATCCTCAATTCATCACACGGGCATCCCTTTACTAATAAGGATCTTGTGTTTAGTGACACACTATGCCAAACTTGCTCGCTTAGAAAGTTGAATACTAGACCATCATATGTAAAGACTAGTAAATACTCCATCCTTTTCCTGCAAAGGATACAAGGGAATATTTGTGGACTTATCCAACCACCATGCGGACCATTTAAATATTTCATGGTTTTGGTTGATGCATCGACAAAGTGATCACATGTTACACTATTGTCCACAAGAAACGCTGTTTTTGCTAAACTTCTCGCCCAGAAGGCTCACCACACGGATTATCCTATAAAGTCCAGAAGATTTGATAATGCCGGAGAGTTTACATCGAAAACTTTCGATGATTATTGCATGCCCCTAGGGATTAATGTTGAACATCGAGTTCCCCATGTTCACACCCAGAATGGTCTCGCAGAAGCGTTCATTAAAAGATTACAAATGATCGCACGAACCTTGGTTATGCGCACCAAGCTTCCAATTTCTGCGTGGGGCTATACAATCTTGCATGCAGCCATGTTGGTCTGGTTGAGGCCCACTGCTACCCAACCTTACTCCGCGTTACAGCTGGTGACTGGGTACGAACCTGACGTTTCGTACTTACGCGTATTTGGGTATGCAGTTTACGTGCCAGTTGCGCCGCTACAACGTACCGAAATGGGTCCTCAACGAACGATGGGCATATATGTCGATTATGAATCCCCATCTATTATATGCTTTTTAGAGCCCTTGACAGGCGATCTCTTTACCGCCAGATTTGCGGATTGTCACTTTGATGAGACAGTCTTCCCGCCGTTAGGGGGAGATAAGAACGTCACCGTTCCAAAAGAACGACGTGAATTGACGTGGAATGTCCCCACTATGTCTCATCTCGATCCCTGAACCGCACAATGTGATAGCGAAGTGCGGAGAATTCTAGATCTACAGAGTATAACACATAATATGCCAGAAGCATTCTCTGATCTAGCTAAAGTGACGAGATCACATATACCTGCTGCAAACGTGCCTGCAAGGATATTCGTCCCCGAAGAACGTATCGTCCCAGGAGGACGTGTCGTCCCAGATGGACGAGGTACAACCATAGCGGCTAACCAGTCATATGTCCCTGCCCAGAAGTGAGGTTGACCACTAGGTTCGATGGACTCTTATCCCTGGAAGAGGATAAATTTGGCATAAACGAGTCCCCTTGACATCGCGATCTCAACCGATCCATCTCACGAAATAGTTCCGGATTATGGGCCCGTCCCAGAAGAGACGGCGTTGGGGGACGCTCCAACGTTTGAACCCACTCCCAAGACTTGACCATGCAAGTTTTCCTGTGCGCGCCGACCAGTCGCCGTGACGCCGACCAGTCTCTTCCAGTGACGCCGACCACCCTGCTCGCTGGTGCGCTGGTCACCATCGTGACGCCGCTCGCTGTGACGCTAATTTCTTGCTGATCTGTGCGCGCCGCTGTGACGTCGATAGCCTGCTGATCTGTGCGCGCCGCCTCTGATTGTAGTGACGATCGATCACCCGCTGCAACGCAGTCTGCTCTATTCCTTACTGTACCCGTGACGCCGACTGCTTGGTTGCTTGCTGGTCTTGTGTGTGCCTTTCTTGATTTGTCAATCATTATGTCTCAGACACCTCCCTCTAGTCCTGGAGGCTCGAACAAAAACAAGAACAAGGATGTGGTTAACTCCAAACCACTACTGCCTGCTCTCCCTCCGCTGAGTTCCCAGGATGTGTCATCACTAATCTCACCTGAAAAACTTGATGGCTCAAATTATATTGATTGGGCTCTCATAGTACAGAATAAAATTAGAGGTCGGAAACGTTGGGGTTTTATCACAGGGACAAGAGCAGCTCCAGAAGATGTGAATTCAGATGAATTTGAAACATGGGAAGATGAGACTGATAGGAATGTGGAACAGGAGACTACTGAAGTTGTGGAACATGAGACTGATGAGACTACTGAAATTGTGGAAGATGAGACCTCCATTGTTGAAGAATCACCACTCCATGATAGTACAGTTACCTCTCCTACTCCATTGGATCAAACTCCTGAGGTAATCAACAATACTCTTGTTTCCAATCCTACTGTTGATACTGTTGCTCCTAAATTTACTCTTCCTCCTCGGTCTAACCGAGGACAACCACCAGTCAAATATGAGCCAGACCCCAATGCTAAAGTTAGGTACCCAATTGGAAATCATGTGTCTTCTGTTAAGTTGTCAGAGTCATATGCATCCTATGTCTTGCAATTATCTTCTGTTTCTATCCCTAGTAGATTGCAGGATGCTCTTGCAGATTCTAGGTGGACCAAGGCTATGGCAGAAGAGATGGAGGCACTTCAGAAAAATTCAACTTGGGAATTGGTCTCTCTACCTAAAGGGAAGAAAACAGTTGGATGCAGATGGGTGTTTGCTGTCAAACATAAAGCTGATGGATCAGTTGAGAGATATAAAGCTCGTCTGGTGGCAAAAGGATACACCCAGTCATACGGCATAGATTACCTGGAGACTTTTGCTCCTGTTGCAAAATTGAACACAGTACGAGTTCTATTGTCATTAGCCGCAAACAGGAATTGGCCACTTCTTCAGTTCGATGTCAAGAATGCATTTTTGCATGGTGAGCTGACTGAAGAAGTATATATGGATCCACCTCCAGGTGTACCAGAGTTTGATAATACATGACTGGTATGTAGATTGAAAAAGTCTCTGTATGGTCTTAAACAATCTCCAAGGGCATGGTTTGGGAGATTTACTCGTGCAATGAAGAGCTATGGATATCGACAAAGTAATTCTGATCATACTTTGTTCTTAAAACGAAGGAAAGGAAAAATTACTTGTCTTATCATTTATGTTGATGATATGGTTCTGACTGGAGACGATCAGGAAGAAATCTCTGACTTACAGAGGTACTTGTCTAGAGAATTTGAAATGAAGCAACTGGGGGATTTGAAATTTTTCCTTGGGATTGAAGTTGCTCGATCTAAGCATGGCATTTTTTTTGTCTCAAAGGAAATATGTTCTAGATTTATTGGCCGAAACTGGTATGCTTGGATGTAAACCAGCTGTGACTCCTATGGAACAGAATCACAAACTTTTTGAGTGTTTGGGGGCTTCACCAGCAGATAAGGGGAGATATCAGAGGCTAGTTGGAAGGTTAATATATTTATCTCATACTAGACCTGACATTGCTTATGCTGTTAGTGTAGTAAGTCAATTCATGCATGCCCCATGCAAACCCCATATGGATGCCGTGGAACGGATTTTACAGTACTTAAAATCTGCTCCAGGTAAAG
Organism: Dryas octopetala; assembly: GCF_963921425.1. Classification (NCBI taxonomy): domain Eukaryota; kingdom Viridiplantae; phylum Streptophyta; class Magnoliopsida; order Rosales; family Rosaceae; genus Dryas; species Dryas octopetala. Next base: position 10,991,868 of record NC_141374.1, on the reverse strand, counting down.
GATTGTTATTTGCTAATCATGGTCACTTGAATGTGGAAGGTTTTTCTGATGCAGACTGGGGAGGCTCAGCTGATGATAGAAGGTCTACTTCAGGTTATTTTACCTTTGTAGGAGGAAATCTAGTGACTTGGAGAAGCAAGAAACAATCAGTTGTATCTAGATCAAGTGCAGAAGCTGAGTACAGAGGTATGGCTCTTGGAGTAGTTGAACTCTTATGGTTAAGAAATCTGTTGACTGATTTGGGTTGCAGACTTTCCAAACCAATGGACTTATATTGTGATAACAAATCTGCTATTGAGATAGCACATAATCCAGTTCAGCATGATAGGACGAAGCATATTGAGATTGACAGACACTTCATTAAAGAGAAGCTTGAAGCTAAAATCATCAACTTTCCATTTGTGCGGTCCGAGGATCAGCTTGCAGATGTATTGACCAAGGCCGTGGCAAACAGGATTTTTATGGACTCACTAGACAAGTTGGGTATGTGTGATATATATACACCAACTTGAGGGGGAGTGTTGATGTGAGTCAACGGAATAATTAATAGGGAATATATGGGTGTAATTATGTTAATTATTTTTCTCCTGTAATTAAGCTATAGGACCATGTATATATACTTTGTTTTGTGGTAATAAGAGATTATCAAAGTATTAGCCCAAACATTCTGATCAGAAAGCTGTATCACCATTTGCTCTTGTCAATGATTTACATTATATAGATATCATCCAATTCATACCGTAAGACACCAATTAAACTCCAAAAACTTAAACTACTAGCAATTGGCCAACAATGAATATCAGGTTTTAACCTCCCCTCAATTATACACGTAGAGAGGCAAAGAAGTAGAGATAGACAGAAGCATATAGGTGCAGTCTAACCCAAAATCTCACAAATGAACAAAAAGTGGGGAATTGAGAATTGACGGGTTCTAACTCAAAATCTCCTGCAACCAAAGCTTTGATCCATTGTTTAACAATCAGTAGAGCCCAAAAGTTTAAGCCGTTAACAAATGGGCCAATAATGTATAACAAGTTAGCACGTACAACCTTTTCAAAAGAATCCAATATCTGAATTTTATCGACTTACATTACCAAGCCCAACTGCCAACTTCTTTTTGTCATCCGTGAGGAAAATGGATCCAATAACTCCTGCATTGTTTACCTGCAATATAGCAGACAGAAAAAAAAAAAAAAAAAAGTTTATGTCTGAATTGTTGTTAATCAAGTGATCAAGTGATGTATAGAGAGAGGGAAAATTACCAATATGTCAAGCTTTCCAAATTGAGTTTTGAGAAACTCTGCCAGAGAAGCAATGGTAGTTGGGTCAGTCACATCTAGCTGATGAAAGACCACATGAGAGAGACCAGAAGCCTTCAGTTTCTCAACAGCTTCTGTACCCATTCTCACATCTCTTGCTGTTAATACCACCCCAACTCCATTAGAAGCTAATTGCCTACTTATCTCAAACCCAATCCCCTTGTTTGCTCCAGTAACAACTGCAATCCTATTATTATAGAAGAAAAAAAGAGAAAAGAATTAAGAACGAACGAATGTTAAATGATGACTATAGTAATAATAAAGTGAAAGATGGATGTACCTTTTAGACCCAAAATTGATGGTTGTTTCTGCCATTTAATTTGTTACAGATTCGCAGAAAAGATGTCTCAGCTATATTTGTAGATGATGGTTTACAAGAACAGATGATGGCTTACAAGAAATCCAAGTGTTTGTTCTTCCTGATGTTCTGGGAGCTATTTATAGTTTAGCAACTATGTACTCTTCAAAGTCGGTCCAACCTCTGAGTCTGTACTTGTCACGTATAGTCGTATACCAATTATTACCATGACATCTCCCTACTTTAGACACATGTTGCTTTATCATTGAAGCCATAAACCCCACTGTGGCTGCTTAATTTTTCATTTTTTTGTGAGTAGAATAGTCATGTGTGAGCCGTGGCTATCAAAGGGAGGGAGTTAAAAATAAGAAAGAAGATGGTACGAATGTTAACATTGCACCCAAACCACTTGGGACAAAAACTAAAGCATACTAAATTGTAGTCAAACAATCCACTATAGTATTAAGAGCAACTGACGTAAGGGCCGACGAAGTTTTTCTCATGGGGTTTCTTTAGATTTGTCATATCTTTTTTAAAGTCTGAGTTTATTTCCAAAGTCCTTTAATTTTGTGGAGCAAGTTGCAACTTGTTATTTGTTAATGGCAAAATTTTGATCACTTGATCGAAGCTGTAGTTAAAAGATCATATTATGATGAAGATTGATACTTTGATAGAATCACCTGTAAGAATACAAAAGACAAAGATAGAATCACCATAGAGCACCTATTTATCTAACATTTTGTCCATCTAATGATATTTCAACCATCAAAGAGGTCCAAAACATAAACATTTTCTGCATCCTTGTATCTTCTTCATGTTTTGTCCATACTCATCTACTTTCTTTTGATTGACTAGCTTGTCCATCTTCCATTCCTATGCAAAATTTAGATGATTAAGTGTCATCTGCCTTCTATGAATGCAAAGTTTGGGGAACAATTCAGGCACATGTGTATAAAAGTCTTCTTTTTAACCATGCAATTATGTTTGTGTTCTCTGGCAGGCGTTGACCAAATTTTAAACAAAATTTCAATGGTGTCGACCAAATATAAAATCAGTCATGTCCTGATACAAGTTTGTAGAAAACTTGTGCTTGCATTACCTTCATTAGTAAGTTTAAGCCTCTTATGAAATTTTGAGTGTTCACAGTATTAAAGTGAGTATACATCATGTCAAAGCTCAAAGTTTTATGTAATTCAATTTATATTCCATGTTGCTTTTCTCTATTATCTGCTTTTTCTGCATCAGTTGATTGGGTGAGTCTTTGAAAAGATGTAGATAAGAGGAGAAGTCTGTAGTGGCTTGCTGCTATTTGACATTTTGATGGTGACTTTTTGAAAATTTTGCCACAGCTCTTGTTTACATCTCTTCCATTACAGGGATGTGATAGTAATACTCACAAATTTTATGAAAGATTAGTGTGGTAATTTTAACATGAGACCACATATTTCAGTGATGTTCTTTTCCAAATCCTCTAAAAATTGAGATTGGAGCAACAAACTCCTACAAATTGACCCTTTCATGACTTGTAACATGAACTAATTAGTAGCTGCTAGCCTGATACATGGGTTATTCCCTCTTTCTTGCACAAAACAGAACACTTACACATACATACATACGTATACTACATAGTTTTCATGTTTCCAATCACAAGGTTACATAGTTTTCATGTTTCCAATCAAAAGGTTGACAGTACTTCAAGCTGAACAAGAAAAGGCCAGAAGATCCACCTTCATGGATCAAAGCCAGCATGACAGAACCTTTAATCGTCAAGTCCCCAGTGTTGAAGTTCATGTCAGTGCTAGTGTATAAAGGATTAACTGCGTTAATTGCAATTTTGGGATACTTCTTTTGCAGAACTCCTGTGTAAGCATTGAGGCTGCCTTGGATACCAAGTACACAGAGAAATTAGTAGGCCAGCCTTTGGTTCCACAAATTCTCCTTCACACCCTCTAGAAACCCTTCAACCACCTTGAAGAATGATACTAAAGGCTAAAAGAATGATACTACCACCAGCAATATAATTTCTTGTACATAAATTGGATACTTGTGGACTGTCTTAGATTGAAAGCTTGATACTTAGTAGTTCTTGAGGAGAAAAGACTTGGAATTGAAATCTTTAAAACTAAAGAAACTTAATTTCATTCCTAACACATTGTGTGTACACAGATGTACATATGCATATATAGGTATTTTATTGCACTATTCTCTCTCATTCAAAGGTTGACAGTTCAGTCCGTTCAAAGTAGAGGCCAGTAATTCCACTTTCTGACAGTCGAGCCAGCTTAACAGGACCTTGTGCACCTTCTTCAACTGTGATGGCCCCAGGACTATTATTGTTCATGTCTGTGCTGGTAAAACCAGGACTGACTGCATTAATAGCAATTTCAGGATACTTCTTTGCCAAGACCCTGGTATAAGCATTCAGAACTGCTTTCGACACAATGTAGGCAGATAAATTAGTAGGCCAGCCTTTGGTTTCTATCAAATCCTGCTTAACATCCTCCAGAAACTCCTCAACTAGCTTATCCACTTTCTCTTCTGTGAGGCTATCGGCATCTCCAAGCTCCTTCTTGGCTTTCTCATTTGGAATCATCTAAAACCCAAAAAACCAGTTGAAACATTAATTTGAAGTGAAGAAAGTTCAATATCAATATGATTTTGATAAAGTCCTCCACATTACTATTAACAAAACATAACAGTATATAAAGGTATCTACCATGTTATGTTATGATTGTCAATCTCAACAACATAACATGTCGGACTGTCTAGTAAGAAAAAATTTCCCTATATAAACTTAGAAATAACAATTTATGGCTTTAAGAGTCAGGATTTCGATTTTGTACCCTTAGTTGTCCCATTGCGGAGGAGACATTCACTATCCTGGCTGCGTTGGATTGTTGAAGAAGTGGAATGAGTGCTTGGCTGAGTTGCTTAATTCCATAATAGTTTGTTTTCAAGCAATCCTGTGCTGTCTCGTAAGTTTGCTCCACTACTTCCAATTTGGGACCTACAATCTGTATCAGCATTTGCTCTTGTCAATTATTATATATATATATATCCTCCCATTCATACTGTAAGAGACCAATTAGACGCTCAAAAGTTAAAACTATTAATGAATTGGCCAACAATATATATCAAAGTAAAACCTCTCCTCACGTATATACATGTAGAAAGGCAAAAAACAAAATGGAGATAGAGAGAAACATATAAGTGCAGTCCAACAAAAAGTGGGGAATCGAGAATTGAAGGGTTCTAACCCATAATCTCTTGCAACCAAAGCTTTGATACCATATTAAACAACAAATACTAGACCTCAAAGGTTTAAGCCGTTAATGTATATCAAATTAACTCATACAACCATTTTCGAAAGGATTTTATTGACTTACCTCATTAGGCCCAAGTATCAACTTCTCTTTGTCGTCTGTGAGGAATATGGATCCAATAACTCCTGCATTGTTTACCTGAAAAATTGGAAATAATAATAATAATAATAAAAGTTATGTGTGAGGTGGTTAATCAAGTGATGAAGTGGTGCATAGTGATGAGAGGGAAAATTACCAATATGTCAAGCTTTCCAAATTGATTTTTGAGAAAGTCTGCCAGAGAAGCAATGGTAGTTGGGTCAGTCACATCTAGCTGATGAAAGACCACATGAGAGAGACCAGAAGCTTTTAGTTTCTCAACAGCTTCTGTGCCCCTCCTCACATCTCTTGCTGTTAATACCACCCCAACCCCATTAGAAGCCAGTTGCCTACTTATCTCAAACCCAATCCCTTTGTTGCCTCCAGTAACAACTGCAATCCTATAATTATAGAAAAACCAAAATCAAAATCAAAATTAAGAAAGAATACTAAATGGTGACTATAATGATAATAAAGTGAAAGATGGATGTACCTTTTAGACCCGAAATTGATGGTTGTTTCTGCCATTTGATTTGTTACAGATTTTCAGAAAAGATGTCTCAGCTATATATGCAGATGATGATGGTTTACAAGAAATCCAAGTGTTTATAAAGCTATTTATAATAGTACGTTTAATTACCAACTGATCTATTTTTCATAGTTGGTCCAACCTATGAGTCTTTACTGGTCACGTATGCCATGACGTCGTCCTATGTTAGTCAATCTATTGGTATGGCCACTATGAAATAGTTGGGAATATTCAAATGTCCAATGAGTATTCTAATCGATCCTTTTCAAGCCTTATTCACACGATTGCCTCATGTGAGATACACTTTTTTTCACTTTGTTCCCTGAAACTTAAATCCTCTTAGTTTGCCACCTGAACTTCACACAGTTGTTGCAAAAGACCCTATGCCGTCAACTCTGTCAATTTTTCCGTTAAAATAGCTGACGTGGCACCTATATGGCATGAGTGAGACCCTTTTCTAGTTATGTACGTAAGATCCATATGGACAAAAAAAATTATAAAAAATTGACATGAATCTTATTATTTTTTAGTTTAAAAAGTTTTTTTTATTTTTTTTTTGTTCACATGGATTTAACATAACTAAAAAAGGGTCTCACGTACTCATGCCTTATAGGTGCCTCGTCAGCTATTTTAACGGAAAATTTGACAGAGTTGACGGCATAGGGTCTTTTGCAACAACTGTGTGAAGTTCAGGTGGCAAACTGAGAGAATTTAAGTTTCAGGGGGCAAAGTGGAAAAAAGTGTATCTCACAAGGGGCAATCGTGTGAATAAGCCTTTAATATATTTAGGATAAATCTACACTAATAGTTAATTGATTTCGAATTCAATACTCCAAGTTTATATGGCACTAAAGTGGATAGTTTGTTAATCATATACATATATGTTGTTCAGTCACATGTTCTCATCATTATCCAATATAATTGTTTTACATGTTTGGCTTGATTCAACCTTGCATATAGGGGCGTGTTGATCGAATATATAATCTGTTGGGAAAGATGGCAAATAATAATGCTAATAAATAATTTGGTGATCCCTGGATCAAACTTTTCCCATCCTTGTGTAATTAAAATAGGCTAGCTCTTAACAACAATTTAATAAACAGGAAATCAAGTGACACCAAAGTTTATGGACATTAAAAACTTCTTCCACAAAAATAATGGGTTACAAAGACAAACTCACCGAAGTGGCTAACTCTCTCTTGGATATTACTCAAGAGGATTTCTCTCTCACACAAATTGTGAGGATTTATTTCTCTCGAACTCTCTCACTTTTTTCTCTCAAAGGGAGGATTATGTTCGATGACTTCTTGAATTATTTGAATGCATGAGAATGGTACCTTATATAGGCCATTCGTGCATGCAATTGATGGCCATGCACGAAAGAGGCAAAGCCTCTCTTTATTTTAAGCAAAGTTAATTTGCTTATACGGTTTGCAACCAACTTTTTCTTTTTCTTTTTATTTCCTCCTCCAAATAAGGAGGGATGTCTAACAATCTCCCCCTCCCGACTTAGGTGGAGGGCTCCATCATGCCTACTGCTTTCCTGAAGTACTCGAACTTGTCCTTAGGTAAGGACTTGGTCATCATATCTGAACTATTGTTATCAGTATGGATCTTCTCAAGCTGTAATTGCTTGGATTCTAGCACATCACGTATCCAGTGATATCTCACGTCTATGTGCTTTGACCTCGAGTGAAAACTCGAATTTTTACTCAAATGGATTGCACTTTGACTATCACAATGCAGTGTGTACTTCTGTTGTTGTTGTCCCAATTCCTGTAGGAATCGTTTCATCCACAACATTTCCTTGCAAGCTTCAGTAGCTGCAATAAATTCTGCCTCTGTTGTAGACAAAGCAACACATTTTTGTAGCTTTGACTGCCATGAGACAGCTCCCCCTGAAAATGAAATCAGGTATCCTGAAGTAGACTTTCTGGAATCAATATCTCCAGCCATGTCTGCATCTGTGTAGCCAATCAGTTCAGGTTTGCCACTTCCAAAGCATAAACTCATTTTGGAAGTACCCCTGAGATATCTGAGAATCCACTTTACAGCATTCCAGTGTTCTTTCCCTGGATTAGACAAGAATCTACTAACAACACCAACTGCATGTGTTATGTCTAGTCTTGTGCACACCATAGCATACATGAGGCTACCAACAGTTGAGGCATACGGCACCTTGGTCATCTTATCCTTTTCTTCTTTGCTTGTAGGACTCTGCTTAGAGCTAAGCTTGAAGTGACTTGCAAGTGGAGTAGCAACTGGCTTTGCTCTATCCATGTGGAACCGCTTTAGTACCTTCTCGATATACTTTTCTTGTGATAACCACAACTTTCTATTTTTTCGATCACGAGAGATATTCATACCGAGAATCCGTTTTGTGGGTCCTAAATCCTTCATCGCAAAGGACTTGTTTAGTTCTTTCTTTAGTTTACTAATCTTGTCACTGTCTTGTCCTACGATCAACATGTCATCAACATATAGAAGTAGTATGATGAACTGACCATTATCATATCTTTTCACAAATACACAATGGTCTGAAGTGGTCCTTCGATATCCATGCTCAATTATGAAGGAGTCGAACTTCTTGTACCATTGTCGAGGTGCTTGCTTTAGTCCGTACAAACGTTTCTGTAGTCGACAGACTAAATCTTCTTTGCCTCTGACTTTGAATCCTTCTGGCTGCTCCATGTAAATTTCTTCTTCTAAATCACCATGAAGAAAAGCTGTCTTCACGTCAAGCTGTTCAACCTCTAGGTTTAAGCTTGCAGCCAAACTAAGTACAACCCTGATGGATGACATCTTCACCACGGGTGAGAAAATCTCTTCAAAGTCAATTCCCTTCTTTTGACTGAAGCCTTTCACAACTAGCCTTGCCTTGAACCTTGGTTGTGAGCTGTTCTCTTCAGTCTTTAACTTGTACACCCATTTGTTCTTGAGTGTTCTTTTAACTTTTGGTAATTTTACCAAATTATATGTGTGATTCTCATGCAAGGATTTCATTTCCTCTTGCATGGCTTTCAACCACTCCCCCTTATGCTCGTGTGTCAGAGCTTCTTGGTAGCACTCAGGTTCTCCCCCGTCGGTGAGTAGAACGAACTTACTTGTAGGGTACTTGCTTGAGGGTTTTCGTACCCTGGTTGAGTGTCGTAGCTGAGGACCGATAAATGGTTGTCGATAAGGAGCTTGATCTTCTTCCTCATTATCATCAGCTACTTCATCATTTGGATCATCACTTATCGAATCATCTGATGTATCATCAATTTGATCATCCCTTTGATCATGAATTGGATCATTGTCAACTGGAGGATCATATGCATCATCTCCAGCATCTTCCATTGCATCTCCCCCATTATTTTGCTCAGTAAGAGGAGGAACTGGATCCAAATTAATAGGATATTCTTTGGGATTAGCAGGCTTTTCACCTTTCTGAATATCTTCAATATTCTGATCTTCGAAGAAGACAACATCTCTACTTCTGATAATCTTCTTGTTGATAGGATCCCATAGTCTGTACCCGAATTCTTCATTACCATATCCCACAAAGATACATTCTTTCGACTTGACATCAAGCTTAGTTCTTTCATCTTTAGGAATATGAACAAATGCTCTACAACCAAACACTTTCAAATGATTGTAGCAAATGTCTTTGCCGCTCCAGAACTTATTTGGCACATCACCATTCAACGGAGCTGATGGAGAAAGGTTGATTAAATCAACCGCAGTCATCATAGCTTCACCCCAGAAACTCTTAGAAAGCTTAGCATGAGATAACATTGTTCTGATTCTTTCAATAATTGTCCTGTTCATTCTCTCAGCTATTCCATTATGCTGAGGAGTCTTTGGAACAGATCGTTCATGCCTAATCCCATTACTTTTGCAGTAATTTTTGAAAGCTCCCATGTATTCTCCTCCGTTGTCTGTATGGATACATTTTAAGGTTTTGCCAGTTTCTCTTTCAACACTGGCATGAAATTGTTTGAATATGTCAAACACTTGATCTTTTGTTTTGAGCGCATATGCCCAAACTTTCCTGGAATAGTCATCAATAAAGGTAACAAAATACCTTGCACCTCCAAGAGTATTAGTGGTCATAGGACCACAAACATCAGAATATACAACATCCAAAACATTGGGTTTCCTTGTTGCAGGCCTGTGATGAAATGAAGCTCTGTGTTGTTTTCCAGCTAAGCAATGTGTACATGGTTTTAGAGGCATACATTTTCCTTTTACTCCGGTTAGTGCCTCTTTTTTAGCTAGAATCTGAAGTCCCTTTTCACTCATGTGACCGAGTCGTTTGTGCTATAGCTCAATTGATCAGTCTTCTCCGAGGGTATTCACATACCCATTACTGACTTTTGCATGTGTCATGTAGAGGGTGTTCTCCTTCTTTCCTCGAGCTACCACTAGAGAACTTTTACTGAGCTTCCATTTCCCTTCACCAAAGACATTGGTGTAGCCTTCATCATCTAGGATTCCGGTAGAGATCAAATTGAGACGCATATCTGGAACGTGTCTCACATCCTTGAGAACCAAGCGACAACCTGTGTTGGTTTCAAGGGAAACATCTCCTCTTCCCATGATCTTGGATAGTTTATCATTGCCCATCCTAACATTACCAAAATCTCCATTGGTGTAGGATGTAAAGAAGTCCCTCCGTGAGGTTACATGGAAGGATGCACCAGAATCAACTATCCAACATGTATCTTGTGATGTTAAGTTAACATAACCATCATCACAAATTATAATTACCTCATTTCCATTAGAGGTAGTGGCAGCCGTGTTTTTGGCTTCATTCTTCTCTAGCTCTCTTTTGAGTTGTCTGCACTCTTTCTTTATGTGGCCTGGCTTGCCACAGTGGTAACGTTCTAGGTCTCTCCTTGTCTTGGACCTACCCCTTGACCGATCCCTTGGCTTGCCTCGGTTGTGGAGTTTTCGATTACTGTTTCTTCCACGGTGTTCGACGACAAGAGCCTCTGACTCGATCGATAGTCCTTGTTCTTTCCTTCTAGCTTCTTCATTAAACATGCTGTCTTTTACTATGTCTAATGTAAGAATGCCTTGAGGAGCTGAGTTGCTTAATGACACCACCAACGTGTCCCAGCTATCTGGCAAGGAGCTGAGTAACAATAGTGCATGTAATTCATCATCAAGCACCAACTTCATATTCGTCAATTGGTTCACCAAACCTTGGAAGTCGCTTAAGTGTTCAGAAACACTTCGACTATCTTTGTACTTCAAGTTGACCAACCGGCGAATCAATGAAGCTTTATTTTGTGCGGTCTTTCTCTCATACATGGACTCTAACTTTGTCCATAATGAATAGGCAACGGTTTCTTGTGCCACATGATGAAAGACACTTTGATCAATGCATTGTCGGATTTGTCCAACAGCTTTTCTATTTAGGATGTCCCAATCCCTGTCTGATTTCCCTTCAGGTTTCTGCCCTTCATTTTGAAGAGGCTCATACAAGTCTTTGCAAAAAAGGATGTCCTCCATTCTTGATATGGAGTAATTTGAGGAAGTCAGTTTGATCATTGTTGTTGACGATGATGTTGATGTTTCCTCCATTTTGATATACACAAGATACTACGAATAATGAGCTAAGCTATGATACCACTTGTTGGGAAAGATGGCAAATAATAATGCTAATAAATAATTTGGTGATCCCTGGATCAAACTTTTCCCATCCTTGTGTAATTAAAATAGGCTAGCTCTTAACAACAATTGAATAAACAGGAAATCAAGTGACACCAAAGTTTATGGACATTAAAAACTTTTTCCACAAAAATAATGGGTTACAAAGACAAACTCACCGAAGTGGCTAACTCTCTCTTGGATATTACTCAAGAGGATTTCTCTCTCACACAAATTGTGAGGATTTATTTCTCTCGAACTCTCTCACTTTTTTCTCTCAAAGGGAGGATTATGTTCGATGACTTCTTGAATTATTTGAATGCATGAGAATGGTACCTTATATAGGCCATTCGTGCATGCAATTGATGGCCATGCACGAAAGAGGCAAAGCCTCTCTTTATTTTAAGCAAAGTTAATTTGCTTATACGGTTTGCAACCAACTTTTTCTTTTTCTTTTTATTTCCTCCTCCAAATAAGGAGGGATGTCTAACATAATCTTACATTCTCACCACATGATTGAGTAATTTTTGTGTATGACTGTCACATATGACTTCATTTTCACAACATACACGTTAATCTAACCATATAAAAGTGAGTTCTACATATTTACATGTATGTTGTGAAAAGAAGGTCACATGTGACAGTCAGATACACTAATTTTTGAAGCGAGACAACCCCACTACAACGGCTATCAAAGAAAGGAATTATAAATAAGAAAGGGGACCATGCCACAAATGTTAACATTGTTCCAAACTACTTGGGATAAAAACTAATGCATTCCTTGCTATATAAAAATAAAATTAAAAAAAAAAAAAAAAAAGAAAGAAAGAAAGAATCCTGTTCAGTATTGAAGATTGAAATCATAATTCTTTATCATTGTTATTTGATGTTATATTTTAAATTTTCCAGCAGTGCAGGCCAGGTAACACCAAATATTTTTCTTAAATTATAGAGAGAATTCAAATTCTCATTGTACGGTTGGCTAGAGATAAAGCCAAACTAGAACTGGGACTTTATCCTGGATTTAATTATCTGGTTAAATTTCTCCATTTTCTATGATTTATTGTGCAACAAATTATATTGTTTTATTAAGAGCAATTGACGTGAGGGCTAACAAAACTTTGGTCATGGGGTTTCTTTAGATTTTCCATATCTTTTTTAGTGTCTGATTTATTTCCAAAGCCCTTTAATTTTGTGGAGCAAGTTGCAACTTGTTAATAGCTGTAGTTAAAAGATCATAGTATGATGAAGATTGATATTTTGATAGAATCACCTATAAGAACAATTAAAAGATAAAAAGATCAGAGTCAATCTATGTTAGGATACATCGGTCTGGTGTCGAAAAAGTTTGTAGGAAACTTGTGCATGCATACCTTCATTTGTAATTTTATGCCTCTTATGTAGAATTAAAGTAGAAGTTCAATGTTAATTTTATTGATGTTCATTTCCAAAACCTCTCAAAATTTGGATATATGATGGGTACTAATTGGGTACAATACAATGGAGCAAGGAACGCCAACAGATTGAACCTTCTACAACACATAACATGAACTAGTAGTTAGTAGCTGCTACCTGCTACATAGTTCTTCCCTCGTTCTTATTTGAAAACAGAACACATACACATACATGAATACTAGTATACTACATAGTTTTCATGTTTAATTTCAATCAAAAGGTTGACACTCCAAGCTTTGGTTTCCACAAATTCTCCTTAAAATCCTCTAGAAACACTTCAAGCTTTGTGTCCACTTTCTCTTGTGCATGTGGCCCTGAGCATCTCCTTGCTTTCTGATTTGAAATAAGAGGGAATCTATGCATACAAGTGATGTAAAGCACAAAAACCAGACAAAAAAAAGGGGGTCTATTGTCTTGTCCAATATTAGACAACCGTTGGACCCTAAAGTTTAAGCTACTAGGGACTGAATCAACAATGTATATCACTCACTTGGAGTCTCATCCTATACGCTACCACCCTATACGTTGCAAACTAACAAAGAATTGGGTTTTGAACGCAAGACCTTCTACAACTAAAGCTTAGATACCATATTAGACAATCATTGAACTCGTTGATCACTTTGAGCATCTACGGATTCTAATATTAATTTGCAATATAATATCAAATTGCACAGTACCTTTAAATTCTCATGTTTGGAACAAATGAAGAATTCAATTCAATTTCCCAAATTTTTAAAAGACTAGTTTGGTAACTTTAATATGACACCACATCTTTCAGTACGTAATGTTCATTTAAAATCCTTGATCTCCAAGTGGAATGGGAGGATCTAGAAATCTCTGGACACAATATATTTTAGCATTCCAAACATTGAAAAAAGAAGAAAATGAAAAGAAAAGACTTGGAACTGAAATCTTTAAAACTTAAGAAACTCAATTTCTTTCCTAACACATTGTGTGTACACAGAGGTACATATGCATAAGTATTTTATTGCACTATTCTCTCTCATTCAAAGGTTGACAGTTCAGTCCGTTCAAAGTAGAGGCCAGTAATTCCACTTTCTGACAGCAAAGCCAGCTTCACAGGACCTCGGGCACCTTCTTCAACTGGGATGGCCCGAGGATCATTTTCGCTCATGTCTGTGCTGGTAAACCCAGGACTGACTGCATTAATAGCAATTTTGGGATACTTCTTTGCCAAAACCCTGGTATAAGCATTCAGAGCTGCTTTGGACACCATGTAAGCTGATAAATTAGTGGGCCAGCCTTTGGTTTCTATCAAATCCTGCTTCAAATCCTCCAGAAATTCCTCAACTAGCTTGTCCACTTTCTCTTCTGTGAGGCTATCAGCATCTCCTAGCTCCTTCTTGGCTTTCTCATTTGGAATCATCTAAAATCCAAACAGCCAGTTGAAACATTAATTACAAGTGAATAAAGTTAAATATCAATTTATTTTAGATAACAAAACACAACATTATATAAAAGTAATGTTCTCTTGTTAGGTATCTATCATATTATGTTTTGAGTCTGTCAATCTTGAATCCAAAACATGTCAAACTGTCTAGTAAGAGAACATTTACGTATAAGAAATACTTATTTGTGACAGTCGGGGTTCGGCTTTGTACCCTTAGCTGTCCCAATGCGGAGGAGACATTGACTATCCTTGCTGAGTTGGAGCTTTGAAGAAGTGGAATAAGTGCTTGGCTGAGTTGCTTAATTCCATAATAGTTTGTTTTCAAGCAATCCTGTGCTGTCTCGTAAGTTTGCTCTACCGCTTCCAATTTGGGACCGAAAATCTGTATCACCATTTTCTCTTGTCAATGATTTACATTATAATTATCCTCCATTCACACTGTTATACATCAATTAGACCCCAAAACTTCAGCTATTACAAATGGAATAACAATGTATATCAAGCTAAACCTCCCCTCATATGCACTCGTGGAGGCAAAGAAATGGAGATAGAGAGAAGCATATAGGTGCATGCAATCCAACCATGCACCTCACAAACCAATAAAAAGTGGCGAATTAACCAAGAATCTCCTGCAACCAAAGCTCCAATATCATGTTAAACAACAATTATTAGCCCTCCAAAGTTTAAGGCGTTAATGAATGGGCCAGCAATGTACATCAAGTTAACACCTACAACATTTTCAAAATGATGTAAATTTTGAAGAAATTTCTAAATTTTATTGACTTACATCATCAGGCGCAACTGTCAACTTCTCTTTGTCGTCCATGTGGAATATGGATCCAATAACTCCTGCATTGTTTACCTGAAAAATTGGAAATAATAATAATAATAATAAAAGTTATGTGTGAAGTGGTTAATCAAGTGATGAAGTGATGCATAGAGATGAGAGGGAAAATTACCAATATGTCAAGCTTTCCAAATTGAGTTTTGAGAAATTCTGCCAGAGAAGCAATGGTAGTTGGGTCAGTCACATCTAGCTTATGAAAGACCACATGAGAGAGACCAGAATCTCTTAGTTTCTCAACAGCTTCTGTGCCCCTCCTCACATCTCTTGCTGTTAATACCACCCCAACCCCATTAGAACCCAGTTGCCTACTTATCTCAAACCCAATCCCTTTGTTGCCTCCAGTAACAGCTGCAATCCTATAATTACAGAAGAAAAAAATAGAAGAATGAAAATCAAAATTAAGAAAGAAAGAATGTTAAATGGTGACTATGTATAGTAACAATAAAGTGAAAGATAGATCTACCTTTTAGACCCAAAATTGATGGTTGCCATTTTGATTTGTTACAGATTTGAACAAAAGATGCCTCAGCTTTATATGCAAAAGATGATGGTTTACAAAAAATCCCTAGTGTTTGTTCTTCCTGGTGCTTGTAAAGCTTGTTATAGTTTAAAAGCTACTGATGTATTTTTCAAAGTTGGTCCAACCTTTAAGACTGTACAGGTCACGCATGCCATGACATTTTCCTATGTTGGTCTATTATTAGTCTATGGCGCCACTGGCCAGTTGGCCACTAAGCAATTGTTGGGAATACAAAAATGTATGTCAAATGAGTATTCTAATCCTTTTAATATAGGTAAGATAATGAAGGTCTACACTCTACACTACTTGTTAATTGATTTAGGGTAATTTAGGTCTACACTAGGGTCTATACTCCAAGTTTATATGGTATTAAAGTGGATAATTTATTAATCATCTACGTGTCAGGCCTAATGCAGTCATATATGCTCATAATCAACCAATATAGTTTTACGTCTTTGGTTTATTTCAACTTTGCATATAGGGGTGTATTGAATATAAAAATCTCATTACATGTACATGAGGAATTTTTGTGTATGACCGACACATATGACTTCCTTCTCACAACATATATTACATGTGATCATATAAAAGTTTTTTTTTTTTTTTTTTGGCCAAGTGATCATATAAAAGTGAGTCATACAAAAATGTTGTGAAATCATGGGCCATAGCGGCTATCAAAGAGAGGAATTAACAATGAGAAAGGAGACCATACCACAAATGCTGACATTGTACCCAAACCACTTGGGACAAAATTAAACTAATGCATTTTATGCTGTAGAAAGAGAATCCCCTTTATATTGGAGATTTAAATCATAAAAATTCACAATTCTTTATCGATCAGTGTGAATTGATGCTATATAGTGCATGCCAGGAAACACCAAATGCACCTCTTAAATTATAGAGAGAATTCAAATTGACATCCTCTGGTTGGCTAGAGATGAAGCAAAATTAAGGCTCTCCATATTCGAAGTTAGGATACATCCCAAATATAAAGTCAGTCGTTCTGATAAAAGTTTGCTGGAAAACTTGTGCATATATGCATACCTTCGTTTGTAAGTTCTTGTGTAGAATATATTAATGTAGAAGCTCAATGTTTTATCCAATTTATTATATATTCCAATTTAATTTGATGGTGAGTTTTCAAAGTATTAATGAAATTTTGAGTGTAAGATTCTAGCATTTGTATCACATACTTCCCCTCTAGGAGTGTAAGCATTACAGGGATGTGATAGTAATAGTCTCAATTTTCTGAAAGATTAGTTTGATATTTTTAACATGAGACCGCATAGCCAGCATTACAGAACCTTTTGCAGCTTCTTCAAAAGTCAAGTGCCCAGTTGTCCACTACTTTATTTTAGGCATAAATTCAATTTAGGCACATAACTATATATGCTATTTCAACGAGGTTTACGAACTTTCAAATATTTTAAATATACACCTGATTTATTATGTAAATTGAAAAATGAAATTTCGTCTATTAATTTATTGAGAGATCAGTTAAATGTCAGCTTGGTTTTTGCTAACGGGGATTAATTGGCGACGTGGCACCAACTCAACATACATTTCCCGCCAAATGAGCAACACATGTCCACTTGACACGGGCCCACACACCCATCACCTCTTTCCCGCTCGTCGAACGCTCTCATGACCATTTAGTCTCCCAAAAACATCACGTTTTCCCCCAAATTCGAATATAAATCTCTCACTTGTGTTCAACGAGCGAGAAAGAGATGATGAGTTTGTGGACCCGTGTCAGGGGTTATGTGGACATGTGTCGCTCATTTGGCGGGAAATGAGCGACACGGGTCCACCTAACCCCTGACACGGGCCCACAAACTCTCTCTCTCCATTATTATTAAATTGTGGGCATGTGTCGCTCATTTGACAGGAAATGTTTGCTGAGATAGCGCCACGTCGCCAAGTAATCCCGGTCAGCAAAAGCCAAATTGAAGAGTAGCGGTGGCCCATTGGAATCAATGGACAGAAATTCATTTTTCAATTTAGATAATAAATCGGGTGTATATTTGAAATATTTTAAAGTTTATGGACCCCATTAAAATAGCTTATATAGTTATATGTCTAAATTAAATTTATGCCTTTATTTTATGTGAGGCCCTCAACAGATCTCCTAGTTCATCCCTTGCTTTTTGATTTGAAATAATCTGGAACTGGATGACATGTCTGTCCTATATTGTTCCCTAAAATTTAAAGCTAATAGGGAATAAATTAACAATGTATATCAAGCAATCACTCCTCACACGTAGCTCCATCCTATAGGCTACAAGCCTACAATATACGTTGCAAACCGAGAAAGAATGGGGGAATGTGTATAAGAGTTTTGTATGCAAAACTTTCTACAACCAAAGCTTTTGATACCATATTAGAAATCGCTAACCTGAAAATTTTAAGCCGTTAAATAATGAGTCAACAATATATCAAGCTAACATTCATAAGGAATATATTTGCCTGAAGGAGCAAGGAGGAGGAAGAGACATTAACTATTCTATGTAGGGGTGGGTTCGGTACGGGAACCGTACCGAACCTTTAATACCGCATGCCGGCCGAAGGAGGTCGGAATTCTTGTATTTCGGCTCCGATGCCGTACTGCTAGAATGCGGTAACCGCACTTATCGGTGCGGTACGGTGTTTTGCGGCATCGGGCGGTATTGGTAATACCGAACACCTGAATTGCACAGCCTAATCCCATTCGATAGCAGCAGTTAGCAAACACTCATCAAATCTGCAATTTGAAGCCTAAAATGCTGTTCAACCAAAATAAACTATGGATTCAAAATGGCCAGATGGAAGGCAGCAATATGTTCTACAAATATGTCATCCATAATTGATAATTCCATACAAATATACAAAATACAATAGTAACAATACCAATACCTAAACAAATATTCAAAATCACATATCAATATATCATCCATAATTCCATATCAATACCTAAACAAATCCAAGTCTCACACACATACACTTAACCTGTGAATAATTAACAAATTAGAAGGAGGAAAATGGCATCAGAAATCATACAAATGAAACAGCCATTAGAAATCAACCTTAAGTTACAACCTTGCAAATTACAAATTACAAACTTAAGTTTAAAACTTAAATTATACAAATAAAACAAGTTCAACAACCATCAGAAATCAACCTCTGCAGCTGGAAAATGGCAGATGGAAGGCAGCAAATGAAACAACCATCAGAAATCAACCTCTGCACCAAACCAAGTGTGAGTGTGTTTGCACAAGTGTCTTAGTTTGTGTAAATGTGTCAATATTTAAACCCACAGATAAACCCCAAATCGCATCCAACCCCTAACCCTAACTCTAGCACTATCCCAAATTTCCAATCATCAACCAATTCAAAACAAAGGGGTATTGTATTAATGTTAAAAGAAATGACATCAAAAGCTGGTAAGCAACCCAATCCATCAAGGATCACACCACTGTTATGCTATCTCCTAAGTAGATTGTGGCAGCCCAACCCCAGCTCGGCAGCTACTCCATTTTTTTTTATTGAGACCTACCCCTTCACTCTTCTTCTTTAAATTTTCTTTTTGGTTCAGTTCTTACATTGTCTAGGAGCTGCAAGACCCAGGTAAGTTGAATCTATGGTTAATTTCTATTCATTTTTCATTTTCACTTTTCGCTTTTCTCTTTAATTTCTAAGGTTTAAATATATTTCTCATTTATGTTCAGTTTAGTCTTCACAAATGTCAGCCACTACACCAGCCATCCCTTCCCCTGTCTCTGTTGCTCTCTTTTCTCTCCAAATGACACGCAAGCCATAGCAACAGAACCTCTCCCCCTTGCTCTCCTTTTTCTTTACTCTCTCACATCCCCACTGCAAGGTAATCTCTCTTAATTTCTGAATTTAGAACTACTATTGTTAAATTTTTATTTTGGTCACTTAGTTATATAATTTTCCCTTTCAGTTCCCTCTGTCTCTCAAATCCCGAATCCAATTAATACCATAATTGAGTTGCTGAAGGTGAGTTCCTAATTTAGGTAATACAAGTATTTAGAAATACTATAGGACCTATAGGTTGATGATGAAGCTGTATGATAATTAAGGAACACTGAAATAACTTATTCCTCATTATTATGGACATCAATTCCAACCAAGATATATGAAACTGCACTGCATAAAAATTAAGGAAAACATAAACACCAGAACTCATTCAAAAGTCAGTAATATGGATGGACATTTAATCTAACCAAAATACATGAAACTGAACAAAGATGGCAATTCTAAGGTCTTATTCAAGCATGCATATATCCAAGAATTTAACTATTGCAACATTCAAAAAGGGGATAAGTATGCTTACCCATGAGAAATGGCCACCATGAAATCTGTTGTCTGTGCCAGCCAAAAAAACTACTTAAAAAATGCATAAAATGGATGGAAAACCACTGTTATGCTATCTCCCAACAGAAATTAAATAAAACATTACGCCAGCAAGTACCTCAGATTTAATCATGTAGTAGTAGAAGAAGGAGGCATGGCACTTGCACTGGGTCCACTTGCACTTGCACTTGCACTTGCACTTGCACTTGCACTTGCACTTGCACTTCCTTGAATCAAAGTGGAGGCTGCATGTAAAATAAATTACAAACTTAGACACATAACAGAACAATCAATATAATTTAAATTGCATTGAAATTTGAAACACCAAAATCTTATTTGCTTCTATTTCTTCAAGATCCCTATAAAATTCAACCTCTTCGTCCATTGGTTCCTTGTAGAAGCTAAATTCTTCGGCTCTAAGCCAATCATTAGTACACACTAATGCCTCTACCATTTTTGGAGTCAATGACGCTCTAAAAGGATCAACAATCCTCCCTCCTAGGCTAAAAGCATTCTCACTAGCAACGGTAGAACTTGGAATTGCAAAGATATCCTTGGCAATCTTTGCAAGGATTGGATATCTTGTTGCATTCACTTTCCACCAATTCAAGATGTTGAAATCAGCCGCTGTTGCACTCTCAAAAGGATCCAACAAGTATTTATCCACTTCATTGGATACTTCCACAAGCCGTTGCTCAACCCTTTGTTGTATAAGGACTCTCCACATTTCGGCTCCTAGATCTTCTTCTACATCATCATCAGCCATCTCAATCCTTACCCGACCCCCTACATATCGGGCAGCTTCACTCTCATTGGTTCCACTCCCTTTATACTCATCATACAAAGCAAGCAAGCATTGTTTAACCTCACCCACAACTTCTTCAACCCTAGATGGATCGGCTCCAATATTGGAGAAGGATATTTTAATCATTTCAAATTTAAGTCTAGGGTCTAGTGCTTCAGCTACAAATACAAGCTTGTTTATTATCTCAAAACTCCCCCAATACTTGTCAAATTTGGCCATCATTGAAGAAGCCACCCTTTGCAATGTAGGATCTCTTACATCACTCACTTTTTTCAGTATCTCACTTTGTAACCCAACCATTTGTTGCCAAATTATGGGTGAAGTACAAGTCTTGGTGGCACTAAGTTTCAATGTTGTTTGATAAAATCTTTTAAGAAAATGCACATAGGCTTTTGCCTTGTCCCAATCCTCATCTCCCGGGGGCCCCACTCTCTTAACTAGGTTTCTTGATGCATCCTTTTCATACTCATTAAAATAACTCACAAAAGGAGCCGATTCATCCCCCATCCTTTTGAACACCATCCTATACTTGAATGCACTGTCAAGCATCTTATAAGTGGCATTCCACCTTGTAGAAACATCCATAGGCACATTTGCCATCTTGTCCATGCACTCTAAGATGGCAAATTGCCTAAACTTGTCTAACCTAGCTGGGGATGAGTGAATGTACTTCACACAATTCCTTATCCCCTCAATTGAGCTATAAAGCTCCTTCAACCCATCCTTCACAATTAAATTCAAGATGTGACAAGCACACCTCATATGCAAGTACTTGCCATCAAGCATTAAAGTATTTAATGCCTTGAACCTTTTGGCCATGTACTCAATAGCCCCATCATTTGTCTTAGCATTATCCACTGTAATGCTAAACACCTTTTTTATCCCCCAACTGTTCAAACACCCCTCTAGACACCTCCCTATATCTTCCCCCTTGTGACTTGTGATCTTAGTGAAATTAATGATCCTTTTATGCAAATTCCAGTCACTGTCCAAGAAATGGGCAGTGACTACCATATAATTGATGTTTTGGATCGAGGTCCAAGTATCGGTTGTGATACTTACCCTTTGGTCACCTATCACACTTAATATCTTAGCCCTTTCCACTAAGAACAAATCCCACACTAGGGCAGCCACCTTCTTCCTATCGGGAATCTTGAACCTAGGTTGAAGATCTTTGATGAAGGCTCTCCACCCTTTTCCCTCAACTGTCCTAAAGGGCTGCTCATCAATAATGATGTATTGCACAAGCATTTGTTCATGTCTTTGTTGGTTAAAGGACCAAGGAACCAAATGAGCACCAATTGTCTCATTTGTCAATAAAGGTTGAGTAGGATCCCCCTTATCATAAAAAGGACTAAGCTTGCATCTATCTAGGTGACTTCTCAACCCAGTGGTCCCATTCTTCCTAGAATCAGCAGGTACCTCCTTTTGGCAATAGTTGCAAACCCCCATGGTATGCTTTACCCCCTTATCATCTGTTTTTTGGATTTTCTTGCAGTGTTCCCACACAATAGAACTACCCTTTTTCCTCTTTCCTCCCACTTCAGCGACTGTTTGGGGTTGAGATTGTGTTTGTGGTGAAGGTTGTGTTTGGGGTGAAGGTTGTGTTTGGGGTGAAGGTTGTGTTTGTGTTTGGGATTGTGGTACAGACCCTAATGAGGCACCTAGTGTATTTGATTGGCTAGAGGAATCCATCATATCCTAAAACAGAGACACAAATCTTAGGTGGAAAAATGCAACCTTGCAAAATGCAAATCATACAACCTTGTAATCTAATACACTAATACATGTCAATTAGTCAATATGTCATACTAAATTACTAATACTAACATTTCAGCAAGCACAAAGCACAATTAACAATCACATATTCACATTACACAATCCCAAAATCAAAGCACAATTAACAAGCAGCACAAACCCTTAACCCCAAAATCAAAATCACATATTCACATTACACAATCCCATTACTTCAATTTATTCAAAATCAAACCCAATTTATGTCAACTAAGCCAAACTAAGTTACTAAGCCATGAAATATTGAAATCCATATACCTGATCGTTGCCACCAGCCAGCTTCACTCTCAATCTCTTAACAGTAAGCAACTAAGCACTAAGCACTAAGCACTAAGCAACACGAAGCTTCAACCTTGCAAGGAAACCATGAAGATCAATTATATTTCAAGCCATTTATATATGCAGATTACAAACCCTAACCCAAAACCCTTAATTAATCCCTAATTTTAAAACCCTAATTGAGAAATTATCCTAATTCGAAACCCTAAATTGAAACCCTAATGAATTCCTAACAAACAAAATATAAATTGAAACTTTGAAACCCTAAATTTAAACCCCAATAAATTGAAACCCAAAAAACCCCAATTCGAAACCCTAATTGAGCAATTACCTTCTGATTGGCGTGGCGTGGGTGATTGGGCCGTGAGACAGAGAGAGAGAGGCGACGAGTAACGACGGTGGTTAGACAGAGAGAGAGGCGACAATGGTTACTGAACTTACTGGTTAGACAGAGAGAGAGGTGGTGATTGGTGAGAGTCGTCAGACAAAGAGAGAAAGGGAGAGAGGGAGGCGACGGTGGCTGAACTGGTGGTGGGTCGTGTTTGGGGTCTAAGATGGTGGTGGTGGTGGTCGGAGATGCTGTAGTGGTGGTCACTGGAGATGGCGAGATGCTGTAGTGGTTGGGAATTTGGGAAGGAGACTTCGAGAGTGAGAGAGAGACAGAGACTTCGAGAGTGAAACACTGAAACCAACAAAAAAAATCTGTATCGGTATAAAATTAATCAAATAAATGTATAAAACTGATTTTTTTATTATTTTTTTTTAAATTGGTATTCGGTATCGGTATACCGCCGGTATTGTATTCCATAAGCCGATGCCGTTACCAAAATAGACGGTTCGGAACTAATACCGAAATGGCGGTATCGGTTACCACTTATATCGGTAATTGTCGGTGCACTGTGCGGTCGGCTCTCGGTAAATTTCGGTAATTCGGCATAAAATCCCAGCCCTAATTCTATGTGAATCAGACTCTTGCAGAAATAGAATAAACGCTCTGATTAGTTGATTGATTCCATAATAGTTCAATTGAGAGTAAACAAGGATTCTCGCATCCACACCTAATTAAGACGGAATTATATACATAATCTTTTATGTCAAGCTTGTTTGAACAAAATCCTATATGAGAATCTAAAATTATATATGAGAATTTTGTACGTTTAAAAAACTTTTTGTATATAGCTGACATAAAGATTCTCATATATTATCTTGTTAAAACTGTGTGTGAATAACTCAGATGTAAATGAATTATCCCGAGAGTAAAATCCATTAGGAACTACATAAGTAGAGGAATTACAGTATAGAGTGTAATGCTATTTGCATCAAATTTAGTGAGCAAATGAGAGGGACCAAGTAAGATGTCACTTGGGAAGGTGGTCCTCATCTCCAGTCCTCATTTCCACATCTCCCAAGTGACAACTCATCTCATTTGGTCACTTAAGCATTACTCTTACCATATGTTAAGCTTTCCAATTATGATGTTGATGAAATTTTATCACACGAGGCTGAGACCTTGAGCTTTTAAACAGCTTCTTGGCCCCTCGTTGTAGACAGAGATCAGAGAGAGACGTCCTGATTAACTCAACTGTTTTCTGTTCTGATTTTGCTTACCTAGAAAATCATCCAAACACTTTATTCTTAATCTTTAGCCGAGAAGACCATGGGAGAAAATACATCGAACACCTCATCTTCATCGTCAAGAACTCCAACCTTTCCACTGATCACCTCATCCTCCTCCTCCATGACTGTTCAGAATCTCGGCCCAGTAATCCCGATTCGACTCACCGAGACAAATTACCTCTTGTGGAAGTCGCTGTTCCTCCCTGTTCTTCGCAAGTACCGCATGCTGAGCATCGTCGATGGCTCCGAGCAATGTCCGCCTGAGTTCGCTGTCGACGGCGACGGCGACGGCAACAAGATCCGAACCGATGCCTTCGTCGATTGGTTCGAGCGCGATCAACAGCTCCTTATCTGGATCAACTCAACCTTATCCGAACCCGTCCTTCCTTACGTGGTAGGCACTACTACTTCGCGCGATCTCTGGATCAATCTCGAAAAACGATTTTCTGATTCGTCGTGTGCGCACATTTTCCAACTGAAATCGAGATTGCAATCGGTAACGAAAGGCCAAATGCCTATGACGCAGTACCTGCAGACGATCAAGCAGCTTGCTGATAGTCTCGCCGCCGTCGGATCACCAATCAACGATCGAGATCTGGTGGCGCACATCCTACGTGGCCTGCCCGATGATGACTATGGTGCATTTACTACATCGCTTCGCATCAGGATGAGCTTAATCCCTGTCAGTCCCGATGAAGTACATGATCTACTATTGGCTGAGGAAATTGTTGTTGAAGAAAGACACCAACACCAACACCAAGCCTCTCTTGTGCCTGAGAATCCAGGTGTTTTTGTTTTTCGAGGCGGCGGTGGCGGTTCATTTCATCCACCAGCAGTAGTTACTTGCCAAATTTGTGAAAAACCGGCCCATATAGCATTATACTGCTATAACCGTATGAATGACTATCAAGGTCAAATTCCTCCACCAGAACTCGCTGCTATATTTGCCTCACCCTCTGTTCCGCCACTCACTCCCGCCATTTATCAAGCACTTACTGCTCCTACTGCCAATGCTACATGGCTAGAAGAAGATACAGGGGCTAGCAATGAATAAAGTTCATGCAGGACATGATATGGTTAATAAAGCTCTGCATTCTCAACAATATCCTAGTTACAGATTCAGAGGCTGCTGGTGCTACTGATTCTTGTGAATTCTGCCTACGAGGGAAAGGTCACAATTTTCCATTTCCTATTTCTACATGTAATACCACTGGCACCTTGTGTTTGCTTGACTGGTCTAAATTTGCATTATTTCTGAAATCTGATACTTTTTACATGCCTTCCAAATGTTCAAAGTCAAATTTGAGATCAAGATTTTATGATGGGGGAGGTGAATTGACAAGCAAGGCATTCAAATCTTATCTGGCTCAACATGGTGTGTCAGTGTCACAACAATTCAGTTGTCCACAAACCCCCACAGCAAAATGGGTTGATGCCTGCCTTCAAGTACTTCCTCTTTAGCTCCTTGGCAACTTTTATTCAATAAACCACTAGATTATACGGTGCTCAAACCCTTTGGATGCTCTCGCTTTCCTCCAACTGGAAAAATTTACATTTCCTGCCATGTGACATTTCAAGAAGACATCTTTCCATACCAATTAAGCCTTCGTTTCTCAACCCTCCAACCCCCCATCAAAAGCTGACCCTATCCTTCATGTAAGTATTCTGCCACCACTCTTTTCTCATGCACATTAACCCTGTCCCAACTCCTAGCACTTTGCCTACTGCTTCACAACCCAACAGTCACTCCTTTACCCAAAATCTCTCCACAAAGTCCAGACCCTTATAGTTTTTGCTCACTCTTCACATCCCTTTCAGTGAACACCACTAGCACAACATTAGAAGCTAACTGTCTGATTATCTCAAATCCAACCCCTTTGTTGGCCCCAGTAACAACAGAAGTTCTGAAACAAAGATTTGTTTCCAGTGAGAATCAAGATAAATTAGTAGAACAGAGTAAGTTTCTCTTGTTAGACAACAGTCTGTCACGTTATGCTAATAGATGTCAAATTGTGAATCGCGAATGTCGAGTAGTTGGAAATATCAACATTTGAATTTGTGGTCCTGATGTAACATGTTAGATAACTGGATCGCTCCCCTAGTAAAACAAATGATAGCTTAGTTGCAGCTTTATGCATAATGTTGTGTTGTTTTCTGTTTTGCAAGTATGTCGTATGCTATGACATGCAATTTCTCTTGTTCATTTATGCTCTGAGGTATGCTATGACATGCCATTTGTTGACACACAAATATTAGATAACAGAACGATAAAAAGATGAAAAAACTTGATTTTGAGTGCATGACTGTGGTTTCGTAGGGTTTAGCCAAGAATTTTTCTCATTCTTTTCCACAACTAATTAGCAGTTAAAATCCAGATAAATGTTCCATCTTTTCCACAACTAATTAGCAAATTAGAGGAGAAGTCTATAGTGCCTGACATTTGAGTTGATGGTGAGTTTTCAAAATATTAATGAAATTTTTCAATATCTAGCTCTAAATCTGATAACTGAGTGTACGATTTGAGCATTTGCATCACATACTTATCTAAGAGTGTAAGCATTACAGGGATGTGATGGTAATGGAAAATCCTAAGAGTCCCAACATTTTTTTCTCAACATTTGTTTCCCACCTTACGTGTTATCATTGTACTATGTTCAATGTAAAAATGCCATGTAAGTTGTGAAAGAAAAGTTGGGACTCCTGGCACTATAGCCCCAATTTTTCAAAAGGTTAGTTTGGTAATTTTAACATGAGACCACATGTTTCAGTAATATTCATTTCCATATACATGAAAACATAACACATTGCATTCATACATGCTACATAGTTTGCATGTTTTCAATCAAAAGGTTGACACTTCAAGTTGATCAAAGAAGAGGCCAGAAGGTCCACCTTCTGGGATCAAAGCCAGCATGACAGAACCTTTGGCACCTTCTTCAACAGTCAAGTCCCCAGTGTTGAAGTTCATGTCAGTGCTTGTGTAGCCAGGATTAACTGCGTTAATCACAATTTCGGGATGCTTCTTTGCCAGAACTCTTGTGTAAGCATTGAGAGCTGCCTTGGATACCATGTAGGCAGAGAAATTAGTAGGCCAGCCTTTGGTTTCCACCAAATTCTCCTTCACGTCCTCTAGAAAACCCTCAACCACCTTGTCCACTTTCTCTTCTCTGAGGCCCTCAACATCTCCTAGCTCCTCCCTTGCTTTCTGATTTGACATAAGCTGGAACACATACATACAAGTGAATGTTTAGCACAAAAACCAAACTGGAAAGGGTCTTCAGTCCCTTTTAATATTAGACAACCATTGGACTCTAAAATTTAGAACTGATTCTGAATCAAGCAAAAAAGTATATCAAACTAGCACCCTACCTCCCGTGCAGCCCTATCTTATTGGCTAGAACTCTACACATTGCAAACCAATAAACAATTGGGGAATGGGGATAGGAGGTTTCGAACGCAAGACCTTCTACAACCAAAGTTTTGACGCCATATGAGATAATCACTAAACCCAAAAAGTTTAAATTAACGAATGAGCCAACAACGTATATGAAGCTAACATTCAAAAGGAATATATTTGCCTTAGGAGCTGGAATTCTAGGTTTGTACCTTTAACTGCCCTAAGGAGGAAGATACATTAACTATTCTTGGTGAATCAGATTGTTGAAGAAGCGGAATAAGCGCCTTGGTCACTTCCTTGATTCCATAATAGTTCGTTTTCAGACAATTCTCTGCAGTTTCATAAGTTTGCTTTACAAAATCTTTCAGGGCTCCAGCTTTTGAACCTGAAATCTGTTTCACAATCTCTCACTAATTAATGATGTTCTTTATATGAGATTTTTGCATTTCTTGCAAGAAATGCTCAAGCTCTCTAAATTACATAACTTACATAGTCCAATCCATAGTTTAAGTTCTGTGGATTCTCTGCAATGACTTTGCCTCCAGAAATTCCTGCATTGTTGACCTGTAATTCCAAAACAATGTTTGCATTAGAATTTGTCAAAGTGGATGAGAGGAAGTTGCCCAAGGCTATAGTGGTACAAACAGTTAGTAGATATACAGTTTTGTCAACCATAGATTAAAAAGTACAGTAGCTAGGATGCATCTTAATTAGTTCAACTGAGAGTAAAATCCATTAGGAACTGCATAAATAGAGGAATTACCAATATGTCAAGCTTTCCAAACATGGTTTTGATGAAATCAGCTAAAGAAGCAATGCTAGTTGCATCAGTTACATCTAGTTGATGGAAAACCACATCAGACAAGCCTGAAACCTTGAGCTTTTCAACAGCTTCTTGGCCCCTCTTCACATCCCTTGCAGTTAATACCACTAGCACCCCATTAGAAGCTAATTGTCTGCTTATCTCTAATCCAATCCCTTTGTTGGCCCCAGTAACAACAGAAATTCTGAAAAATAAAAAAGAGAACACAAAGATTTGTTTCCAGTTAGAAGCAAGATAAATTGGTGAAAGGGAGCAATTTTTTCTTGTTAGACGACAATCTGTCATGTTATGCTAATAGATGTCAGATTGTGAATCAGGAACGTTGATTAGGTGGAATCAATGTCTGATATGCAGTCCTGATTTAACATGTTAGATATCTAGAAAGATATCATTCCTCTAGTAAAAATGGGTTGAAGATGCGACTAAAGGCTTTTCACAGGAAATGATGCCAATGAACTTACTACCTTACATACTTACATCTTTTTCAGAGATATGATGTTGGTTTCTGCCATATGTTACAATATTAGGTGATCTTGAAGTATAAGTAAACAGTACAGATGATAAGCTTACTTGGAGCTTTATGCATCTGATGTTGGTGTTGTCTTGATGCTATTTATACTTGCTTTTGCTCTTCTATATTGTGTTGTTTTCTGTTTTTCAAGTATGTCGTATGCTATGACATCAATTTGCCTTGCTGCCTTATGCTCTGAGGTATGCCATGACATGCCATTTTTGGCACACAAATACAAAATAAAGAATTAAAAAAAAAAAAAGATGAAAAATCTTTGAATTTGAGTTGAGTAGGGTTTTAACCAATAATTTTTTACTCATACTTTTCCACAACTAATAGTTAAAACATCAGATACGTACATGTCCCTCTTATCCTCACTTTTATTTACGTATTTGATTTTTCCACATTAAATAGTCAGTGTAGGCCATTGAGTTGGTCTACTCATCCCAACTCATCAAACAAGGTCAACAAAAAAAAAAAAAAAACCTTATCAGACAAGTTATCCATGTTTACCAAACATTATATCATTATGTGATGTATAGAATTCGGATTGGTTGGATTGTTCAACCCAATACCTACCCATCCCCAATTCCACTAAGAATTTTTTAATATGGAATAAGAAATACGAGATGAATGATGGGAGATATATGCACGTTTGAACACTCTCTCACATTTCTCAAAATATACGAGTGTTTGACATTTGAGTTGATGGTGAGTTTTCAAAATATTAATGAAATTTTTCAATATCTAGCTCTAAATCTGATAACTGAGTGTACTATTCGAGCATTTGCATCACATACTTCTCCTCTAGGAGTGTAAGCATCACAAGGATGTGATGGTAATAGAAAATACTAAGAGTCTCAACTTTTTTTCTCAACATTTGTTTCTCATCTTACGTGTCATCATTGTACTGGATATGATTCTTTTTTTTTTTTGTAAATTTTTATTTTTATTTTTTAGTGTCCAATGTAAAAATATAATGTAAGTTATAAATTTGTATCACTATTTTCTCTTGTCAATGATTTACATTATATATATCCTCCATTCATACTGTTATACATCAATTAGACCCCAAAACTTCATCTATTACAAATGAAATAACAATGTATATCAAGCTAAAACTCTCCTCCACTAGTACTCGTGGAGGCAAAGAAATTGAGATATAGAGAAGCATATATGTGCATTCAGTCTAACCATATACGCACCTCACAAACCAATAAAAAGTGGCGAATTAACCGAGAATCTCCTTCAACCAAAGCTCCAATATCATGTTAAACAACAATTATTAGCCCTCCAAAGTTTAAGGCGTTAATGAATGGGCAATAATGTAGATGAAGTTAACACCTACAACATTTTCAAAATGACGTAAGTTTTGAAGAAATTTCTAAATTTTATTGACTTACAACAGCAGGCGCGACTGTCAACTTCTCTTTGCCGTCCATGTGGAATATGGATCAGGAAAAATAATATTTAATCCAATTTGCTCACTTTGTGTATGTCAGTGTCCTGATTTTTTCACCTCCTCGAGTGCATAAATGATTTATATGGACAAAACATTTTTCTACATAGTAATGACAAATGAGTATGCTTTAACTGTGAGGGAGTTTTATATATTTAGCTTTCAATCATCGCTGGATCTGATCAACATTTGACTGAGTTTGTCGTTTAGCAGACGCCTATCATAGGAATATTACTGTATAAAATAATCATAGTACTCATGTTTGCCACTTTCCTTAACCGTTTAGAAAAATATTATGTGGTTGCGTATCACATCATTTATCATGCAGCAAAAGTTAATTCGTGATACTCTCTCTAACAGCTCATAAAATTATTTGTGCTTACGTATCACATTATTTACCTGGTAGTTAATTTGTGACACTTTCCTTTTTTTTTTGGCCTCTTATGACACTTTCCTTAACTGTTCAAAAAAATGCTATTTGGTTACGTAACACATCAATTATCATGCTACGGCTATTTGTCTTGCTATTCTCATTGCTTATAAAGTCTTTAATATCAGTTTGAGCATTCGTTTGAAGTATTTTTGTTCAACGGCTTTTGAGTATCCTTTCGTATGTTCAGCACAGTGATACTCGCCCAGTTACTCGCCCTACATAACCCTGTATTCCTAAACTCCCAAATTCTCTATATACTAAAACGCAATCCAGTCGCAACACTGTTCACACTGTTCATAGCCTGTTCATCGTGAAAGTTCGGTTTTGCCCTTCTAGCAGCCTTAATTTTCCCATCCTTCGCCTTTTGAGTTTTGGCCTTTTCTTCGGCCCTTTTTTGTCATTGCGTCTGTCTCTGGTTGTAGCCCATATTGTTTCGAAATATTTACATTCCTTGCCATTGCTTTGTTTGTCTGCGGTATGCTCTCACAGGGGTCTTTTTTTTTGATCTGTTTGCCATTATGAGAATAGGCCAGATGGGCCTGCCCTTTGTGGTCATTCGTCTCTTCTTGCTTTATCTGGGTTCATGGTTAGTGTTTCAACCAGATGAACCAACTCATGTGGAGGCTTTCATCCCAGCTTCATGTATTCCTCCGGTTGTGATTCGAACTGGGTCGCACCTTCATTTATTTCTGTGGTTCTGATTCGAAGTGGATCAACAATCTGCTTTGGTTTATTTTGTCGTTTGATGTGTTGGTCTGGTTCAGTATTTCAAGCAGGTTATGGGATTAATCCATCGCATCGGAGAGGTGAGCCACAAGTTTTTTAGGGTTTTTTTTATTTTTTTTCCTTTTGTCAAATCTCACTGACAGCTTCACTGTTTCAGCTTCGTCTGGCTTTTCGATTGCCGTTCGTTTCTTTTTCGGGTGGTGTGATTCAGATCGGTCCCTTCGTTTCTACCTACTCCTTATCAGATAAGTTTCATCTTTCTCTCATCTCATTTTTTCATATCATTCTGCCCCTGTTTGCTTACCCTGTCTTCGCTGGGTCTCTGTTTGCATTTTGCATATCATCACTCTGGGTGTGTGCTTGCATTTATTCTTCAATATTGAAATATAGACTTTTCTTTATTCTTATTTGTTTATTTCTATTAGTGTTTTATCTCTGCTTCCTATTTTCCCCTTCTGTTGTGTCCCAGTTTTAGCTCCCCTTTTCAATTCTTTATCTTCACAAAAATTTATGTGCTCCATCAAAAAAATAATTTATGCGCTTATTTAATTGTTCTCTTCATTTAATTCTTCCATAATCAACTCTCTTCTGCGACAAAATTAATTGAGTACCAATTTTATTACCTATCTACCTGGGTACACAGATGTCAACTTTCATCACTATGCATATCTTCATTGTATCTACTTATCCCATGCAATGAACACTAATTACACTTCCCATTAGATTATCTGACTATCTTTCTGTTTTTCGGCCTGTACTTTTTCTCCTGGATTTGTGCGCCTTAATTTTATTCGTTTCATTGTTTTGGTTTATGCTGACGCATACGAGGATGTTTAAATCTTATCAAATATTCCTTTCTGTATACGTTGTTGATTTTTTCTCATATCATACATATTCCGATCAAACATTCTTATTTATGTCGCTCAGCATTTTTTCTTATTCTGAATCAGTGTGTTTTTTGCATTTTTGCCAAAAAATACATTAACATTTATGCCCGCACTGTAATTTTTTACATTTTTTTGAATGTTTGCCTTTCAAATAAATCAATTCAAATTCTCTCCCTTATACTTTTATGTTTATACTTTTCACATCTTTTATTTTTCTTATATCTAAGTTTAGCTTTGTTTTTTTCAGATTGCTTCATTTTTAACATTCATACATATGTTTTCTAGGTACTCTTCTGTTGGTTGTTTCAGCTTCAACTTGACCCTGCGCTGTTGTTGCATTTGATCTTGCTGCGCAGAAGGTTAGCTTTTCGCATCTATTCTTTAAATATGTTGATTGTGCATCTGTTATTTGTCATGTTAAATATCTTCTGCTCATGGATGAACATCATTTTCCTTTGATTGGTTGTTATATATATGTTCTTTTCAGATTACAATTGATTTATATATGTCTCTTTTTTTCCTCCAGCTATTTATTCATTCCTTGAAGGTTTTTTCTTTTGATGTGATGAATAAAAAGTCTAGGGTTCGTACTAGATTACTCATGTTAGGCAAAGTTGACTGTCCTGATGTTTCAACTGCTGTCGAACTTCCCACTGAGAATGTCTCTGATGTTCTTTCTATCACTGCCTGTGAATTAAATTCTCCAACTCATAGGAAAAAACACAAGTCTATT
The DNA here is from genome assembly GCF_963921425.1 of Dryas octopetala. Lineage (NCBI taxonomy): Eukaryota > Viridiplantae > Streptophyta > Magnoliopsida > Rosales > Rosaceae > Dryas > Dryas octopetala. Next base: position 10,958,634 of record NC_141374.1, on the reverse strand, counting down.
AGGAATGCAACTTTAACGCATATTAACACAATTCAGCCAACTACACATCAGGTCCCTTTGGAACAATTAGACTCTAATTCTGATATTGTGTCCTATAATCTAAATGTTCTTCATTCTGAACTTCCGCCCATGAGCTCCACATCGAATGAAAACAGTGCGGATCGCAGCTGTAAGAGTCAATCATTTTATCAGAAGAAAAGACAGAGTATGTTTAATTTTTGATTAAAATTAATTTCTACATTTCTACATTATTGTCCTATCAATGATGATATGCATTGATACTCTTTCTTTCTTTCTTTCTTTCATGCTTCTTCTTTCCATAGGAGTCATTCACAAGTATGTGGATTTTGGAGATAAAGATTATAAGTGCATTTACTGTGATGCACTTTTTTGGCTCACTGAATCCATTGCTAAAAAATCTACAGACAGACAGCCTTTGTTTAGTCTTTGTTGTTTGCAAGGGAAAGTTAAACTTCCAATTACCAAACCAACCCCTAACTTTTTAGACAATTTACTTGATGCAAGAAAAGGCCAAAGAAGCTCTGTATTTAGGGACAATATTAGGGCATACAATTCTATGTTTGCATTCACTTCAATGGGAGCCAAAATTGATCATTCAATTAACAATAGGCCAGGTCCTTACATTTTTAAAATTAGTGGGCAGGTTCATCATTTAATGGGGTCATTGTTACCGCCGGAAGGCGATTCTCCAAAGTTTGCCCAGCTCTATGTCTATGACACCTATAATGAAGTTATGAATCGCCTTAATGCAGTTAATTCTAAACAAAATAATTCAAATCTTGATCCAAAAGTTGTAGAAGGCCTTATCAAAATGTTTGACCAATCAAATGAGTTAGTGAAATTCTTTAGAACAGTCAGGGATAAATTAGAAAGCAATTCTATTACTGATGTCAAAGTAAGAATATTAGGAAAGCAGTTAGATCATGATAAACAATATGAAAGCCCAACATCTGATGAAATTGCTGGTCTCATAGTGGGAGATATTGGTCTCTTTGATTCAAACAGAGATATTGTCATAGAAAATCAAAATGGAGAGTTGAAACGAATAACAAAATTAAATCCAAAATTCATGTCTTTACAATATCCTATTCTATTTCCTCATGGTGAAGATGGTTATAGCCCTAATATTAAATGGAATCCTAATTTTAAAGGTCATCAGCCAAAAACAGGAAGGGTACCTATGAGAGCCTTTATAGCTTATCAAATTCAGGAGAGGCAATTTGAATTTAGCACACTCTTAAAAGGTGGTAGATTGTTTCAACAATTTTTAGTGGATGCCTATGCAACTCTTGAAGAGGATCGATTAGATTTTATTAGAAAAAATCAAAAAAACCTCAGGACTGAAGTTTATAAAGGCATTTATGATGCAATTTCAATGGGTCATACAAATGCCAATGATCTAGGACAGCGAGTTATATTGCCAACATCACACACTGGCAGTGCTAGATATATGATTAATAATTATCAAGATGCTATGGCAATTTGTAGGCATTATGGCAATCCCGATCTTTTTATTACTTTTACTTCCAATGTCAAGTGGCCTGAAATTGTTAGAGAACTTCTTAGAAAACCTGGCTGTAAACCAGAGGATAGGCCTGACATCATTGCCAGAATGTTCAAAATCAAATTGGATGATATGGTTAGTTACATCAAATCAGGACAACCTTTCGGACCACTTGCAGCAGGTGAATTTCATCAACAAAATTTGTTCTTTGCTGGCTTTCTTCCTTTTAAAAATACAAAATTAATCAATCCTGTCTTTTTTTCCCTGTCTCTCACATCAAACAGAAGTTCATACAATTGAATTTCAAAAGAGAGGATTGCCTCATTGTCACCTCCTCATTTGGTTAGAACACATTTTCAAATCATCATCTGCAGCAGATATTGACTCGATAATCTCAGCTGAATTACCAGACAAAACTTTGGATCCAACACTTTATCATATTGTAGATCAGTTCATGATCCATGGTCCATGTGGTCATTTAAATCCTAATTCCCCTTGCATGCGAGGAGGAAAGTGCTCTAAATTTTTCCCAAAGCAATACAAAACTGAAACTGTTTTTGAAACCAATGGCTTTCCTACATATAGGCGTCGTGATAATCCTAATAGCTTTGTCCTCAAAAATGGAATAAAGGTTGATAACAGTTTTATAGTGCCTTACAATTCAGAATTGTTATTAAGGTATAACGCTCATATAAATGTTGAATTGTGTTGTCAATCAATGCTTATCAAATATTTATTCAAATACATCAACAAAGGTTCAGATAGGGCTAGGGTCATAATTGAAAACAAGCCACAGGATGAAATATTATCCTATCTTAACTGTAGATATATATCACCATATGAAGCTGCATGGAGATTATTTCAATTCCCTATTCACTGTAGACAACCTGCCATTGAACGATTGCCTATACATCTGCCTTTAGAGCAAAATGTCATCTTCAGTGAAGATCAATCACTTCATTCGATTCTTGATCGTGAAGCAATTCAGGATACAATGTTAACCGGTTGGTTTCAAGCAAACAAAAATTTTCCTCAAGCACAAAACTTATGTTATTCAGAATTTCCTTCTAAATTCGTATGGAATTCCCGTGATAAGATTTGGACACCTAGGAAAAAAGGCAAATGTATAGGCAGAATAGCTTATGTACACCCTGCAGCCGGAGAATTGTACTACTTCAGAATGCTTTTAAATTCCCATAAAGGTGCCTTTGATTTTGATGATATAAAAACTCTTCATGGCATTAAACACCCATCATATCAGTCTGTATGTAGGTCTCTAGGTCTGTTAGGGGATGATAAAGAATGGATTGAAGCCTTAGAAAATGTTCTCAGCACAGCATCATGCACTGAATTAAGGCAATTATTTGTTACAATAATTTTGTTTTGTGATGTAGCAAATCCTGCACTCATTTTCGATGCTCATTGGCATAATATGTGTGATGACATGTTATATAATCTTAGAAAAACATTTTGTATGCCTAATCTCATTGTGCCACCATCTGAATTAAAAAATTCACTTCTCTATGAGCTAGAACAACTGTTTAATGCATCATGTAGCAGCTTAAAAGATCATGATCTTCCAATTCCTGATGAACAAAGCATGTTACAAATTAGGAATAAATTGTTGAGAGAAGAATTAAATTATGATCTTCATCAGTTAGCCAACGAACATTCTATTCTAATCACTCAACTCAACAAAGAACAAAGACAAGTGTATGATTCTGTTATAACTGCCATAAATGAAAAAAAATCTGGTTTGTTTTTTGTTTATGGGCACGGGGGAACTGGAAAAACTTTTTTGTGGCACACAATCATTAATAAAATTAGATCTGAAGGTCAAATTGTTCTAGCTGTTGCTTCATCAGGTATTGCATCCTTGCTGTTACCTGGAGGCAGAACAGCTCATTCTAGATTTCAAATTCCTCTCAATCTCACTGATTCTTCCATATGTCCAATCAAAAAACAGACTCATCTTGCTAAATTAATTGAAAAGGCTGCCTTAGTTGTTTGGGATGAAGCACCTATGAATCATAGGGATTGTTTTGAAGCACTAGACAAATCACTATGTGATATTCTATCGCATTTACATAATTCAGGTCAGACTATGCCATTTGGTGGGAAACCTTTTTTACTGGGGGGTGATTTTAGGCAAATACTACCAGTCATTCCATCTGGAACAAGGGAAGAAATAGTACATGCCACTCTTAACAGTTCATACCTATGGCCTTCTTTCAAAATTTTTTGTTTAAAAGAAAATATGAGGCTATCAAAAGAGGGGTTAAACAATGAAGAAAAAACAAAACTTGCAGACTTTGCTGCTTGGATACTCAAAATTGGTGATGGTCAAATATGTGATATAAATGATCCAACAGATGAAGAGGTATCATGGGTAGAAATTCCTGCAGATTTATTGATTGAGTCATACACAGATCCAATTGACTCCATTTTTTTTGCAACATATCCAGACTTTCTTAGCCACTTTGACAATTATGCTTACTTAAGAGAAAGAGCCATTATCACGCCTAAGAATTCTACTGTTACTGAGATCAATAACTATGCTATAGATTTATTACCTGGAGAAGCCAGAACTTATTTAAGTTCTGATTCTCTATCCTCTTCATCTGGAAATTTAGAAAATCTTAGCATAATGTATCCCACAGAATTCCTTAATCAGCTTGAATTCAATGGCTTGCCTCCACATAGTGTAGCTTTAAAAATAGGCATGCCCATCATGTTATTAAGGAATTTAAACCAATCTTCAGGGCTATGTAACGGAACTAGATTGGTTATAACCCAAATGACTAATAGAGTTATTGAGGCAAAGATACTGACTGGTAGCAACATTGGTCATAAATTTTTTATACCTAGAATCAGCCTTACAGCAACAGAAAAAAAATGGCCTTTCACTTTTAAAAGACGTCAATTCCCAATTAGACCAAGTTATGCAATGACCATAAATAAGAGCCAAGGACAATCCCTTAAAACAGTTGGTTTATATCTTCCCCAGCCTGTCTTTACCCATGGACAATTGTATGTCGCATTGTCAAGGGTTACATCAAGGGAAGGGCTTAAAATTATTATAGACAACAATGGAGAAATGCCAAATAATTACACTAAAAACATTGTCTATAAAGACATTCTCCAAAATTTAGTTTCAGGTTTAAACTTCTCTCTATGCATATCTAAACATCTCTATTTATTTTATATCTATACTCACTTACCAAAGTTTATTTCTTCTTTTACTGACACCAAATATATAATATTTCAGGCCTTTGATGCGATGAATATCACTCCAGTCAGAAGCTTGCAGCCCCATCAAGACAAACTCAAAATTAGGGTTCGAATTTGCAGGATCTGGAGGCCAAAGGTTTTTGGATCTGATCATCAATTCGCTGGTTTAGAATGCATATTGGTTGATGCAATGGTAAATCAACTGTTCTCATTACTTATTTTACTGATATTGTTGTTCCTTTAAATAAATCTCATTTTCAAAAATCAAATATCTTCACTTAAATATGGATCAAACATACTTCCCAAACACCATTTCTCAATGCAGAGACACCTTTCAAAAACTGTTTTCCTCCTAAAAAATATTAATTAACTCACTAACAATATTTTTTTTCAAACCATTACATATGAACAATACCCTGCTCAACAACAATACTGCAACAACCACCTTATACTGCTCACAGTATATAAATATCTAAACAAAATTAAACCGCTCCTACTAGCCCCAATTTTAAGAAATCAAAATTACAACACATAATTAAACCACAATTTCAATCTTTCAAATAGGAAAAATCATATCTGTATATATTTTTTTTTAACCACCTATCATCTCTCCAATTTGCAGCCATTCATTCATATCTTTACACAATTGTTTCAGGTCTTTGCGCCCACAATTATCTGCTAAAAAACACTTATACAACCCTTTTACAAATTGTCTGCAGATATTAAATATTCATATAACCAACTCTTTTTTTAAATAGTAAATGCTACCTTTGTTAAATGATCAAAATTCATATGCTCTATATGTATGATAGTTAGTCTAATAAACTTCATATAGTATGAGTATCATTTAGTATACCCTGCAGATAACCTATACAAACCAATCAATTTGATCCTCCATTTTCTCACATTTCAATATCATAATTCATTTGCTGTCTGCATTTTAAAAATTTATATGTTTTCTTGATTCTTCCAATTCTACCATGATTAACTAAATGTATTTTTCTACTAAATCAAGGGAGATGCGATTCAAGCAACAGTCAAAGAAATTGACTATGATTGTGTTGCTCCAAAGATGCAGTCTGGAGCTGCCTATGACATCAGCTGCTTTCACACAATCAAGAGCAGATCAGTCTACAAAGTCGTTCCTCATGCTGCTGCTATCATTTTTAACGAGAGAACCATATTCAAGCAATTGACAATTGTTCAACCAAACATTCCAGCACACCGTTTTCACCTCATGGATTACAGCCAACTATCCACACGCGTAAATACAACCACAATTCTAACAGGTGCTCAACGCAAAACACACTTTTTCCCATTATTTTCATTTATTTTATTTATTCTCTTACACCAATCAAATTATGATCACACACTTCTCTTATGCACCTTAAACATCTGCCTGTGATTTTTCCATGTATTTGGAAGATGTGATGGGGCGCATAACTGCAATACAACATCTGGAACAAAAAATGATTGACAAAACAAGGTTGGAGAGCAAATGTGAGGTGTATATAGAAAACATAAGGTACAACCATTAACCAAATCTTTACAAATTTAACACTTTTACAATCGACATTAAAACATTTTGTCCTCAATTTGTTTTTTCAGGCATCAGACAATGAGAATCACACTTTGGAGCGATGCAGCAAAGAACTTTGACCATGCAGCTATTGAACAGTTGCCACCACCAATTTTTATTGTTTTCACAAGCGTGAAGGTGAAAGAATATCAAGGTAACTCATAACTTTTCCCGACTTCCTGTTATTTGCATCTCCAATATTCATTACAAAACTTCTTTCATTTTTCTGTTACCCATCCGCAGGAAAACCTGTTCTTAGCAGCACCAACTCAACCCTGTATTTCATCAATCCACCAATACCAGAGCTTCAATCCTACAAGATTACGTAAGATTTTTCAAACCTTTTCAACATACCAATTCAACTTTTCTAATATAACTCTTTCATTCGATATTTTTTACCACAACAATTCAGTTTCAAAGATGATCCAGTGGCCATCAAAGTGATTCCACCTTCAGCGATGGCACAACTACCTTACCAACAATTAAAAGAGAGTAAAAGGGTGGATGTGGCAGAATTAAATATACTTGACCCAGATCTGCACAAGGTGATCCACACTCACAACAAACTACTATTACCCATCTGCATTTTTAAAATTGTTTTCATTATCAACCACATTATTTCAATGATTTCACATTTTTCACATTATTACTATAATATACCCTTTCAAAATACAATAGCCTACAAACTTTTACTGCTTTCTCATATTTAACACTCTTCACATCTCTCCTTCCCTTTCTGAAATATGAGGTATCTAAACATTTGCTCATAACCTAACTGCAATACTTCATATTAGTTGTACTCTAACATACTATATACCAACCATCTTCAAAGTAACAAACATTTATACCATACAAACTTTATCAAACCAAGCATTCTATACTTGAACCAAATCCACTTTACCAAACAATGTTTATACAAACTTATATGTACCAATTAACAATAAATATTCATACCAATTAACAACCAGCTAACAACTAAAACACTTATAAAATAATTATAACGTAGATATTAGTAACTTGAACATGAGCATCGACAAAAGATCAAATAATTACAATTATCCGGCCTGCCTACCACATGATCACCTTTCATATTTTTACATATTAGTAACTTAAACATAAGCATCGACAAAAGATCAAATAATTACAATTATCCAGCCTGCCTACCACATGATCACCTTTCATATTTTTGTAAAACCTCTATTGCACAATTAACTATAAAATTATTATAAGTATTCAGAAAATGTTTTGACTAATTCAATTTGTTTTTACTATATTCAGTCATGCCAAAAACTTTGTAAGCATTGTCCAAAGACTCAAACATTTGTATACGATTAAAACTATTTACTTTGATGGTTCATATGATATGCTAAACAAAAGTTTTATTCACCTTATTTTGTATTTCAACCTTTTATAACCTTAGATATCTCTCAATTAACAAAAACGACCAAAACTCAAAATCTACTCTCAATTCAACCACTATCAGATTGTTTCTTTTTTCTTATAGAGTTCAAATAATATATTTGGGCAGCCTACTTTCCTGATTGCATCATCATTATCATTTCTTCTCATCTTTATAAAAAATTTATTATCTCAAGTCATCCATTTTAAATCTTTCATTTCATTTAAACTTCTTCAATACCCTAACCACTTATTTCCAACAACTTATAGGACAAGCTGATTATCTGCCGTGCAACCATTACACGGTTTAACACAAATGCTGGGTGGTGGTACAGAGCATGTCCAACTTGCCACAAGCAGGTCAAGCCTTCACCTCAAAGTGATGAACTCATTTGTCCAAGACACGGCACCCTCACCACACTTCCTATCCCTTGGTAACCAATTTTTTTTTCTTTCTTTTTATGTTTGGCAAACAATTATAAACTATATACTTTATACACTTTAACCACTGTGTATAGTTCTCACCTGTACATAACATACATTCTTTAAAAATACCATGCATCCTACATTTTAAAATTATTTATATTTACCATGCATAATGCACATCCATACTCCCTATTTTCATTACTAACAAAACCCTTAGGACACACCTTAAATAATTAAACCATATAATCACTTTTGCACATACACTTCATCTCTCTTAACAAATAAATGTAATATTACCAGAATACAAAGCTAGCAAGTTTAAAACCTGACAACATTCTTGCAACTACAATCAATCAAATACCAAAAAAACACATGTATATACCACATAATGCGTTATCTTCAACCTTCTTATACTGTCTCAACTTACATTCTTCAATTCAGAAATACCAACTCACAATACAATTGCAGGTTCAAAGTCAGTTTTGCGATTGCAGACGCAAGTAACACAACCAGTGTTATCATAATTGGAGAGGCCGCTGAGCAACTTTTTGGAATCTCATGCTTCGGATTAGTTGTTGAGCAGGGTTTCAATGACCAGAGTCAATTCCCAGATCATATACTTCGACTCAGAGGCCAAACTAAAAATTTTCAAATCAGGTTTGGAGGCATGAAAACAGATTTCAAAAAAAATGACCTTTTGATCCATGCTGTTTTTGATGATGAAACCCAGATCCTTGAACAACCCTCTCTTCCAACCGATCAACAAATGGTTGTGCATGCAACAGAACAAACCAACCAAAAAACCCTTCTTTCCACTCCATCACCTGCTTCAAAAAAATTCCCACCAAAAACACTTTCTGGTTCAACAAGGGCTTTCAGAAAATACCCCACTCTCCCATCACCCAAAAAAGCTGCAGTCAAAAGAGCTCTTTTCACTTCTCTGACCAACGTAAGAAAAAAATTCAAGAGGTACCTAATTTATAAAACCTTTAACCCCTCATGCTAATACTATTCAAATTATAACACATTTTTTTTGAATTCTAACATGCATTCCTTTTTTTCCTGTTCTTCCAAAAACCGTCGCTGACAGAGAAGCAACAATTCAAGAAATCATCAGCAGAGATACAGCTAAGAATGCAGCACCCACAGAGGATATTTTGGGCTCAGATGACATCCCTCTCATGGCTTTAAAAAAAAAAACAACCAAAATCATGGCCAGGTATAATCCATACTCATACACTGAAATTGACAGATCATATAATACTCCACTACTATTTTTACTGCATCCACCATTGACTCATACTTTCAATTACACTTATTAAAACCTCATGAATTAGAATTTCTTACTTTGAAGAACTATGTACAGTTTTTATCTCGCATACAATTATCTTTTATAAAGCAATATCGCTTTTATCAATCTCAATAAGCAAATCTTACAATGCATTCCTTTCAGTTTATATAGCACTTCTCCACATTTTTTTCCCTCTTTTCTATATCTCAATTTAACATATTCCCTTCTTTTGTTCTCTACTCTCAAATATCAGAATCATTCAATATTACCAAACATATATTGTTAGATGCATTCTTCAATTGGTTCATCTTATACATATTGCAGTCAACCTTCAATTCTAACATTCTTTCTTTCATCCTGATCGTTAGATAATGATATATAATTTCATTTACCTAAAATCAAATCACAAAACAAACAAACAACGCAATTAACATCTGTTATTCATTCCTTTTTTTCTTTCACTTTAACCTGAGATCTTCCAATTTCTAACACTTTCTATGGTTAACCAAAAATGCAGCACAGCAGATAAAGTCCTCCCAACAAAGGACAATAAAGGAGACAAAAGCCCCACAGCAAAGGAAGAAAATAAACATGCCCAACATCTCCCCCTCCAACAAACCACCGCTCATGACAAAGCAAAGGACCGCAGCTCACCAAGCACAATTTGACCCCTTCTCAGATGACCACAAATACCTCTTTTGAACAATCAACGATTACATATTAGTTTCTCTTTTGTTTAAACTAACACTCATTTCTTTCATGCATTGTAATATTTTTTGAAACCTGTTTGCACTTTTAAGATATGATCAATATCTTAAAACAACAAACAGGCAAGCCTTTGCCCACATCTAAACACATCCTATAAAAGGCACTTATATTTTGAATCATGTGAACCCCAACGACTCATACTATATTTTCAAACCTCATAACTATTTTAACATATCATTAACATCTTAACAAACCAAACACACGTCTCCTCAAAACATTTTATCACTTCTTATTACCCGCAGCAACGTGCGGGCATTAATTCTAGTTGTAACCTAAATTCCAAAAATCCACTTCAAAACTGTAATATCTATAAAATTTAAAAAAAGGTTAGACAAATTTTTTGGGTTGGCCTCAGATGGTAATAAACTAATAATGGTAAGAAATCATGCGCTGACAAGCTTACCAAGGGTGTAGAATGCATGCATGAATTCTCTTTTACTGTGTTTTACACCTGTCAGATTCATGCATGGTGCAAATAGAAACAGAAACCATTTCAATTTTCCAGTCAGATGACTGAAGGCACCATCTGTTGCTGACTTGTCACATTCCCACTAGTCCCAGCTAAGGTAACTATGCTGGCCTTACTGTCACTCCTCTGAATTCATATCACTCCAGGACAAGTTGCTCTGCCATTACAAATGAAAGCCAAGACCCTGTAAGAATCTGTCTCTCATTTCTATGTGTCATCTCAAAGTCTAAGAGAACAAAACAGCGCCAAGTAACACTCAGTGAAGGTAAACTGAATTTTGCACTTGAGTCTTTCTTTCCCATTCTTTTTCTTTTTGTTCTCTTCATATTCTCACAAAAATTAGAATTATTACAAGATTGAAACTGAGAAAATTTTCATCAAGAATTGTGGCTCAAAGTGATCAACTGAAAAAGTAGTTCCATTTCAATCTTTGAAGTGATTTAGTTGGGTTTGTTTCTTATAACCTAAAAGCTCAAGAGATGTGAAATTTGATACTGATGTATCTTTTCCATTTTTTGTTTTTTGCATGCCATGTACATTTGTTTGCTTTATGAAATGGTTTTTGTTTGAATATTGATGCAGTGGATTTATTACAAGCTAAAAAGTTCTTCTATCTCTTTGTAAAGCCTTTACTAACAAAATCAACATGCTATTCTCCTCTCTTTGATAAAGCACAACCAACATGCAAATCTAATCATGAAGTGGGAAATTAAAACAAAAAAAAATTCTAGATTTTTGAGGTTCCATGTCAGCTGATTTCAGGGTTATGATGTAGGTTAGAGATATATGCATTTTGTTTTCAAAAATTAAAATTACAGTCATCCGAATCCAACAATGTAGCTAGGTTTTCTTCGACTAATATGTAGTTTCAATCCTTCAAAATGCTTCATATGAGTGTCATGTGTTGTCTTTAAAAGGTTTATGCATAGATTTTAATGTTCTCTTGGCTTATTTGCTCAAAAATTATATTATGAACCCAAAATGGATGATTCATATGTTGATTGATTTTGAGTTCTCAGATTCTTCATATACAAGTGACGTCAATGAGAATATTTGAAGTTCTAATTAGGGTCTCATCGAAATAGAGGTCATTAATGTTGAATAACAAAGTTTCTTTTGTTGGCTCATGAAAGGATTAATGTTCTAATTAGTCATTGAGTTGCCAACTGAAATGCAGAGATTTGCTAACAGAACGTTTTTGACATGAAATACGACATTGTATATCTTTATAGATGTTGTTGTTAATGAAATCCAACTCTTACTTGAATAATTTAGAATGTTCTAGAAGCTTCGTTGAAAATTATAGTATGTTCTCAATGTCATATGATTGATTAAAGTTTCCATTATGGAATTACTATTAATTTTTCTGTGCATAATATCTTCTTATGTACTGCATTTACTATGTTAATCTTGTTTCCTCTACTTGGCAGTCTCCTTGTTGTTTGAAGTGGAAGCATGATCTTTCTACATTAGAATAAGAATCAGAAAAAGAAAATAAAAAAATGTACCTAATTAAGTAGAAGAACCATCTCCTTTAATCTAATTTGATCATTTTGTGTAAATGATCCTTGGTTAGAGCTTTCCATATCTTATTGAAGTTATCCTGTAATCATGAGTTCAATGTCTTTGCTCTGAGTTTGATTGGTTCCCTGAAAATTTTGTCTTTGAATATTTTCCCATTCCACCTTAATTGCACATACATTCCCAATCATAAATTGTCTTGTCAGCCTATATATTCATGGTGCTTTTCATTTCATTTGTCTTAAAATTATTTTAATGGATGATCTTAAATATCCAACAATATGAATTGCACTAGCAGATTCTCTTGGAGTATAAGAGAAGAACAAAGTTAGGTTGTAAGAACAATATGAACCGCATGCTTGGTCTGATGCAGAGTCAAGACAGAGACTGATACGAATCTTGAAGAGTGTTTTAAGTCTCAGTCGTGGAAGTGTATCATGTTTGATCTTCCATTTCTACGTATTCATAAAAAATGAGCACTTGATCTGTGCAGCGGAAAGGTATTAGTTTTCACTTCCCAAAGTGTACTAAAAAACTTTGATTTGAACCATAAATTTGTTTGATCATGAGCAGGGACTAATACTGATATTCTCTTCCTTGCAGAACCTCTAATCTCAAAAGACTTGTTCTACCACCCTGGAATCAATTAACAGTGGTTGGATTCATACAAGCTTTGAGGAATTGGGAAGGACTCGAATCATTGACTCTTCCATTTATTTACTGTCGGCCTGCTACCCTTATGAAGGTGATTGGTAGTTATTGCAAGAAATTCACTGAGCTTAAACTTATGTGTCCTTTAGACGTAGAATTTGCAGTGGCCATTGCTTCATCTATCCCAAAGCTTAAGGTCTTAAGTCTTCAGTGCACAAGGGTGTACGAGAAAGCTTTGGCTCATATAGTGAACAAAATGGAACATTTAGAAGTTTTGAATACATCTCACTGCCTCATTGTAAAGGAATCTCAATATCCAAGCTTCGTCGCTCTACTCCAAGAACTTGACAAGTCAATAATTGAACAAGCCTCACGGCTTAAGCAGTTCCTTATTTGTCAGAAACAGAAAAAGTCATGTTATATGTGCAAGAAGGAATTTGGAGAATGGATGAGTTCAGTACGCTTAGACATTGATTTGGAAAAGATCCCATGTGCAAGGCACCATGCTTGTATGTTTGAACTTTGTTAAATTTTTTTTCTGAACTCTACATGTGAGCATGCTTTGAATAAACTTTTCTTTTCATGATGCAGTTAGTTTGTGATAAAACAACCTGGTCTAATATTTTTTACGAGGGTTTTTTTCATATTTAGTACCTGAATTTTGACCATTGTCTTAATGTGGTACCTAAACTTTTATTTGTCCTAATTGAGTACTTAAACTTTTATTTTGTGTCTAATTTGTAACAAAATGAATTTCTGTTAAAATTGTCAACAAATAAGGAGTTCCTTATTTTGTTAAGCAGTTCCTTATTTTGTTAAGCAGTTACCACATTAAGACAATGGTCAAAATTTAGGTACTAAATATGAAATAAACCCTTTTTATAAAGGCTTTGTTAGTTGTTAACTTGTTATAGAAAGCTAAGAACCAATTCCTAAAAGTAAACAACAAGCTTGGAGAATTTTTATGAACAAAAATCAATATGTGAAGTGGTGCCTGCTTTCTGAGAAAACCATATATAATAAACAGGCATCTCTTCATGCTACACAGACTGAGGCTAATCTCTTCCTATCTGTTGATTGTGCCTGATCATTTAATTTGTGCCACAAAAGTTATTTTGCATTCCACTGATTTGAAGTAGGCAATATATTGGACATTCAAGCCATCAACCAATGTGCTAATGTTCCTTGACATGGACATTCCTGAATTCTTCCATATGCCTATATGATATTGACATCAGAACAATCCCCATTTTTCTTCAACAAATATATGATGTTATATAGTAGTTTATTTGCTGTGCTTTTCTATAATGAGAAACCAGGTGGTCATTCCATGCAGACGAGAGTAACAGGACGCAAATATTGTCTTTATATACAAAGACAAAAAGAAAAAGTCAAATTAGGCAGCTGCTTTGATCCAAATTAAAAAAAAAAAATTAGGCAGCTGCTGTTCAACAAAGCATTACTGATAGTTCTTGTACCAATCAGAACAAGAGGTTTTCAACCTTAATTCAATAATTAGGTTTGTTATAAAATATAGGAGCAAATAAGTTTGAGCTTGGCAAAGGAGAGGCTCATTGGAGATCAAATGAGAGCTGAATAGAGCTCAATTTAGTTTTGAAACAAAACCAAAAAAAAAAACAAAACCAATTAAAATTATTTTTTGATGGGATGTCAAGCACCCAATTTTAATCAAATCAAGTTTTTGGTCCACCTTTTTAATGCATAATCTAATTGAGGCCCCATTTAGGGCCCAATACAAGCCATTATAGAATGTTGCAACTGACCTTTCATGCTGTCTATGAAACTACTCTATAGTCTATTGGCTCTATACCATGGGCTAGATATGGATGCCAAAGCGAATGATATAGAAGACTGGACTTTGTACCCTAGTCTTGCATCCAATCAAATGATTGATCTGCAAGACTTCCAGATCTAATCTCACTACATAAAATAGAATCATTTATATTAATTTGTAGAACTAATGTAAAGGAAAATCCCTTTTCGCCATCACCGTTTTTGTTTAAGATACCCTGTTTGAAAATCTGCTTTTAATATAACATTGTTTGAACTTTGGATGCTCAACTTCTAAGATCATAAAATTGATCATGAAAATATTGGTTTATTAATTTTCTATGGAAACGTAAATGGTAAGTTATATCTAACAAATTATTATGCATGTCAGTACTTCTATATAACCTATTTTTCGTGACGTACATATGAATTTCATATGCATGTTGTAAGAAAATTAATAATAGGCCATCGAAAATATAAGTAGAGTATCTGAATTCGAGTAATCAGTCATGTATATGTGGTCTACATGAATTCTTTACGGCAATCTTATATGTACTTTGTTATCCTATAAAATGATATTATAAAATTATTATATATAATTTCATTTATGCGAACTATATATGGATAACCCGCAAGTGAATGTGAGAATTTCTAATCCAAAACCAAATGTAAAAGAAAATTACAGAAAAGCAGGAGATCCAAACTCCGCCGCCCGTATATTTTAACTCAGATCAGTCAATCACCATGACTAATATTGAAAGGCATGACAAGAGCATTAATAATTCTCTGAGTCGGTGTAGGCTAATGACGTTTCAAAGAAAACTAGAAAAACTAGAAGACGACATTAATTGTTTATGAATAGACTCACTTTCTTTCAGACACGCCATCGCCAGAAAACTTCCAAACGTCATCATTTTTCTAATATTCAGTAGCTTATATCTTGATGGTTCTTGCAAATTTATGCCAACAATTTAAAAAACTCAGGGTTCATTTCGTAACCTTTTCGAAAACTGTTTTCTGTTTTCATTTATAATATTTATAAATAAAATACGAATTAAAATTTTTGAATAAAATACCAAAGGTCCCTTCTGTTTCCCAATCTACTCAAAATGCTCACGAGATCACAATCTTAAACTTGTTATCTATGAACTTTGCTTCATGACAGTCGTATACGATTGTGAATCATTGACAAATGTGGGACTCACATCGAACGACTTTCGTGAACATTCAATTTTGTTACAATTTATTTCTCATCCATTTCTCCTTGTCACGGTCCCTATTTCTTATCATTGGAAGATTGGAAGAATGATGAGGGATGAAGTGGAGCCCACATTTGGGTTGTCCGTGTACATGTTACAACCTCTTGTTATTTAAATCCCTGCTGGAAGATATATACTTAATTAGTCATCTAATGGCTATCGTTTAATAACCAATTAGAATTGAGAAATTTAGAAAATTAGAAAATTAATCCAAATTGAAATTATTTAAAGACTTTTAATCTCTTTTTAAAAATTTGACTTTTAAGTAGTGTTCGAACACCTCTCGAGCACTACTTAATAGGGTTCGAGTACTACTCGAGAGGTGTTTGAGCACTTCTCAAAAATTAAAAAAAAAAAAAAGTTAAAAAGTCTTTGATAGCAACAAAAAAAGAATTAATTTTTCAAATTTCTCATTAGAATTATATCATTGCTTAGATGCAAGAACACGTGATGGTGATGAAGCATGCAATCCCAAGTACACAGAACGTGGGTGCATGCCACTTGTCAAGTGGGATCTTGCACCCCCCTTAAGTCTGCACCAATAATTATAGCAAAGGAAAAATTATCAAACTAAATGAGCATTGCAAATAAACAAGGGAATTAATGAAAAGTCAACTCTCACAGCCCCTCACAAACCGTTTTTCAAATTAGCACTCCATTGGGTGCTAAAGGACCAGATTAGCCTTTAAATTCTGATATGTTCAGAACCTCAAATCATTCAAATGTATATGAAATTAAGTTCAGAAACTATTAGTACAAAGACATGTATCTGTTTCCAAATAATCAAACTCTCAGAGCATGTTTCTTGCATAATGACCTGCAAGGCTGCAACACAACACAAATCACCTTTGATTAGATATGCATAAAGTTGCAGAATGAGATAACAACTGCAAGATGATATTCCTAGGTTTGGGCAATTTGGGTAGTACTATAAGGATATTTTCGAAAATTTGGGGCGATGGTTGGGCATTTATGTCATTTCAACAGAATTAATTGTGAGTTTTGGCTCTATCTTTACCACAGTTTTTCCTGAGTCCTATATTAAAAGACTTCAACCCTGCTTGCATTTGAGAATTGTGAACAAACTCAGCTTAACTTGCTTCCCTTTCCTTGTAAGAAGTCATTTTTATCATCTTAAGAGTCATGGGAATTCAGAATCTCAGACTGCCATGTGTGGTCTTCATGATCATGCTCATGATCAGTCAGCAATCAAGTTATGGACGCATCCACAGAATGACAAGTGAAGGAGCCAAGCAAACAGATGAAACTGTATTCCATTCCCGGTTTTCATGGCATTTCTCTGCACAAGCTCTAGAGGGATCCGGCAAAGATGAGATCCGCCCGCTTATTGGTGTTTCTCTACGAAAAGTTCCTCAGGGACCAAACCCACTTCATAACTGATCAGCCTTCTTGCAATTATGTGTATTTTGAAATTTTCAGTCATACAAAATTTTTTGTAGTTTTTAGTGTAGATCATTACTTTTTCTTTTTGTTTAGTCAAAGATGTGTCATAGTCTCATAGATACAGTTGGGGAAGAGTGTGAGTGACTGTTAGTAAAGAAATTGTAAGTCTGTAAGCACTACTTTATGAATGGTAAAAGCTATTAGCAAGCACACTGGGGCATGAAGTTCCACAATGGTGATTGCTGGAAAATTTGTATATTTTCTGAGCAGGGCTGCACTATGTGGTGACTATCTTGGTTGAAGATGTAGATGATATACAAATCTGAATAATATTATTCTTTCTTCTTATTACATGAATAATATAATTGTATCATAAACACCATAGGTATCAAAGAGTATTAGAAAAATGTCAGAACCTACAAGGCAAGTTCTTGGAGGAAAGGTTCAAAGTACAAGAGATGACCAGTTCATTGGAGTTATATCACCAACTAGAAGGATGTGCACTTTTCAAGGTTTTACATAAGAAGTCAACATGCAAGCACATTTAATTGATTCTGGCCTGAATGGTGGGGCAGAATTTTGGCTCTTGTGGAGTATAAAATACTTAAAAACATAAAATATTAATAATCAGTTTTGCATATTTATGTGTGTTAGTTTTTTCCCTATGGGTTCAAACAATACATTTGGAAGGACTCTATATATGATGTAACTTCCATGTGAGGAAAAACAAATAGGAAAGTAGAAAGTTTTATTATACACGCCAATGTAATATATAAAAAATGATTTCTCTTATTCATTTCGGAAGCACAAAAAAGATTAATGCTACAAGCAACCCAGCGCTGTGGAAGTTTTTCAGTCAGACATGTGACATCTACCTGAAGACAGAACAGAATTATCGCTCAATAGTATGGCACACCCTTTTCTCTTATGGTCTCTCAGAATTGGCCGGACTGATTAGATTGCTTGAAATTCCTACAAGGACTTTAAAACGGATTGAGTACCTAGAAGATGATCTTGACACCAATACATTTAGACAAGAAAGACTGAGTTTCTTTCCAAATATATGTTTCTGTTCAGACACAACTATCCATCATATTATGAATATTATTATTAGATAAGCACTAAAGCCCCAAAAAGTTTAATCTTTTGGGGTCTAGTGGTTATGTAACATGGCATTGGTTCTAGGAGGTCCTGGGTTTGAAACCTCCACCTCTCATCCCCCCACTTATCACATATCATATTAATCTGAAGGGTGGGACTACACCTAAACCGTTTGCATTTATCTATCTATCCACGTGCAAGATGGGGTTGCACATGAATGAGAGTATTAGCTTGATATTGTTGACCATTCTCTGACCACTTGAGATTTTGGGGTGTAGTGGTTGTCTAGCTTATATATGCAACCAAGCTTAAACAACCAAACCAAATTGTATTGTACTTGAGGAACAAAATCATGGATATTAGTATATGTATCACACCCCTTTTCAAGAGAGTTGCAATAAAACCTAACCAAATTATACCTTACTTGAGCCTTGAGAAAAAGAAACAAAACTGCCCAGAGAGAGGATACTTAGTGCAGCTACTAAATAGATATCTATATTTCGCATAGGAAGGGGAGACGGGAAAAAAAGAATAAAGAGAGTTAAGTCTCCAGGATGAACAAAAGATAGAAAAACCAACCTGCATGCTTGTTCTTTAATGCATGTTCAAACCCTGCATGGAATACATATATTTTTATAAGATTTAGCACTCTTCATGTATTCATTGGTTTGGATGAATAGGGAAAACAGACCTCAAAGGATTCTCGCTACATAATCTCACTGCCTACTGGTTGAACCGAAATATGAACAGAAAGTGTTTTCAAAGTGATTTGCTCGAACTTGGACCTCCATATCTGTAATTTCATAAAATTTCCAAATGTTCAAAGGAATGTTGGTTGACTGGAACATAGACAAAATATCAGGAACTACAATTAAAATGTGTCTGAATCTTAAATTAGCTGGGAATTACAACTATAATCCAGTATAAAAATGACGCTGAAAAAAAGGCTAAGAATATATAGCTAAAAGGTTGGGAAGGACCACAATGGGGTTATCAAAATTGAAGTGTAAGAATTGATAAGAATGCACTCATATGCAGGTTCATACCAAAGTTGATGGGTGAAAAAAGGATTCAAAAATCAAACAAGCTGAATCAACCCATTGGATACTTACGTCTTTGTATTCTGAGCTTCCCACAAATATCTCAAGAGCATCAACTACAAAATATACCAGTGAATGACAGTCAATAAAATGAAGGTAGCATGTATCTGAATCTACAAAATTTAAATGAGAGCTCACATGACCGAAATCTGATCACTACTCCATGAGTGTACTCCTTGCTGCTGAGATTAAAATTCAAACCTGACAATCAAATACTAATAAGATACGATACTTTGTTTTGTACCACAAATAAGAATTTTCTACTATATCACCAGAATAATTATTATATAAACAGAAACCAAAACAAAACCAGATACTAGAGGACTTCTAAATTGCCAGTAGCATGATGACTTTTAGCTCAAACAAACCTTGAGTAGATTGGACAATTAAGGATGGAAATCCCATCATCAGCCCTTCCAAAGAAACTAATGCATCTTCCACATGTCCGGATGCATTTTCAACAAAGGAAATCAGAAGCACAAACTCCACACCGAAGTTGAATTCCTGCTTGCCAGAGTAATTGGAAATTTAGAGTTCTTTTAAAACTCGCTTTTAAATCCTAGAAACCAGAAACAGAAATCATATGGAAATTTAGAACCAGAAAGAGACTTCAGAAGTTTGATTGAAACCAAATTGGTTCTTAAAAATGTCAAATGAGACTAGGGTATGTAACCTCCTTTGTACTAGACAAAGAATTACAGTATCCAAACTCCATAGCATTTCATTGCATCAATAAAACCAAAAATAGAAAGGATGTTACTTCCAACCTCTCCTTTCCGGAATATAGGAATGATATCATCTTCTACTTCAGATTCGTAATCCACATTAAGCAATCCCTGTTTATGTACATCAAATGCCGGTCCAATAAGTTGAAATTAATATTGAACTATTCAAAACAAAGTTAATTAAATAGAAAACTAAAAGAAATGGAAGGCGAAAGAACAGAGTGTCGGTGATTACATGTCAGGGCATACATGGCAGTAAGGCAATACATGCTCCTTGAGAACTCCCAAGTAGAAAGGGTTCTCATAGAACTTCACGACGTCTTCTTTTCTCTGGAGACGCATGTAGACAGCATGGGTATATTTGTCGAGATTCTGATTAGAGATACGTCCTACAGGAATGATTGAGCATATAAATCAAAAAGAGGTAGTCAAGATAAATATGTAGATGGCCAGGCATGAGCATATGGAAACTTGCTAAGTAGGTTATGAATATAAGTCCATGTTTTAATGCAAATGAGACAACAGAAAAACCACCAAACTGAAATAAGTGTTTGAATTTGGAACTTTTAGAAAGCAATAGCGGTGTTCTTGAAGCCTGGATTGGTTGTATTTTTGTAAGAATTTGGGACTGATTCAGACAAGTAAAGTTCACCTAATGATATTGCAACAATGCCTCGCATTTGATACTGTGTAGTATAAAGATGGTCCAGCATATCCTTCTCTTCCTCATCAGATAAATCCTCCTTTGCTTTGAGCAGGCATATGTGTTCCACGACCTTTCTATGTAAATGGAAATTAGAGGAACGTTACATTTCATGTGAGATTGGGGAACCATATCCATATGTATTGGATTCGAAAAATGAACTTGAATACATAATTTGCAAATGTTGCTTTGTGCCCACCACATGGCTGCATTAAGCATACAGAACTATAAAACAAAGGATAATGTTAGAGGGATCACAATAACTAAAAATACAAAGAGTAATATGTTAAAGAATTATATTTTACAACCACATTAGCTGATCACATTATGTGAAAGTGATGTGTCTATTAACATATGGACATAATAATTAATGCAACAAGTGAACCCCACTTGCCTCGCAACATGGTTGGCGAATGTAGTAAAAAAACGTGGTACTTCTAGCGTTACTCAAAAGGAAAATACCAAAGAATAAAACTACCAGAAGTGGATATCGGCCTCTCTACCGGAGACCAATGAGGCTCCTTAGAAATTCAACCACACCCAGCCAATCTCAAATTATAAATAACTGAAGAAACCCAAATTGGGTAAGAATGTGTTTATGTTTTCCTGGTAATTAGTTTTTATCAAAGAAAATGACAACAGTTGGAGGAGCAATGAACCTCTTCTTGTGCAAATTGAGGCTTGAGCTCTGCTCCTCAAAAGCCGAAACTATCATTAATCCCGGATTCTTCTTCTGCCCCAGCCACGTATTCACAACTCCATTCAATCCACAAACTGAACCAAAGAGAAAATATTAGAAAGAAAAGAAAATAAAATAAAATACTCACCAAAATGAAAAACCAAAACCAAAACAATGAAATTCGTATTACCGTTAAAAGGGGAACGGCGGGAGATGATAGGGAACTGGCAGTGAGGGTTTGTGAGACAAATGGGAGAGACTGTGGAGCAATGAGCCTGAATGAGCATCGTTGGCGCTGTGTGCTCTTTCGCTTTCTTGCTTGCTTTCTTTCTGTGTCGCTCACTCTCTGAGTGTCATCAATATCACAAAATAGGGATTAGGGGGACGATCTCCTCCAGTATAAAATGGGTGGACGAGGAAAACAAAAACAAAAAACCAACTTTTAAATTGTGGGTTAAAATTGGCGCTTTGTTATGCAAAAATTACCAAAATGCCCTTTGCTTGATATGGATGTTTATTGTTTTAAATATTAGTGTGATATGAATTAGGCAATCGAAAATTGTTGTTAGAAGGCGAGCCTTAGAGAGTACATCTACTCAAAAATGGATTCGTAGTACGTGAAATTAAAATAAAGAAATAGTTAATATATTCAAGATAATTACGTATTTACAAAATACCGTCTCAATTCATCCTATTTCATCAGATCCGGGATGTGATATGGTTCCGAAGGATGAACTGGATATGGACAGTTCCAATAAGATTTCATTCTTGAACAAAAATCCATTTTTTGATTTATTTCATCTATTCCATGACCGGAACAGGGGGGGATACACGTTACACCACGATTTTGAATCAGAAGAGAGATTTCAAGAAATGGCAGATCTATTCACTCTATCAATAACCGAGCCGGATCTGGTGTATCATAAGGGATTTGCCTTTTCTATTGATTCCTACGGATTGGGTCAAAAACAATTCTTGAATGAGGTATTCAACTCCAGGGATGAATCGAAAAATAAATCTTTATTGGTTCTACCTCCTATTTTTTATGAAGACCCTTGAAGTTATATTACATATAATTTAAATAAGTAAAAACAAAAAGAGCACAGAATTTAATCATACTCTCTGATCATTTTAGTTGTTGTAGGAATGCGTGACAGTTGACAGTTGACACATCCAATCCTCAAAAGGTATTTCGGATTCATAACATAGTGTATAATTTGAATGCATTCTTTGGGCTATTTTATCTTCAAATATGTTCCCTACATGCATTTACGACCACAACATCTCGGAGACCATTCACACAAACTCAAGGATTGTAAATGCAATCCCATATTAGACGGTCCTATAAAAATGGCTCACTTTCAAAAATATAATATTTTTTAAAAACTGAATAGAATAGCAGTGATTGTAATTTGTGGTGTGATGATCCAAAATTTACACTTTCTGTTAACATAACCCATGACCATCAGTGCATTGTCATTCCAATGATGGCTTGGCCTAACTTTTTAGGTTCTGGAAAAGCTCTGGAAGATGAGCATTGGTTAGCTTGGTCCTCTTGCTGATCTCATGCTTCTTCTTCTTGGGTTTGGGCTTGTTAGAAATGCCTTGACTCTGCGCCAGGGCCCTCCTCTTTGCGGTATCTGTGGCCAGCTTCATCCCATTCTTCTGGAGATCCCTCTCAATGTCCATCATATCACGAGGCAACTCAATCCCCCTGAAGAGCTGTTTAAGGTCATCATCAACCTTAGTGGTTAGCAACCTGGGGGAGTTTGGATACGCTATGTCCTCTCGTGAATCATAGTTCAAAAGCAGCCAGATTTCACCCTTAGCTTTCAAAGCCTATAAAATAGTTACCTTTTTAAGGCTTCATTGTAAGAGAAGCAGTAATCCAGAAGATATCTATGATTCACACCACAGCAGACACAGTAGCTTGTTTGAAACCTCAAACCAAACAGTGAAAGTTTGGATGAAAAGTGAAGATGCATGGCTTTTTTCCTTCATAAAATAAACAAAAAGATCAATAAAGGAAGAAATACAATAAGTCATCTCCAAAGCCAATAGAAAAGTGCATAGCCTCTCCATTTCTGCTAATAAAGAGATTGCCTTTCAAGATGATCTCCTAAGCATCCAAACCTAAGAAAATTATGAAGCTACAATGGCTTCTTTACATGCTAGAATTCTCTTTTGGGGTCCCCAAGGCCAAGCTAAATGCACTTGAAACTATTCCTGAAAGATTCCACCTTAATAGCCTCAGTAACAGCCTAAAAGGTTTAAATGGAAACTCCACATCCCCAGTTCCCCAGATCCCCTAAATATGCACATGTATCAAAGTCCCAAGGGATTTCAAAGTTTTACAAGTTACAACATATACATTGACAGAAAAACATATAAATGTGTGAGTGTGTGTGTGTGTGCATCAAATCATTAAAAAGAAAAGGTCATGTTCAGTGAGCCTCAGTGCCAAATAAAATTTATTTTTCGTTCTTTCTCACACACGGACATTTTTTTTGGTGAAAATCTCTGAGATCTCTACATAGTAAATACAGTATCAAATGATGTTCTATGCTCTAACCTCTGAAAATTTCCTTATCAAGTTACTAAGTTCATTTTTGTCCTTCAGAGCATGCTTGGACTACAGATAAAAAATACAAGTGAAAATGTCATCCTTCATGGAACTGACAAATGGAAAGGCTATCCATCATTCAAATGCTAAAATCACAAATGTGCCAATCATTCAAAGTTACCTTATAAGAAAAGCATTTCCCATCATAGTAAACTTTTGGGTTATTCCTCAGTGTTGGCGTTCACATCAACAAAAATAAGTTTATTAATTAGCTCCAGCGTCAAGGCCTGCCTTTCCTGCAGAAGTATGTATAATCAGATGGTGAATCATTCTCAATTAATCCTAGAAAAGTTAGCATATCTCTTGCTGAACTACAAATTTCAAAGCAAGAAAAAGAAAAGGCCAAGGAAAGAGAGCAGGGGAGGGAAGGGAGTAGAAAAGGTGTTAGCAGCAAAGAAAAAAAAAATAGTATGCCACCAGCTAGCTATCATTCTCTGTCTCAGATTTCTACCAATTCTAGCACCTTTAATGAATTCAGATTACTCCAACTGAGCCCGTCTTGCTCTATTACAAAGCTAATATCTTTAACCACAAAACTGATTCCACGCAATTTGAAGATATTAGCTTTGTGTTAGCACCACATCTGCAATTTTCCTTTCTGTGTATACCTCCAATGAAACAACAAACACAACCAATTTTGACCTAAAGACCACAAATTTACATTTGATTTTGCTAACCAAAAACGTGTGGTAGGGAGGGTGGCAACAGCCAACACCTGTCACAATGTGGGACTTACTGTAGGGCACAGCAAGTCACCACCAGCCAAACCCATATTCAGAAGTGGCACAGCATTAAGCTAAAATGCCAAGACTCTCTAGCACCAACTATAAATAAATTGTACTGGTTAGCAGAAATCCGGCTCCTTACTAGTTACTACAGTATGGATTAACAGGAAAATCAAAAAATTGCTTTGGGGTTCAGATGAGCTTGCAGGATAATCAAACATGGACAGCTCAAAGTCATTTTCTTTCAGGTTTTAAAGTGCACACAGCTATGAATCATTGCAACTCATTAGGATAGTTGTAAGTAAAATGAATATAATAATCATTTGCATCAAGTAAAGAAGGGGAAATTTGGGTTTAATATGAACCTTCAGCAGCAGGTCTATAACACACTTGATCTGAGCTCCAACAGGGGATTTCCGTATGCTATTAATGTATTGGAGTCTCTCTGTATCATTTGAAAATTTGACAACTGGAGCAGGAGCACTAGCTGCCGCAGGCGGGGCTCTCGGAGTTGCTGTGGCCTTGTTAGATGCAATGCTGGTAAGAGTTGACTGGCACCTCTCTTGCTGCTTCTTGAATCTATCTAATCTTTCTTGCAATGCCATCTGAAAGTAAATATGTCTACTTAGAATTTATCATATCTATCAAAGAATATGGAAAGATGTACCCCCAAAAAAAAGGAACAAATTGCTGCAAATCAAGTTAATACAAGATTTTCAAATTGGGCACGAATTATATGGAAAAATTTCCGATCAATAACGAAGCATGACAATCACTTCTTACATTAACAAAACATAAGTTATCATTATGACTAAAGATGTACAAGTTATCAATGCTAAGGTTTGAAAACACCACTATACATAATATCATTAGAGCTTACCATGTAAATAGACAACAAAGGTTTGTCCTTCGGTATATGAATCAAAACAAATAACCCAAAAAGATGGGGAAAAAACCTAAATATTCATCAAATACCAAATTTTCTAAATCATTATAATGAGACCAACTGATCATTCTAAAACCACGGCTAGTAAACAATTGTTCAAATTATTACTCAAATACATTTGGAGTCACAGGATTGGAAAAGAAAAAATCATTAATCCCATGAAATTGAAGGACAGCGTACTTGCAGAGCCACAAAATCAACTCACAAGAATCAAAACCTCAGAAAACCCACAAATCTCAACCAAAAAAAAAAAAAACCAAAATTTCTACAGAATCTTAGGAAAAAAGAGAAAACCCTAACCTGAAGAAGCTTGAAGAGAGAAAGACTTCGCCAAAATCTGGGGTTTAAGGAAGCTTGAAGTCGAAATCGCAGTTGGGTTTCAAGTTTCTCTAATGTTTTCCCTGATTTTTGGCGCGTGTGGGTTTTCTGGTCCGGATAGGTTTTCTTAAACCGGTAACGGGTTATAAGTTCAACCTCCTAACCGGGTGTCACTTAAAAGTTCCGTTTAATCTCAGCCGCACGTTGAATCTAACGATTCAACAATCTTTTTCTTAAAATGTGGATAAATTCCATTAAGATTTTAATGAATTTTAATTACAATAATGTTATATTTATCACATTTTTATACCATTTTATATATTATTACTTCACTAGACATGGTTTTTCTTTTTCTTTTTAGGTTTTTATTTTTATTTTTATTTATTAGTATCCAATGTATGAATGTCATGTAAGTTGCCACATAAGGTAGTATAAAACTGTGATATAAAAATGTGGGATGTCTAGCATTACTGTTTTAATTAAATTATAAACTTAAGTAAATTAAGAAAAAGTCACAAAAAATTGTAAGTTTCACTCATAAACCCATGTAATTTTTCTTGACGGCGCCGTATGTAAATCTCTCATATTTACACTTTATTTTATTATAATGCAATATGTAATTCTTGTAGACTTACACTTTATCATTTCGTAGAATTACACTTTGTTGAATGATGTAGTATTTTTTTAAGGCTTAAACATTTAGAGTTTAACCTGTTTAAGTTTTATGACTTCATATTTAGGGTTTTAATCCTAAATTTTAAAAACTATACCATAAACTCTAAACTCTCAAAAGAATTCAAAAATTAATTTAACTAAAACTTGGGTATGCTTGAGTATGAATAATATTGAATTCTCCATACTTGATTTTTCTTGAATTGTGGATTAAAAATAAATAAATTATAAGTTTAAGTTTATGACTAAAAAAGGTTGTATGTTGTGGCTTATTAATAAAGAAATTTGTAAACTTTTGCAGATTTCATAAATTCAATAGATTCTTTTTTACTTCAATAGAATCCATCAAAATCTAAAATGATATATATATTCAATTGGGATTTTAAAAATTCTATAGAAATTTAATTGTATTCAATTCATAATTTTAAAGATTCCATAGAAATCGGGTCTCTCAACTTGGATTTAAAAAAGTCTAACAAAATCCAAGCGTTCTCAATTAGGATTTTAATAGATTCTATAGAAAATCTCTTCTTTTTTTTTTTGCTACCAGGTTCTATAGAAATCTAGATGTCTCACTATCCCCAACTCATATTTTAATATATTTTTTAGAAATCCAAGTGTTATAAAAAACTCATGGATTTCATTAAGTGGTAAATTCAGATGGATTTTATTCAAATAACAAAGGTCATGAGAATTTTGAAAAATTATTGTATGTGATCGTATAATCACGTGTCATAATGACGTGGTGTTACCAATCCACTAAAATTATAACACGTAGACGATTTTAAAGGTTTTTTCTTAGATTTTAGGATTTTAGAAATTAATTATTATACGCGTATTATAATTTGAGTAGATTGGTAACACCACGTCATCATGTCACGTGGTGTTACGGTCACACACAATAATTTCTCGAGAATTTTAGTCTTTGTCCCTTTGATTTTGATGGATTCTATAAAAGTAGATAAAAATTTATAAAATCTATAAAATGCAAACTCCATTAATGTCCAATAAAATTTCAATTGAGAACACCCTCCTAAGTGTATTAAAAAAACTTATTGATTTTAAGAGATTTTATTAAGTGGTGAATTTTAGTGGATTTTGTTCAAATAACAAAGACCATAAGAATTTCGGCATTTCTTCCTTAAATTTTGTTAAATTCTATGAAAATCTATAATAATCCATAGAATCTAAAAAATCTGAAAAAATCTATAACTCTTAGCAACAAAAACCGTAGAGCGCCCAAGACATTTATCAACTTGGTTACTTGTACTACATTGAACAACTTTGAGAGCAGTTTTTCTCACTTCCTTTAACTTTGGTATATGCTCACTTCTCATTTAAAATACTGTCATGTGTTTAAAAAACTAATCATGAGTTTATCTATTGTATTTAATTATTACTCAATAATAAATAATTCATACAAAACAATTTAAAATATTTAAAACTTTGAAAAAAAAAATTAAGAAAACCCGACTCTTTCCTTCTTCCCCGTTCTCCACCCCCCCTCCTTCTTCTTCCTATTTCTCTCTACCAAATCTCGTTGATCCCTTTTTTTTTCCTCTGCCAAATCTCTTTCTGTATTGTGTTTCTGTGATTTTGATTTCTCTTTGATTTTGTGTTTATGTGTTCTTGGCATTTTTGAGGTTGTTGTGTGTGATATGAATATGTCAATAATCGTGAGAAATATAGGCTGCCATGGGTATTGTTTTTAGGTGAAGAAATCGCAGAGTATGAAAAGGAAGATGAAGAAGAAAAAAATGAGTTTTTGATTGGGTTGCTTGGGTTTCGATTTGTGGTCGTTTGTGGTTTTGGTTTTATTTGTTTATTTTTGTCTGGGGCTGAGTTTATTTGACCTTGGGGTTTAGTTGCAGAAGGTCTGGGATGAGGAAGGAGGAGAAGGAAGAAGAAGGGGTGGGGGCTGGTGGAGAGATGCACACACGGGTGGGCTATGGGTTTTCTTAAGTTTTTTTATTTTTATTTTTATTTTCTGAAGTCTTAAATATTTTAAAATGCTTTGTATGAATTGTTTATTGTTGAATAATAATTAAATATAATAGGTTAACTCATGGTTAACAACTCAAACATATGGCAGCATTTTAAATATGAGGTAAACATACACCTGAGTTAAAAAAAAGTAAGCAAAACTACTCTCAACAACTTTAGTTGATTTAAAAACCAAGGTTAGTATGATAATCACCCATTATCCTACTTTCATCTTATAAACCGTTTTTTTCTCCCTTTCCTTCTCCCTGTCAGAAAACCTTCATTTCCTTTCTCCTTATCAAAAAAATATTATATATTTAAAACTTTTAAAATAACTTAATAAATAACGATAATAATGCAGTTCGATTCTCTCTTTTCTTAAATAAAAAATAATAATAATAAAGATAATAATGATTATGATTATGATAAAAACATGTTATGTATCAACGTGTATTACTTACATTTTCCCTAAAACCCCTTATCCCAAAAACCTTCCTTTAAAAAAAATTGAACATCATAAATGCTTGACACAAAAAGAAATGAAATTTCAATCACCTCCAAAGAGTTAAATTTCAAAATTTTCGGCGAAATTTCGCCGAAAATTTCGTTTTTTAGGAGTGTGGAAATTTTACTACTAATTCATGAATTTTTCGACGAAATTTCGCCGAAATTTGACGAAATTTCGTCGGAATTTCGCTCAGAGGAACAAATCAATTTTTCTGTCTATCTTCTTCTTGCTGGCTTTACAAACCCAGCCACCGGCGTGATTGGGGAGGGAGGAGAGAGAAGAGAAAAGAGATCGGGAAGGGAGAAATCCAGATCAGGGAGGGAGAGAGGGAGATCGGGGAGGGACTTGGGAGTTGGGAGAGAGTCACGGCGCAGGAGAGGGAGGACCCAGTCAGATTTCTCATTGATTATATGTTGACCCAGTCAGATTTCTCATTGATCATATCTCTGATTGTGATGAATGGAGACGGGGTTGGGTGGAGGGACATAAGCGAGCAACGCTGTGTTTCCAAAGCAGACTGAGAAAGCGTTATTTGGGTCATGACAGGACATGAAATCTTTGACAATGTCTTGAGGAAGCTTAGGCTTCTTCTCAGCACAAGGGCTGTTCAGCTCCTGTGGTGGCTGCACCACTTCCTTGTTGAATATCGCAAGCATCTTTCACAACAAATTTTAACAAACTAACGTGATATTTGATCAAAAGATCGATCTCAATAATTCTCAAACCAAAATTTCATAAACCAGAGAAATTACAAAGGCACTCAACACAGAGATTCAGATACTGATGGAGAATAATGAGTCATTGTTGGGTTATATTCATATGTTGATATGCCACACAGTGGCGGCTGGGAGAAAGAAACGTGAAAGGGAAGAAGAAAGGAAGAAGTGGAAGCCAGGAAGGAAAGAGAAAGAGAAGAAAAAGAAAGAAAAGAAAAGAAAGAAAAGAAAAGAAAAGAAAGAAAAAAAAAGAAAAAAAAAAGAAAAGAAAAGAAAGAAAAAAAAAGAAAAAAAAAAGAAAAGAAAAAAAAGAAAAAAAAAAGAAAAAAAAAAGAAAAAAAGAATGGATTTATGGTTGATTAGTGTTTGAGGTCTTTGTGCAATTGGAAAGAAAAAAAATGGTTTGAGATTTCGTTTAGTTATCTTTAAACTCTAAATTATAATACATCATACATGTCTATTAAAAATGCTCTAAAGGACATAAATCCTAATATCTTAAAGAATATAGAGTATATAGGGTTTAATGCAATATTAGGACATATAAGTATATGGTTTAGTGTATAGATTATAGAGTATAAAAAATATACTAATTTTATTTAACAATATTTGTCTCCAGCGCGCATTATATTCATCACATATCACATGAAACCTACCATATAATTTGGTTTCTTCAATATTTTTTATCAATGTAGTAGATAATATGTTAAATAAACATATTGTAAAGTTTTATTCAAAATTTCCGTATTTTGATAGCAATTTCCGTCGTTTCCGTCTAATTTTTGTCGAAATTTAAAAATCTTCGAAATTTCCGTCGAAATTTCCATCGAAATTTCCTCAAAACTCGAAATTTTATTCCTTGATCACCTCATTTAAAAAAAAAAAAAAAAAAAAATTTCAATCCCCCAATCTACTACACTAATCCCAACCGAAAGACAGAAGAGAGAGATGGATATATGACATATGAACACGTGTGCCGCAGACTGACTCCGGTCCAAATACATAAGCAAACCACTAATCTTCGTTGTTCATACTTGTTTTAACCTCTGGCTTCCGTTTACTTATTAGACACAGAGAGAGACAAACGAAGCAAGAGCTTCAAAGACCCAAACTTTGATCGCCGAACAGTTCTGGGATTCCGGCCATTCCTCACCGGAAACGTCAGATTCCGGGGAAAATGGTGGCCAAGAGCTCGCCGGACTGGCTTCCAGCCGGCTGGGCCGTCCAATTTAGAGTGCAAAAGACCGGTCGCAAAATTATGGTAATAGTAACGATTTTGTGCTCTTCTTCCTTCTAGGGTTTCGTTTACCAGCATTCAATCTTAGTTTTGGGTTCTTCAGCTTTTAATTGGTTCAATTCTAGTAGCTTCTGATTGTTGGGTGACTGACTGTTGACTGAGCTGAGCTACATGATCGAATGCTTGTGGTTTTGATTGAGTTAATTTGGGTATTTGTGCTCTCTTTAGCTTCATGCAAGTCCTATATGCTGGCTGCATGTTAGATGCACATGTCTTTGATGATGATGGTGTTGATGTTGGTATGTGAGTGTGCTTGTGTGTGTGAAATGCGTGCTTTGTTGATGGAAAGGGGTTGCATGTTGTTAGGGCATTATTGCACTGGTTTCAAGTTAGTAAATTTCGCATTTTTAGGATTTTGGGAAGATTTCTGTTTTGGAATCAATAAATTGACTTAAAATGCATATTATAGTGGTATTTAATGTGGTTGTTTATGTGCTTCAGGACAAAAATATAGCTCGTAAGGGAATATTATTGTCGGTTTTCGGGATTTTGGAATTTTGGCAATCTTAATTTGTATTATCTTTGTCTGTGTTTAATTCCAAAAATGATATGTAGACAGTATTAGTGGGTGGCGACCTGAAATAATTTGAGAATGCTTTGTTGAGCTGAGTTGAATGCTGGAGTGCATGAGGTGTTATTGATGGATCTTGTTGGACATAAATGATACTATAGTTTGTTTAAAAGTGAAGATGACTCACTAAAACTCTCTATGTGATTTACTTTGTGATTTTGGTTTTGATGAGTGACATAATGCTGGAACTGGAAGCAGTTGCCAAATGACCGTTATGATTGTTTTATATGTGAAACTTCCCTATAAATAGTTACTGTATACGTAAATTAAAACAAGAAAGATATTACTGAACTAATTTGGAAAATATAGAATCAAAATACTGTGTCAAGGTGCTATCGTGAGGATCATAATCACGTTGACATTTGCAGTTTTATACCAATTTGGAAACTGGGAAAAAGTTCTTTTCTAAGGATGACGTTATGCGCCATATCAAAATGGCAACTACTCACGGTGAAAAGCCTCAGCCAACTACTATGCACACCAAGAACCACTCAGAAAAAATCCCTTCGCAAGTGAGTCTTTTTTTTTTTTTTTGGGTTTTTCTCTAAACCATTTTCTAGATTCATCTATTTGATTGGTCATTGTTTGTTATCGACAGCTCATAGCGAACACAAAGGAATATCCTGATTGGTTACCTAATGGTTGGAAAGTGGAAGTGAGAACACGAAAGACTGGTGTGCATGTTGGAAGAGAGTACAAGGTAACATTTATGCCCATATTTAATAATAGTTTTGGGTATATTGCATTGTCGTCAATTGAATTTAGACTTACCACCTTTTTCTTCCCTTTTTTATTATAAGGTCATCATTAGTAGCTGCCTTCTTTTTAATTTGACCAAGGGACTCCTAGGTTGTTATCACTCTTGATTTAGCTTGTATTCCAAAATGCATGGTTGGCCCTGCACATGCACATTGACATGCATCTGAGATTTTTCAAGGTTCAATATTTACGCTTTTGTTAATGACTTGATTGCAATTTTAATGGCAATAAAAATTGTGGTATATCAGATATGTATCATTCAAAACTTAGCCATACGGTATCCCGACATGGTTGGGCACATAACAAATACTATAAACTTTTTAACAAATATATGGGTACAAATGTTATGTTGTATATAAGATGATAAACATTCAAAAAATGCTTAACCATCTAGTGATTTATTCCTTTCCTGATGTAGGTTAGAATAAGTTTTCAGACAATATTTTTAGTGGTTTGAAGGATCTATGCATTAAACCATATCAAATCGATTTTCATCTCAAATTTCACTGCATTTGTTCATGCATGGTGCGACTATTGACTTTAATGGTAACAGTTAATTAAATCTTCACCCAAGATTTTAGTAAGCTAGAATTCTGGCAATTGTTTATGTCTTAACCATGTCTGGAAAACTTCTTATTTCATTGATAAACTATAATATCTCATTTCCTCATCCATTCATTAAGTGATTGAATGTTACTGTATCCTGTGGTTTTGTGCTTTTTGGTGTTACAAATATAAGAACGAGAAAGAATAGGTCTATCTGATGTTACAAAATTACTCTTTTAGCTTTACTGTTGAAGTTGATAATAATTATGAAGAAAATTTGAGGAATCTTTCTAATTATATGTTGACTCCAGCACTACGCATTCCCGTTATTGCTAATGGAAGTGTATTCCTATTTCCTATTGCAGTGTTACATTGATCCGTTTACAGAATGTACATTCTATTCCAAGCCAGAGGTATTTCGGTATCTCAAAACTGTAAAGCGCAAGAACTTCAAATCCAGAAATCTCAAAACTGTAAGCCACAAGAGATGCATAATGAAGAAGAAGACTGTCTCTACCGTGAAGTCGACAAGCAAAGTTTGTTCCCTTCGATATTCTCATGCTGTAATTCCTTTTTGTTATTTGTCTGGATGGGAAAAGAATACTAAAAAGACCCAGAAAGAAAATCTTCAACCATAGGTGCATTATAATACTTTTACCATGCAGTTCATGATTAGAAATCCTCAATCCAGAAGAAATCAAAACCTAACTACAATCAATTTTCTTTATAAGCGTGTTCTATGAAGTTAGCATGCCTATGTGATGTAATCTTTTTAATGATCAAAATTTACCATTTGAAAGTCCTGATTAAATAATCTGCATTTTTTCCCTTCAATCTCATTCCATCTTTTTAAATGGTAGAAAAGTTTAACATGAAGAAATGATTTTTAAATTTACTTTATTGTTTTACCTTTTCATATGATTGAGTTATTTGCCTAGGCCATTGTATCTGGGTCCTCCAATATATATAAATCAAAGAATGGCAAAGTGATATAAGATTTCCAAGCTAAGTGATAGCCTGCTTTCTACCATAACTATTGGAATTTGAGTGGATTATAGAAACGGGTTTCTAATGAACTACTTGTTTTATGAGATTATTGGGTATAAATATAATTTTGTGGGATTTCTGGGATCTGTTTTTCCCACTAACATTCAAATTTTATGGCGATACCTGAAAGATGATAAGCTACTTGGCCATTAGAGCCTTGCAATGACTAAGATAAATAATGTGAGAGTCCAGCCTGCCAAACATTCAATTGCTGTACCTGCATATTCCTGCAAATAATTTATACTGTAGCACTTCTGCTTCTCTTAAGAATTTTTGCGCACTGGGGATTCTTTTGTAGGTCATCTTATGGGTTCTTCTAAGTGCAAAAACCAAGTTGGATGTTTGCATCCATATTTAGATTGTATACTGTAGTTCTTGTACTGTGAGAAAGAAAAATCCTAAACTGTATCTGAGGAACTCATCCTAAGCCTGAGGTGCCCTGATATTAATGACAACTCACTTCCATATGGAAGCATGAAAGTGTTAGTGTTAGGGCACCACTTACAACAAGTTTCATTGGATGATATAATGACGCTACAGACTGATTGCATTTGGAATTTCATGTTATTACATTTGTTTAATCAGGAATGCTGCTCTGATTGTTGATCTGTAATTCAGGTTTCCGTTGAGAAGCATAATGTCGAGGATTTACCACCAGGGTGGATAAAAGAGATCAAAGTTAAAAAGGTTGCAAATCGACTTAGAAGAGACCCGGTATAAAATCAGTTACTCTAATACTTATTTACGTTAATTCTGCTTCAGACCCTCTATCTCTCTCTCTCTCTCTCTCTCTCTCTCTCTCTCTCTCCACTCATTAACTTGTGTATGTGTACCTTCCATGCGTAGTATTTCTTGAGTAATAATGCCAACTAATTGCAGTCTATTCTAACCAGTTATGTACTTATAGATTATATATTGATTTTATTGGTTCATTCCTTTTGACAGTATTACACAGATCCAGTGACTGGATATGTATTCCGTACCAAAAAGGATGTTATACATTATCTAGAAACTGGAGAGATCAGTAAACATGCATTTAAACGAAAGAATATGTGCACCAATGATCTGGAAGTGATTAATGATGAAATTGCAGTAAGTATGAGTGTCATTTGTTTTTTTCGTCATCAATGTTCTCTTTGACCTTTTGTTCACTAGTATGTTTTCTCTAATGGTTTTATGCTTGATGATATCAGTTTTTGAATTTATACCATGTCAAAAATCAGAATAAGTATTGTTGTATGTCTTAAACACTTTAGTTTTGGAAAAAAAATAATATGGTTACTTGAAAAATAATTGACCATGCCAGATAATTTGTGATAACTAACATGAGCAAAAACACTATAATAAAGTTTCAAGTGATTTATTATTTTTCTTTTCCTGTCAGACAAGTGATATTATTTTATGCTACCTTAGAAAACTTGACCAAAACATGTTCCAAGTTAAGCCGGAGAGTACTTGGTAGAATTTGGGATAAATAAGGAGTTCTCTATATTTTTCTGATACTTTTGGTTGTATAACATAATTATTATGGATTCCTAAACAAACTACATCTGTCATCCAAAAAGGAATACAACTTTCGCAATCATGTAGCTGTGACATCTTTCTTGCATTGTGAGTTTTCCATTTTCAATGTTTTTGATCCTGCTTCAAACATATCTGTCTTTCTTAATTGTTTTGGAACATTGTTTTTGCTTTGGGTAGCATTTTTTTGATGTTCTTACAAGGTCAGTTTCAAGCATATTAACTTATTCCCATTTTAGGGTATGGTTGAATTACCCCATCCATAAATAAAGCTGTTGGATTACCTTTTGTTTCACACTTTTTTCGTTTTCCTTCTGTTTACCCATCTCTAAAAGAATTAGAAGGTATTTAGAAATTTCCTTAATGAATGACACCAAGGACCTCCAACTCAAAACTGATGCCTCTTTATAAGTTATAACTATAACCAGATGGGATGTGTCAGGCTTTCATAGCAAACCATTTTTATTTCTTAAATCAGTTTACCATTATATATGTGCATTTGGGATATTTTACAGGATGAAACTTTAATATTATACTTATTCTGCTTTTCTGTTATCTTAGCCGTCATCTGCAACTAAAAGGCAAAAATTAAAGCACCCTGTCACCGGGCAACAGCTTTCTGGAGGTGAGAGGTCAATAGATGACATCACAGCTAGCACTAAGGAAGAATGTGCCAACACTAAGGAAGATTGTTCTCCAAACAGGTCATCACAGCCAAAAGCTGAACTCTCTGACAAATGCGAAGGCAAAAGGTCATTGCGTGAAGTTGAAGCTTCCATGAAAGGTCCAGGAAAAATGATCTTTTCTGATGAGCCTGCTTCGAGTCCTGCTGATAATACCCTGAATGAGAAGAATGCACTTGAGACACTGATGGAAAAAAGCAATGTCAGAAGAGCCCAAAGAGATTCTAGCAAATCAAAAACCAAGGAAAAGTTTAATTTGCCTTGTCGATCTTCAAAACGACTTGCTGGGATTGAACCAGAGCAGGTAGCGAACTTGGTTTCCAGCGAACGAGCTCTTCAAGTTGCAACTAGAAAGTCTAGTAAAAGTGATGCCAGTCAAGATGCAGGTCTGGCTTCAGCTCTTCAAGTTACAACTAGAAAGTCTAGTAAAAGTGATACCAGTCAAGATGAAGGTTTGGCTTCAGCTGATGTCAGTCAAGATGCAGGTTTGGCTTCAGCTCTTCAAGTTACAACTAGAAAGTCTAATTTAAGTGATGCCAGTCAAGATGCAGGTTTGGCTTCAGCTCTTCAAGTTGCAACTGGAAAGTCTAGTATAAGTGATGCCAGTCAAGATGCAGGTTTGGCTTCAGATCTCTTTGTAAATAGAGCATCTCAACAGCTTGGGGCTGCATCAGAGACAGAGGTTGCACATCAAACTTTAACTGACGTAAACTCGACATTACATGGAGAACCATTGAACAAGGGCAAGATGCTGCTCAAGGACCAAGTTTCCAGGGAACAAGCTCTTCAAGTTGCAACTGGAAATTTTAGTAAAAGTGATGCCACTCAAGATGCAGGTTTGGCTTCAGATCATTCTGTAAATAGAGCATCTCAGCAGCTTGAGGTTGCATCAGAAACAGAGATTGCACGTCAAACTTTAACTAACATAAACTCTACATTACATGGAGAGCCATTGAACAAGGGCAACAGGCCGCTTGATGAACTAGTGGTTCCTAAAGAACAACATCAAATGTTGGAAACTGAGAAGCCAGAACCACAGCTCTCCTTTCTGTTTGGCTCAGACCCTTGCCTAGAATTTGCATTCAAAACCCTTACAGGGGAATTGCCAATAGCTGATACTGTGGATACCAGGCCTATTTTGAAACCTGCAGCTAATGTACTGCAAAAAGAGAACTCTCTTGAAAGTGGGATGGAAAAGAGCTACAATAGAAAAACAAAGGCTATTTCGAACAAATCCAAGAAAAATAAAGAATTTAAGTTGCCTCAACGGTCTTCAAAACGGCTTGCTGGGGTTGAACCTGAGCTACTGGCCAATACTATGTCCAGTGAGCGAGCTCTTCGAAGAGCAACTGAAAAGTCCCCTAGAATTAAAGCCATCCCAGCTGTGGATTTGGCAGATGAAACATCCCAGCAGCTTGTGGCTGGGCCAGAGGCTCCTTGTACTACTACTACAAGTGCTGCAATGCATGAGGACCCATCAAACAAGAGTGAGAAGTCTCTTGAGGACCAAGCTGTTCCTGAGGAGAAACAACAGAAGTTTGAAACTGATAAAGCAGATGTTGGGAATCCAGAGCCACAGTTCTCTTTCCCTTTCGCAGATTCTTGGTCTGACCCATGCATAGATTTTGCATTTAAGACTCTTACAGGTGCAATACCAATAGAGGATGATTTGTTTCAGGGATGCTTCCAAGATAAACTTGACACCTCTCACAACCATAGAGATAGCTTGGCACTACCAGATTTTGGCTCACCTAGCTTTTTCCAAAATGATATTTCACCTCAGTTTGATGCACCAGAACAATCTGTTTCAGGTCAACAGTTATCCATGAATCCTTCATTCCCGCCCGCAGGAAATGTTAGCTTGTCAAATTGCAATGGGGTTGGTTCACAGAAGCCTTGCTTAGGAGGCAATAAAGTAAAGTCATAGAAGCAAGGTAGTCCCTGTCTGTGATAGTACCCAGGTTTTTATCAGTTATACATTTTGAGACCTTTTAGCTGTATGTCAGTATGTGTTTTATGATGTTAGTAATGAATACCATCTAAAGATAACATTTATTTGCAAGAAGTGATTGTATCTTTTTGCTATGTATTGACTGTAGAGAGAGAATCAAGGGAGTCTCTCTGGTCACAACAGTTGTAGGTCTTAGTGACTGACAGATAAATGGATCATAGTGCTTTTTACTGAATGATGATGTTATGTTGTTGATTATCTCTGATTATTGGAAGGGATTTAGGCACCCATCATGTGCTTATCAATTAGACACAAAAATTAAATTTGTACTCCCACTACCACAAAATGAAAGCAAATTAATTGAAATTTCCAACTTGGCAAACGTGCAAGTCCCTTTTTGCTATTTTTCATTTTATTTCCGTTTTCTACACAAAAGCTTTTTGCCACATTTCCTACTTGGCAAACGTGCAAGCCCGGCGCAATTATATAGCATTGATTTATTAAACCGAATAATCTGATATTTTAATGTTGCTTTCATGCTTTGAGTTTGTTTAATTCTGTTTATTTCCATATTTATCCAATGTTAATGGTTATGTGAATTGCATGAAAGAAGCAAACTTTGGTAATAGACCCTATATATTAAACTTCCCAAACTGAATGATATTAATGACAAAAAAGCAATTACAAGTAAAATGGCCATAGGCCTGCAAGAAAACTAGAAATACTAAACTCCTAACTAGCAACAAGTTTGCATCTGAAAGCTGAGAAGTACCAACATATCCTTAAATTTCTTGACTCTTGAATCAGATCTATTTTCATGGAGAGATTTCAAATCTAAAGATTTAAGTAAACGAATTTGATTGCAAAACATTTTCCATTTGTTTATTCATGAACAGTCACACACATGTACACCTATAAATAGTAACATTGCAAAACAGCATATATACAAACTATTAGAATTGATTAGGCAAAAATGAGTACTTATCTAACCAAGATGATCATAGCCATTTTGAAAGTACTTGTTTGTAGTGATAACGTTCATTATCAGAGCAATTAAATTACACTGTAGGTGACTGACTGTCTTTTATACATGCCATTAATCACTAATCAAGACTAACTAATCATCATCAGGTAGCTAATCATCACACTCTAACTAATTACTAACACTAACGAATCAAACTAACAATAACACATTGGCCAAAAAAAAAAAAAAATTAACAATAACACAATATAACAGCTCAGCAGAAATGTGTGGACCCACCTGCGATACCATATTGGATGAGGTGGACCCTTGCATTCGTTACCGACTGCAAGTAGATGCAGCTCCTCCACTCCCCTGGTGATTAAGGCCAACTGCACATGCAGAATCTGACTCAACAATAACTTCTAATTCAAATCCCAAGCTGTCCTGATGCCATAAAAATAGATCCATTTTCCAAATTCACCACAAATAGACCCATTTTCCAAATCTCAGCCTCCAAAATAGACCCATTTTCCAAGTGATTTTCGTTTCTTGTGCTGGGTTCGAAGATTTAAAGGGAAAGAGTTCAACAGTATGGCAATTGAATAAATAAAGAGGGCTGTTATTTGTACACCTTTTTTTTTTTGCACACCTCTATTAAAAACAAAACAAAACAAAACAAAAAGACTATATAGCCCCTCCCTTCTTTCTCTCTCTTTTTTCTCTCGTTCAGACCCCCTTTTTTCTGTTTTTTTTTTTTCTTCTTCTTCTCCAACCCTTCCCTAGCCAACCCCTCACCTGTCGGTTTCGTTCGACAGGTAACCGCCTAACAAACCTGGTTCGTTCGGTGGGTACCTGACGAACAAAACAGCCAGGTTCAGCACTAGTCTGCCAAACCTGCATTTTTTTTTTAAGTTGGTGTTACGGGGAGGAGGAGGAGGAGAGAGAAATACGAGGGTCGGTCCTGCGGGGAGGAGAGAGAGAGAGAGAGAGAGAGAGAGAGAGAGAGAGAGAGAGAGAGAGAGAGATGGAGGTGGTCGGGTGAGGAAGAAGAGTAAGAGGGAGGTGGTCGGTGAGGGAGGGGAAGGGAGGGAGGTTGTCGGGGTGGGTGAGGGAGGGGGAGGGGCTGGGATGGCAGAGGCTTGCGGGTGGCTGGTTTCAACATTTTTTTTTTTTGTTCTTTGTTTTTTTTTAATTTAAAAATTCACATTTGGGGTGGGGTGTGTAGTGTTTGGATTAGGTGGGTGTGTAGTGAGAAATTTTGGTGAGATTAATGAGGTTGGGGTATTTTGGTAATGAAAGGGGTGTGTAAAAGAGAAATTTTAAATTTTAGAAGATGGTAGGAGGTGTGTAAGAGAAAAATGTGTGCAAATAGCAGCTCTCTAAATAAAACGAATAAACTCTCTCTCTCTCTCTTCCATATAATATTCTCTTAACATACTGAATTTTTAGTAATGAATCAACTTAATTAATAACTTATAAAGTCTGTTTTGTGCGTGACATATAGTGTTTTCACTTTTGAAGGTAACGTACGTATGATATTGGTCTCCTTGGTTTTCCTCTTTGATCTTTCAACGCCTAACAGTAATCAAATTCATTGCATCAGCTTTGCAGTCTTTTTCTTTATTCAAATGTTTGGCATAAAGTGACAAACCAAGGATGATTCAATATCCATTTGACCTTATCCCTTCCATATGTAAAATAATGTAGACTTTTCACAGCTGTTGTATGTGTTGTGACACCTACACGTACGTACTACCTGCAATATAATTATATAATTAATCTGAGTTTAACTGACTTAATAATTGATTAATTACTGCTAATCCATTTCTAAAAGATCACCATCTTTATTCAAGGCATTTTATGTTGTACAGTACCTAAGTACAACAACAACATAGAAACATGCATTCATCAGTCATCACCCATCTAAACGCGCGCGGACACATACATTACAATAAATAGAAATTTTGTTACAATTAAGTCTCAAATTAAAATATTGTTCAAAGTTTATACAGAATTTTCATATAAATATCATGTACGGCGTAAGTTTTTGTGAATTTAGAGGCAAAACAATCATAAAATTTTAATTTTGATCTTGATTGTAACAAAACAAAATTATTAAAACTCGATTAAAAAATAAAACTATAGAGCCCAAGTGAAATAAGGGGAAATTGATTATTTGCCCATTTCTAAAAGATCACCATCTTTATTCAAGACATTTTATGTTGTACAGTACACCTAAGTACAACAACACACCACAACAACAACATAGAAACATACATTCAATCATTCATCACTTATCTAAACATAAGCCCAAAAGGCCCAATATATATATACCCTGATACCCAGTAGACCCTTTACTCCTCACTCTTGCCACTTCCCATCTCCAAAGGGAAATTATGGTTCCCACCAGGGCAGAAGACAACCTTATAGTTAGTCCCACCAGGGCATGTAAATGTGCTTGTAGGGTCATCCTGAGGGTAACTATAAGCATCACGGCACCTATCCTTGAAAAACCTTGAGAAGTTGGTCGGTCCACAAGTCCCTTGCCCTTGTGTGCAACAATATTCATTGGTCTTGTAAACAGTGCAAGGGTTGTTGCACCCACCTGGTACCCTTAATTCGTTGGGACACTGCCCGTTGATGTCTGCGGTGCACCGAATTCCCCTACACCCGCCTGAGGTTGGGCTGAAGTCCATGGGAATGTTGAAGCCATCAACAAGGGAGATGTCAATGAAGTCCATGTTGCCAAATTGGTTAAGGGCATATTCTGCCAATGTGTTTGGAGGGACACCCCATCCCTTGCACTCTAGGGACCCACAATCCCCGGTTTCACAACGGCCGCGACCACTACCATCAAAGTTGCATTTCGTTCGGCCCCATATGCGCGCCATGGCCGTGCCAGCGGCGACATTGAGAGTCCAAGTTTGGCCGCGCTCTAGGCGGCGGCCACCTCCAGGGGAGGCCGCTGCCCAGACCGTGTAAGGACATTCGTTGCGGATGTCAAAGGTGGCTGCATGGGAGGAGATGAAGAAGAGGCTGAAGAAGAAGAGAAGGGACACTTGGAGGTTCTCCATGGAACTCATGTTTTGGGATTTCATACTTTGCTACAACTCGGTGTGTTATAATGAGATATATAAAGTGTTTATATAGATGGGTGGGGGAGGCTTTTGGGTTAATGTGGATAATTACAAGTGTACATTTTCAGTCAAAAGTGAAGGTGGCTACTCAATTGTGCTACGTGCCCCATAAATTAATTGCACCCTTTAATGTAGACAAAGACAAAAGAACTAATGTAGATCAAGTAAAAGCAAAAAATAAATAAATAAATAAAGAGAAGAAAAATCAACTAGATAACGTACTAGTTGAGAAAACATTGACAAAGTAGCTAGAAACATGCATGCACTAACCATCATCATATCAGCTTCTGGCTGCTACTTCTCTATGAAGTGACTTAATGTTATAAAAAATTTGATGTTATAAGATAAAAATTAATAATCAGGAATATTAAGGATCATATGCTACTGACTATTACAACTTGGTCAAGGCTTAACAATTCATGACTTACATTTTTATATAATTGATCCATTAATGTCAGAAGACAAATTGATGAATACAATTAATTCAACATGCTGAGTTAAAATTGAGTACTGAAACATACAGGAACACTTACATGTACGTAATGATATGACACGTGTAAAATAGGACCAGGATCATCACCGACACCATCCCTACTTTTAGAGCATGTAATATACATAATATATATATATATATACATATATAAAGCTATAATTAAAGGTCGACCACGTACTACAAGAAAGTTGTGGACAAGAAAAAATTATAAGAAAGTTAGGTTGGTCACCACTCTTAAAGAAAATCTGCAGCCTTGGTGGCTTTAGTATTATCTCTGTCAAGGTATTTCTAGGAATATTCTACTTGTGCTAAAAATAACATATTCCTAGAATATCTTTTCCAATTAACAGTGATCGATCATTGTATCAGGATA
Organism: Dryas octopetala; assembly: GCF_963921425.1. Classification (NCBI taxonomy): domain Eukaryota; kingdom Viridiplantae; phylum Streptophyta; class Magnoliopsida; order Rosales; family Rosaceae; genus Dryas; species Dryas octopetala. The sequence goes on along the minus strand of NC_141374.1, from coordinate 10,915,183 downwards.
ACGTTTTCTTACCATAGAAAATGCTATTTTCCCTACTATGATTTGATTATCAAAATGAATTACAGATTCTAATAAAGATGCAACTTGATTCATAATGCTTTATTATTTGTTCAATGATAAAATATTTATTTACTAAATTTTGTTCATCAAATAAACTAACATGTACTATTAATTTCATTTATTTAAATTTAAGTTTATATTAATTCGACTTCATTTATGTGTGAACAGTTATACACTGATATGTATACAAATATGTTCTCATTTGATAAACAGATTTTAAATTAAGTTAATTAATAATCTAATAATATCACATTAAGGAATTAAATTATTAAAACTCGATTAAAAAAACAAAACTATAGAGCCCAAGTGAAATAAGGGGAAATTGGTTATTTGCCCATTTCTAAAAGATCACCATCTTTATTCAAGACATTTTATGTTGCACAGTACACCGAAGTACAACAACACACCACAACAACAACATAGAAACATACATTCATCACTTATCTAAACATAAGCCCAAAAGGCCAATATACCCTCATACTCATTAGACCCTTTACTCCTCACTCTTGCCACTTCCCATCTCCAAAGGGAAATTATGGTTCCCACCAGGGCAGAAAACAACCTTATAGTTAGTCCCACCAGGGCATGTAAATGTGCTTGTAGGGTCATCCTGAGGGTAACTATAAGCATCACGACACCTATCCTTGAAAAACCTTGAGAAGTTGGTCGGTCCACAAGTCCCTTGCCCTTGTGTGCAACAATATTCATTGGTCTTGTAAACAGTGCAAGGGTTGTTGCATCCACCTGGTACCCTTAATTCTTTGGGACACTGCCCGTTGATGTCTGCGGTGCACCGCATTCCCCTACACCCGCCTGAGGTTGGGCTGAAGTCCATGGGAATGTTGAAGCCATCAACAAGGGAGATGTCAATGAAGTCCATGTTGCCAAATTGGTTAAGGGCATATTCTGCCAAGGTGTTTGGAGGGACACCCCAGCCCTTGCACTCTAGGGACCCACAATCCCCGGTTTCACAACGGCCGCGACCACTACCATCAAAGTTGCATTTGGTTCGGCCCCATATGCGCGCCATGGCCGTTCCAGCAGGGACATTGAGAGTCCAAGTTTGGCCACGATCTAGGCGGCGGCCACCTCCAGGGGAGGCCGCTGCCCAGACGGTGTAAGGACATTCGTTGCGGATGTCAAAGGTGGCTGCATGGGAGGAGATGAAGAAGAAGCTGAAGAAGAAGAAAAGAAGGGACATTTGGAGGTTCTCCATGGAACTCATGTTTTGGGATTTCATACTTCGCTACAACTTGGTGTGTTATAATGAGATATATAAGGTGTTTATATAGATGGATGAGGGAGGCTTTTGGGTAAATGTGGATAATTACAAGTGTACGTTTTCAGTCAAAAGTGAAGGTGGCTACTCAATTGTGCCTACGTGCCCTATAAATTAATTGCACCCTTTAATGTAGACAAAGACAAAAGAATTAATGTAGATAAAGTAAAAGCAAAAAAACTAAAGAGAAGAAAAATCAACTAGATAACGTACTAGTTGAGAAAACATTGACAAAGTAGCTAGACACATGCATGCACTAACCATCTTCAGCTGCTGGCTGCTACTTCTCTATGATGGGACTTGATGTTATAAAAAATTTGAGGTTATAAGATAAAAATTAATAATCAGGAATATTAAGGATCATGCTACTGACTATTACAACTTGGTCAAGGCCGGCTTAACAATTCATGACTTACATTTTTATATAATTGATCCATTAATGTCAGAGGACATATTGATGAATACAATTAATTAAACATGCTGAGTTAAAATTGAGTACTAAACATACAGGAACACTTACATGTACGTAATGATATGGCACGTGTAAAATAGGACCAGGATCATCGATCACCGACACTATCCCTACTTTTAGGGCATGTAATATACATACTATATATATTAAGCTATAATTAAAGGTCGACCACGTACTACAAGAAAGTTCTGGCCAAGAAAAAATTATAAGAAAGTTAGGCAGGTCACCACTCTTAAGAAAATCTGCAGCCTTGGTGGCTTTAGTATTATCTCTGTCGAGATATTTCTAGGAATATTCTACTTGTGCTAAAAATAAAATATTCCTAGAATATATTTTCCAATTAACAGTGATCATTGTATCACGATAACGTTTTCTTACCATAGAAAATGCTGTTTTCCCTACTATGATTTGATTATCAAAATGAATTACAGATTCTAATAAAGATGCACTTGATTCATAATGCTTTATTATTTGTTCAATGATAAAATATTTATTTACTAAATTTTTTTCATCAAATAATTAAACCGTCACGATTAATTTTATTTATTCAAATTTGAGTTTATATTAATTCGACTTCATTTATGCATGAACAGTTATACACTGATATGTATATAAATATGTTCTCATTTGATAAAGAGATTTTAAATTAAGTTAATAAATAATATAATAATATCACATTAAGGAATTAAATTTTCAATTTTGAAAAATTTTGAGGGTTAAAAAATATGAAAATTTAGATTTTGTTGAAAATTTAGACTCAAATAATTAAAATTTTTAACAAAATTTTCACAATTTCGATTCGATAATATTTTACGTGACGATTATGATCACATCTGGCTCGATCTCACCAAAAACAATGATAAAAGAAGACAAGTTAGGAGACTTATTTCACTGAAAAAGACGAGACAACTAGCCTGACCAAAAAAAAAGGGAAACAATGAGCCAAGAAATCAAATTACGAGACACACACACACATATATATATATATATATATATATTTCTAGGAAGAGGAATTTATATATTTTCTTTGCGTAAGCAGCCAAAGAAGCAAATTACGAGACTACACTGCAAACATCACGCAATCAATTCCATGCTTCATGCTCATCCACAAGCATCTCTTATTTGAAACAAACAAAAAGGAAAGCAAGAGTGGAACTTTGAGTTTAGGAGAAATTCTAAATGCATAATCAATAATTGTCTGTTAACTTTCCAAAATCATAAAATTCTACGAAATAAGAAAATAGAGGTGGGTGGAGCTGGAGTTTTGTTTTATTTTGTTAAATGTTTCTTCAAGGTCAACGAGGAATTTTTAAAAAATAGAGCGTAAAGTTAGAATAATTATGGTGGGTGCACTTAGAACTACTCTATTGAGTGTAGAGTATGGAAAATAAGCGCTCTACTACGTGGTATAAGCCCCTATATTTCTGTGTGTTGAGTCTGTTGACACATCACATGCAAAAGACGCAACAAAAACGAAATCCAAAAGGAAAATGATGATGCAATGCTTGTGAACTAATTTGGATGAACTAATTAAGAAAAACTTTGTTAAACATAGTAATTGCTTGCTTGGATAATTATTAATTATGACTTTGTTTACATAATGCACACCATTATATGTGTGGCTGACAAAGCCAAACTTTTATTGCATCAGAAACATAATCTGCTTCGTACAGCAGCTGCTTTCAAGGACAGAACACAACCCTATAGTTCGTCCCACCAGGGCAAGTAAACGTGCTTGTAGAGTCATCCTTAGGGTAGCTATAAGCATCGCGACACCGATCCTTAAAAAACTTGGAAAAATTTGTGGGTCCACACTTTCCGGAGTTACAACAATATTGGTCCGTCTTAAACACAGTGCAAGGGTTGTTACACCCTCCAGGTGCCCTTAACTGATTGGGACACTGCCATTGATATCAGCCGTACATTGAATCCCCCTAGTGCACCCATTAGAGGTGGGACTAAAGTCCATTGGGACATTAAACCCATCAACCAGAGAAATATCAAAGAAATCCAAGTTGTTGAATTTGTTATGTTAAAATTAAGATTTTTCCACAAGATCAGATAAGAAGGAAGAAAGACTTTTCTACCAAATGTGGAGAATAATGTGGAGCAATGTCCCATATCGGAAAACTAGAGCTTAGCATATGTGTTTATAAGTCTTGGGCCTCTCCACCTATTGCCAATTAATTTTGGGTTGGATGCTCTAATTCTATCAGAGAATAATTCTATATATATTTGGAAATATTTTTCGGTCAGATTATAAATTTGAACTATTAATTAACTTGAATTTTACTTAAATGTATGAATCTAAATTTAGAGTCTAGTAACATAATATATAATATCCTATATGAATAGAAAAATGACCATTTATGAAATGGTGGTTGAATTCAACTTGTGCAAATTAAAGTGGGACTTATCAGAGTAGTGAGAAATTTAGAACCGAATCAAGTATGGAAGAACGACCTATAAAGTCTTGAAGAAATTAATGTCTCAATTCTAAAGAAGCGAGATATTTCCAGTATATCAAGTCACTTGCGCCTTCTTTCCACCCAGCCACATTCATGAATACACATCGTTATTGCTACAAGCTAGTCTATGAGACCAACTAACAATATTAATGCTCGAACGTACACAAGATGTAGAACTAGAACTAATATTTCCAGTGGTACTCGATGGCTCTTAAGACTTTCTTTGAACAAAATAAGATGAGGACTTTAAATAAAAATTCTAATTATGTAATAATGATCATAAAATAGAATCATTTATGTAATAAGTGAATTAATTACATTCCAATGCATGCAAGCATTTATATTTGATCTAACAGCTAAGAAATAGGTTCTCGATCAGTTACATTTTGTAAAAGAATAGTACGTTGTATATATATACAGGCCTTTCAGGTGTGGAATCCCACATTTTGTGTTAAATATGGGATGGAGCGGATGGGCCCACTCCATATAGCTTTTCAACAATCCGAATCGTCTATTTTTTAAATCTCTATTCATAGATCATCCTTACAAAAAATTAGTCAAATTAAAAATTATTTGTCTATCTAACTTTAATCAAATAAATAGACGAATCAAATATTTTCGATAAAACCATCTATTTGTTTGATCAAAGTTAAAAAGACAAATGATTTCTGATTTGGCTAATTTTTTGCAAAGATGATCTATGAATAGATGCCTAAAAAATAGACGGTTTAGATTGTTGAAAAAACTATATGAAGTGGGCTCATCCGCCCTATCCCACATTTAACACTAAGGAGGGTGTATTCAATTAGGATTTTAAATGACTTTGGTGGAATTAAAAAGTCTGGTGGTATTCAATCAAAATTTTTAAAGAGTTTATAAAAGTCTGGTGGTATTCAATCAATACTTTTAAAAAATCTATGGTATTCAATTAAGACTTTTAGAAAGTCTATAAAAGTGACATGATATTCAAAAAGTCATTGACTTTATTAAATGATAGACTTTAAAAGACTTTCAAGGACTTTGTATTGTAAATTATATTATATCAAAATCAATAATTCTCCAGCGTTCCCCCTGCAGATTTCAAAAGATTTCAAATATTAAAAAGTTATTAAAAAAGTGGTATTTATTTTTTTAAAGAGTGATGCTAAACCCCCTAATCTTATTTTTTCACCCACCTCTTAATTTATTTTTTTTCTAATTACTATATCCTCTTATATTAATTTTCTTTTTCTCTTATATTAATTTTCTTTTTCTCTTATATTTAATTGACTCCTCATCCTGGGTTGGAACCAATAACGTTGCCACAATGCAATGTAACAGCAAGATATTCAAACCAACCACTTCACGGTTTTTAAGTACTCAACAAAATCACAAGATTATATATTCATAATTTGAGAAATAATGTTACCACCACATCAGATAATGTTCTCAACCTGTCAATTCAATTAGACAAATTCTAACAACTAGTTAAAACACAATATTTGACAGTCTAACAACATAAAAACATAAAATTCAAAACACTTACAATAAATTATGGAACAAAATAATTTTGGTCCCTACAATTCTAGCCCCAACTTTTTATATTGTTTGCAATATTATGACAATTTATAACACATGCATCTCGGTATTGAAGCTCATCCTCATTCTACTCACTTACGGAGGACAAAAAAATAAAAAACATATTGGAGAAATCCTAAAATAAATAATAAAAAATTATATCAAAGTTATTAGAAATCTATAAAAATCCTTCAAAATCTATGAGAAAAGTCAGGGAAACTCTAATAGAATTCTGTCAAAGTCTATGTGGAGTTTATGAAAGTCATTAAAAATCCATCAACTCTACCAAAGTCAATGACTTTTAAAAACTCTACAAAAGTCCATTAAAATCTTAATTGAATACACCCCTTAAATGTGAGATCTGACACTTAAAGCTCCTTTGATATATATATATATATATATTCTCGTGTTTAATGGTGATCTAAGGAGGAAAATTATGATGTGTGACATGACAATATGATTCAAACTATTTTACTTTTCTTCAGAAAAATTGTTAATCCTCCAATTTTTTGTTTTTGTAGAGTATAATATATAAATGCTACGTAGGATAGGAAAAAAAGATAACTGAAAAAAAAAAAAAAAAGTTTGCACAAATAGCTTATTCCTTTTCGTTCTCTTACCTGCCAAAAGTGTGTTGGGATCAGCCAAACCTCCGGCTCCCTCCACCCCCGAAAAAATGACAAAATAGAGAAAAAATAAAAATTGAAATGACAGAAGAGCAAGAAGTGAAGTTAATTATAAACATTTTCTTGATCTCCAACTCTGGCCATATAGAGACCAACTTTTGCACATAGAGGAGTCTTGCACTTATATATATATATATATATATATATATATATATATATATATATAGGGATACAATAGAGGTGTCCCTTCCAAACTATACAAGTACAAGATAAATATATGAATAACGTGAGAGTTAAGATGGGAGACTTGTGAAGTTGTTGATCCTTTGAACTTGGCGTGGATAAGGACGTACTGATCTTTAAATATATATAGACCCCAACCTTAGAAAGAAGATGTGAATCATGCCTAGCTTTTACTTTGATTAATTAATAGTACGTAGGACAGTGGAGCCGTGGAGGAGACAAAACCACAAAATCCCTTATTAAAACTTTTTGGACCCTTCCAAAAGAAAGCATATATAGAAGCATCAAGCGTGTCATATTTTAAGATTTCCAAGCATACAGAAGTACGTCTTGGGCACACTGACTTCATATTATATAAATGCATCCAAACGCATAAACCTATCCACAAATTAAGGATTATGGGACTGTTTGATTAGAGTTTAGCATATGTGCTCATAAGTCTTGGGCCTCTCGACTCATTGCCAATTGGTTTTGGGTTGGATGCTCTAATTCTATCATGGTATCAGAGCTTGGTTATCCGTGTGTAAGGCCCAACGGTCACACGTGCTCCCACGTCACCCAATACAATTTGTTCACGTGTAAGGCTCAAAATATCGCCACACGTGCGGGGGCGTGTTGAGAGTAATGTGGAGCAATGTCCCTCATCGGAAAACTAGAGCTTAGCATATGTGCTTATAAGTCTTGGGCCTCTCCACCCATTGCTAATTGGTTTTGGGTTGGATGCTCTAATTCTATCATGGTATCAAAGCTTGGTTATCCGCGTGTAAAGCCCAATGGCCACACGTGCTCCCACGTCACCCAATCCAATTTGTTCACGTGTAAAGCTCAAAATATCGCCACACATGCTGGGGCGTGTTAAGAGTAATGTGGAATAATGTCCACATCGGAAAACTAGAACTTTGCATATGTGCTTATAAGTCTTGGACCTCTCGACTCATTGCCAATTAGTTTTGGGTTTGATGTTATAATTCTATCACTATCAGACCTTCTCCATAAGCAAATAAGAAGACATATGGATCAATATATTAATTAGAAACAACTTTCTGAGACGTGGAGTTGATTATTATAAGTTTGTGTAACATAATACACATATTTATATGTGCAAACTTCAAACTCCTTTGAATAAAATTATTTATACCATATTTTATTAGCAGGTCATTGTATATTTAATTTCTTAAACAAGTGAAACTCACTTATATATGCGATTTTAGACAACTTCAATTAGAGAAGTAGGTAGTACATAATGTGATAGTTGTAAGTTGAAACATTACTCAACTTTTATTGCATCACAAGCATTTATTAATATCATAAACTAGGTGGCAGATGTTTTTGCCTCCTAGCTAGCATATTGTGCATGTAGAGGGAAACATGCATGAGCTAGTTCAAGGTCAGAAGACAACCCTATAATTAGTCCCACCAAGGCACGTAAATGTGCTTGAAGGGTCATCCTGAGGGTAACTATAGGCATCTGGGCACCTATCCTTAAAAAACTTTGAGAAGTTGGATCATTGATTATTATAAACTAGACTAAACATTGATGAGAAATATATAACTACATAGATATTGGAAGTATTGTAAGCCATCAAGTTCAGTTTTTGAGGTTAACTTTCCTTGAATTAAGGAATATTGACAAGTTCAATTTTTGAGGTCAATACTCATTAAATTAAGGAATATTGACAAGTTCCCTTTACATTAGTTAGTGCCTAAATCAAGGAGAGGTTGCGTGTAATCAACTCCTTGATTACACGCAAGCTCTCCTTGATTTAACGTAACCTCTCCTTGATTTAGGCACTAACGATGTAAAGGGAACTTGTCAATATTTCTTAATTTAAGGAGTATTGGCTTCAAAAACTGAACTTGTCAATATTCTTTAATTCAAGGAAAGTTAACCTCAAAAACTGAACTTGATGGCTTCCAATACTTCCAATACTTCCAATACTTCCAATAATAGACTAGTAGACCTCCCAAAAAATTTCATGGGAACTTTGTATATGTTTAGTCAAGTAATATGAGAGCTAGATATAGAGACACATTACAGGTATATAAAGAAAAAATATTGTATGTGACCGTAACACCCACGTGATGGAGACAAAAATTGATGGAGACCATGAAGAAAAATTGAGTGGCTTTAGTCTAATTGTTTGTGTGTACTTTTTCTTTTGGGATTAATTTATGGCCACATGCATGGTGACCAAAGATATTTCTGCACTGAACAGACTAAACATTGATGAGAAATATATAACTACATAGATATTGGAAGTATTGGAAGCCATCAAGTTCATCAAGTTCAGTTTTTGAGGTTAACTTTCCTTGAATTAAGGAATATTGACAAGTTCAGTTTTTGAGGTCAATACTCATTAAATTAAGAAATATTGACAAGTTCCCTTTACATCAGTCAGTGCCTAAATCAAGGAGAGGTTGCGTGTAATCAAGGAGGAAATATTGACAAGTTCCCTTTACATCAGTCAGTGCCTAAATTAAGGAGAGGTTGCGTGTAATCAACTCCTTGATTACACGCAACCTCTCCTTGATTTAGGCACTGACTGATGTAAAGGAACTTGTCAATATTCCTTAATTCAAAGATAGTTAACCTCAAAAACTGAACTTGATGGCTTCCAATACTTCCAACACTTCCAATAATAGACTAGTAGACCTCCCAAAAATTTTCATGGGAACTTTGTATATGTTTAGTCAAGTAATGTGAGAGTTAGATATATAGACACATTATAGGTATATAAGAAAAAAATATTGTATGTGACCGTAACACTACCACGTGGTGTTACTTAATCCGGCCATGTGTTATAATATAGGTGAACAATGGATTTATGAATTTAGGATTTACAGTTTTAGATCGATATTAATGATTTACACATTATAATTCTAATGAATTAGTCACATTAACACGTGATGTTATAGTCACAAATAATAATTTATCGGTATATAGGACGGTCTCATGCATGAAAGTTTTTATCCTGTACATACACTCACATCATTAATTTGATAAAGAAAAAAATTTGATATATGATGAGTGTAGTAGTACTCATTCTACAAACTCTAGTACTCGATCATGCTTGTCATGTCTTTAACCAAGCTAATTAGTCACGCCTTTGCTCTATCTATCATAGAGTAGTGTCATTTAGGGTAGCCCCGTCCGGCCTTCCCTCCATCAAATGAAGTATCTTTTTGTTTTTTTTGGCCATATCAAATGATGCATCATCTAAATGTTAAGCATCTTAAGTACTGATCTTTAATAATGACTTTAAGATGAGTCTAAATTTGAATAAAATAAAGCTCACTACAAGAAATGTGAGCAAAGCACATCCCTCATTGGTGGCACAAAATGGGGTGTCAATTGGGAACTTCAGTCCCTATTACCCAATTGACACCCATTTTTGTTAAAATCGAGACACTTCAGTCCTTATTGCCTAATTGCCACCCTATTCTATGCCACCAATGAGGGTGTGCTTTACTCATATTTTTTGTAGTGGCTACTATCATTTGATAAAAAAAAAAAAATTGATATATGATAAGTGTAGCAGTATTCATTATACAACTCTTATCTATCATGATTGCCATGTCTACAACCAAACTTAGCTGAGCCTTTGCTCAAAACTAGTAAATGCGGTTGGAAGAAGGTATATAGATGTTTTTCGTGATGGGAATCAACATTCACAAGAATTTATTACCAAACAAATAAATGAAAAAGCACTTTTAACATCATATTTATTTTAGTAATTATAAATAGCCACAACTAAGGAGTTAAATTTCGTTTTTTGAGGGTATGGAAATTTTAACACTAGTTCATGAATTTTTCGCCGAAATTTTCAAAATTTTAGAAATTTCGCCGAAATTTCGTTCCGAGCAACATACCCACCATTTTTATGTCTATCTTTCTCCTTGCCAGTTACAAACTCAGCCACTGCGTGATTGGGGAGGAAGGAGAAAGAAGAGAGAAGAGAGCGGGGAGGGAGAAAATCAGATCGGGGAGGGACTTGGGAGAGAGAGAGTGGCGCTGGAGAGGGAGGACAGGAGGAGAGAGAAGAGAAAGAGGTTTGATATTATACCATATGCTGAGTGAGTCGCGGCGGCTGGGAGAGAAGAAATAAAGGGAAGAAGTGAAGAACTGAAGAAAGGTCACGGGATGGAAGCCAGGAGGGAAAGAAAAAAAAAAGAAAAAGAAAGAAAAAGAAAAAAAAAAGAAAAAGGAAGAAAAAGTCAAAAAGGAAGAAGAAAGGTTCTGCTCAGTGCTCACGCCATCCATCACGTGGAGAAGTGGAAGCACGATAAGGAAGGAAAGAAGAAAAAAAGAAAAGGAAAGAAAAAGAAAAAAAAAATGAAAAGAAAAGAAAAAAAGAGAAAAAAAAAAAAAGTTTAAGGTCAATTAGGATTTGAGATCTTTGGGCAATTGGAAAAAAAAAAAAAAAAAGTTTGGAGTTTCGTTTGATTCTTTTGGGATTTCGTTTAGTTATCTTTAAACCCTAAATCATAATACATTTTTATATAAAAAATAATTAAAAACTCTAAAGGGCATAAATCTTAATATTTTATATCATATCTTAAAAAATATAGAGTATATGGGGTTTAATGTAATATTATGACATATAAAGTATTGGGTTTAGTGTATAGATTATAGAGTATAAAAAATATAATAATTTTATTTATTTATTATATTAATTTTATTTAACAGTATTTACCTCCATCACTCATTATATTTATCACATATCACATGAAATCTACCATATAATTTGGTATTTTCAATGTTTTTTATCAATATAGTAGATAATATGTTAAATAAATATATGATAAAATTTCATTCAAAATTTCCGTATTTTGATAACAATTTTTGTCGTTTCCGTCTAATTTTTGTCGAAATTTAAAAATTTTTGAAATTTTCGTCAAAATTTGTATCAAAATTTCCATCGAAATTTCTTCGAAACTCGAAATTTTATTCCTTGGCCACAACTATTTTAAACATTATATGTATAGGATGGTGCATAGAAGTTTCGATCTATCCCGGAGACACATGCCCTTTTTGTTTTTGTTTATTGTTAAAAACTTATCTTAAATGCGTCGTGTTTTTTAAAAATTAATATCTAACTCTAAAGAAACGAGATCTTCTGAGTATATCAAGTCACTTGCGCCTTTTTTTCCACGGCATAGATCTCAACGAGACCGGATATTCTAGCATATTAATTATTCTACACACCCTCATTCATCAATACACATACATTCCACCCTAACATTATTGCTGCAAGCTAGTCTACGAGGACCCACTAACATTAATATTGGAACACCAGATGTACAACTAGAACTAATATTTCCAGTGGTACGTACTCGATGGCTCTTGAGACTTTCTTTGAACCAAAAAAGATGAGGACTTTAAATAAAATTTCTAATTATGTAATGAACACCATAAAATAGAATCATTTATGTAATAAGTGAATTACGTACATTCCAATGCATGCAAGCATTTATATTTGATCTAACAGTTAAGAAATAGGTTTTCAGTTAGATCTTGTAAAAGAATAATTATATATATATATATATTCTAGTGTTTAATGGTGATCTAAGCAGAAAAAAATTATGATGTACGTGTGACATGACAGTATGATTCAAACTATTTACTTTTTCTTCCAAAAAATGAATGTTATGTAAGTTTAAAAGAAAATAATTGGAAAAAAAAGTTTGGACAAATAGTTCTTTCTCTTTCTCTCTCTTTCTTACCAAAAGTGTGTTGGGATCAATCAAACCTCCGGTTCCCTCCACCCCCAAAACAGGACAAAATAGAGAAAAAAAAATTGAAATATATGAGAGAAGAGCAAGCAGTGAAGTTATAAATATTTTCTTGATCCAACTCTGAAAATATAGATCGAGACCAACTTTTGCACATAGAGGAGTCTTGCACTTCAAGTCCAATGTTATATATGTTGACAGAATATTTACGGTTCAACAAAAAAATATTTTTGTAATTGTTACTGTTAGATAATGAAAATTATTTGTTATGTTAAAATTAAGATTTTTCCACAAGATCAGATAAGAAGGAAGAAAGACTTTTCCACCAAATGGAAGAAGAACGACTTCATTACATATGACTTTAGGACTAGCTAATTATGTCATACGTGTAATTTCTTTTACAAATAAAATAAATGAGATAAAATGTAACTGTATGAACTCTTTATGACACCGGTCTCGATTGATCATTAATGAATTTGAAATTTAAGAAATTATAAATGTTTGCACTTGAGAATGTTGAGAGTAATGTGGAACAATTTCCCACGTCGGAAAACTAGAACTTAGCATATGTGCTTATAAGTATTGGGTCTCTCCACCCATTACCAATTGGTTTTGGATTGGATGCTCTAATTCTATTATGGTATCAGAGCTTGGTTATCCGCGTGTAAGGCCCAACGGCCACACGTGCTCCCACATCACCCAATACAATTTGTTCACGTGTAAGGCTCAAAAATCTCGCTACACGTGCGGGGGCGTGTTGAGAGTAATGTGGAGCAACATATGTGCTTATAAGTCTTGGGCCTCTCCACCCATTACCAATTAGTTTTGGGTTGGATGCTCTAATTCTATCAAGTTGAGAGTAATGTGGAGCAATGTCCCACATCGAAAAACTAGAGCTCAACATATGTGCTTATAAGTCTTAGGCCTCTCCACCCATTACCAATTGGTTTTGGGTTGGATGCTCTAATTCTATCATGTTGAGAGTAATGTGGAGCAATGTCCCATATCGGAAAACTAGAGCTTAGCATATGTGTTTATAAGTCTTGGGCCTCTCCACCTATTGCCAATTGGTTTTGGGTTGGATGCTCCAATTCTATCAGAGAATAATTCTATATATATTTGGAAATATTTTTCGGTCAGATTATAAATTTGAACTATTAATTAACTTGAATTTTACTTAAATGTATGAATCTAAATTTAGAGTCTAGTAACATAATATATAATATCCTATATGAATAGAAAAATGACCATTTATGAAATGGTGGTTGAATTCAACTTGTGCAAATTAAAGTGGGACTTATCAGAGTAGTGAGAAATTTAGAACCGAATCAAGTATGGAAGAACGACCTATAAAGTCTTGAAGAAATTAATGTCTCAATTCTAAAGAAGCGAGATATTTCCAGTATATCAAGTCACTTGCGCCTTCTTTCCACCCAGCCACATTCATGAATACACATCGTTATTGCTACAAGCTAGTCTATGAGACCAACTAACAATATTAATGCTCGAACGTACACAAGATGTAGAACTAGAACTAATATTTCCAGTGGTACTCGATGGCTCTTAAGACTTTCTTTGAACAAAATAAGATGAGGACTTTAAATAAAAATTCTAATTATGTAATAATGATCATAAAATAGAATCATTTATGTAATAAGTGAATTAATTACATTCCAATGCATGCAAGCATTTATATTTGATCTAACAGCTAAGAAATAGGTTCTCGATCAGTTACATTTTGTAAAAGAATAGTACGTTGTATATATATACAGGCCTTTCAGGTGTGGGATCCCACATTTTGTGTTAAATATGGGATGGAGCGGATGGGCCCACTCCATGTAGCTTTTCAACAATCCGAATCGTCTATTTTTTAAATCTCTATTCATAGATCATCCTTACAAAAAATTAGTCAAATTAAAAATTATTTGTCTAACTTTGATCAAATAAATAGACGAATCAAATATTTTCGATAAACCGTCTATTTATTTGATCAAAGTTAGATAGACAAATAATTTCTGATTTGGATAATTTTTTGTAAAGATGATATATGAATAGATGCCTAGAAAATAAACGATTTAAATTGTTGAAAAAACTACATGGAATGAGCTCATCTGCCCTATACCACATTTAACTCTAAATATGAGATTCCACACTTAATGCTCCCTATATACATTCTTGTGTTTAATGGTGATCTAAGGAGAAAAATTATGATGTGTGACATGACAGTATGATTCAAACTATTTTCTTTTTCTTCTGAAAAATTCTTAATCCTCCAATTTTTTGTTTTTGTAGAGTATAATATATGAATGCTACGTAGGATAAGAAAAAAAATAACTGGAAAAAAAAAAAGTTGGACAAATAGCTTATTCCTTTTCTCTTTCTCTTACCTACCAAAAGTGTGTTGGAATCAGCCAAACCTCCGGTTCCCTCCACCCCCGAAAACATGTCAAAATAGAGAAAAAAAAAAATTGAAATGACAGGAGCAAGAAGTGAAGTGAATTATAAACATTTTCTTGATCTCCAACTCTGGCCATATAGAGACCAACTTTTGCACATAGAGGAGTCTTGCACTTTTATATATATATATATATATATATGTATATACAGGGCCGTTCTAATAAGGGATCCCTCATTTAGTGTTAAATGAGGGATCACCCTGTGTGGCCCACATGAGTCGTTTTGTGTTAATCCGAACCGTCCATTTTTTACATCTCTATTGATAGATCATCCCTGCAAAAAATCAGTCAAATCGGAAATCGTTTACCTGTTCGTTTAAGCGGTCAAAGTTTAAAACAAATGAACGAACAACAAATTCCTCTATAAACACCTAAACTTTGACCGCTTAATCGAACGGGTAAACGATTTCCGATTTGGCTGATTTTTTGCAGGGATGATCTATCAATGGAGATATAAAAAATGAACGGTTCGGATTAACACAAAATGACTTGTGTGGGCCCCATAAGGTGATCCCTCATTTAACACTAAATGAGAAATCCCTTATTGGAAGGGCCCTCTATACCTATATATATATATATATATATATAGATATATAATAGAGGTGTCCCTTCCAAACTATACAAGTATAAGATAAATATATGAATAACAGTACTTAGATAATCATCCAAGGTAAATCACGTGAGAGATAAGATGGGAGACTTCAGACTTGTGAAGTTGATGAAGGACTAGATGAGAGTTGAGTTGATATTGTGGATCCTTTGAACTTGGCGTGGATAAGGACGTACTGATCTTTAAATATATATAGACGAACCCCAACCTTAGAAAGAAGATGTGAATCATGCCTAGCTTTTACTTTGATTAATTAATAGTACGTAGGACAGTGGAGCCGTGGAGGAGACAAAACCACAAAATCCCTGATTAAAACTTTTTGGATCCTTCCAAAAGAAAGCATATATAGAAGCATCAAGCATGAGATATTGTAAGATTTCCAAGCATACAGAAGTACGTTATGGGCACACTGGCTTCATATTATATATAATTAAATGCATCCAAACGCATAAACCTATCCACAAATTAAGGATGATGGGACTATCTGTCAGACCTTCTCCGTAAGCAAATAAGAATATATATGGATCAATATATATGGAGAAGTGATCTAAAACTAACTAGTTAGCAAATTAATACGAAGCTAACAATGCTTTTGGGACTACCACATAACTAATCTCATAATCCGAACCGTCAATTATTTAGGTCATACTTCAAAAATCATCATATATATATATATATATCAAGAATGCTCTAAAACTAACTAGTTAGTAAGTTAATATAAAGCTAATCACTATGTTGGGCCCACCGCACAATATCATCTCAAAATCTGAACCGTCTATTTTTTAGGTCATACTTCAAAGATCATTCCTGTAAAAAATCTCTAAAATTGAAAATCATTTAGTCATTTGTTTATAAAAACAACTATTTATATGCTTTTATCGAAAACACTGATCGTCTATTTATTTGATTTCAATTAGATTACTAGAACCAAAAGCATAGTTAGCTTCGTATTAATTTGCTAGCTAGTTAGTTTTAGAACACTCCTCTATATATATATTAATTAGAAACAACTTTTTGAGACGTACAGTAATTGGTTGTATGATTATTATAATTTTGTGTAACATAATGCACACTATTACATGTGCGAACTTCAAACTCTTTCGAATGAAATTATTTAACCACATTTTATTATCAGGTCATTATGTATTTAATATGTAAAAAAAGGGAAACTCACTTATATAAGTGATTTTAGACAACTTCAATTAGAGAAGTAGGTAGTACATAATGTGATAGTTGTAAGTCGAAACATTACTCAACTTTTATTGCATCACAAGCATTTATTAATATCATAAACTAGGTAGCAGATGTTTTTGCCTCCTAGCTAGCATATTGTGCATGTAGAGGGAAACATGCATGAGCAAGTTCAAGGGCAGAAGACAACCCTATAATTAGTCCCACCAGGGCACGTAAATGTGCTTGAAGGGTCATCCTGAGGGTAACTATAGGCATCTGGGCACCTATCCTTGAAAAACCTTGAGAAGTTGGTCGGTCCACAACTCCCTTGGCCTTGTGTGCAACAATATTCATTGGTCTTAAAAACAGTGCAAGGGTTATTGCACCCACCCGGAGCCTTCAACTCATTCGGGCACTGCCCGTTGATATCTGCCGTGCACTGGATCCCCCTCGGGCACCCGCCCGTGGGGCTAAAGTCCATCGGGACATTAAACCCGTCGACTAAAGAGATGTCAATGAAATCCTGGTTCATGTACTGGTTCAGTGCGAACTCGGCCAGCGTGTTCGGGGGTTGCCCGTACCCTTGGCATTGGAGGAGACCACCACAGTCACCGGTCTCACAGCTGCCACGTCCTGCACCATCGAAATTGCAATTGGTTCGCGCCCAAATGCGGGCCCCGGCGGTGCCGGCGGCTACATCCAGGGCCCAAGATTCTCCCCCGTTGAGCTGGCGGCCGCCGCCTGGCACGGCGGCTGCCCAGACGGTGAAGGGGCAGTTGTTTCGGATGTCAAATCTGGCTGCATTGGTTGGTGCAAAGAAGAGGGTGGTGATAAATAGGATGGAGAAAACTGAGAGGCTTTGAATGAAGCTCATTGTTGGGACTTGATTTTAATTGGTTTTTGGTGTGTGTGTGGCTGTGTTATGAATTGTGATGAGGTTATATAGAAACACGGGGTAAAGCTTAATTGTCATATTGATGTGTATGTTACAGAGAAGACTAGGTAGCAGTCTATGATCACCAGCTAATTAATTAAATGGCACATCAAATTCTTCAGGTTCATTTTTTCCACAAGGAGAAAAAGTCGGAGAGACTTTTCCATGTAATCAAACAGACAAAAATTGATGGAGACGATGAAGAAAAAATTGAGTGGCTCTAGTGTAATTGTTTGTGTGTATTTTTTTCTTTTGCAATTAATTTGCCCACATATATGGCGACCAAAGAAATTAGAAATATACATTATTGACATGAACTCTATGAGTCCATGAGCACTCAACAGACTAAACATTGATGAGAAATATATAATAAGATGAGGACTTTAATTAAAAAGTCTAATTAATTATGTAATAAGGACCATAAAAAATAGAGATTTGGATCATCTACGAATCCTTCTCTGCTGATTCTATACTAATCAATACAAATTACAACATTTTACTACACATAGATCACCTTTTAAAGATCATTTCTGCAAAAAAATTAATCAAATCAGAAATCGTTTGATTATATAACTGTTTTTGAATAAACAAATAATGAGTTTAAGGGCCCGTTTGAGATTGTTGTTGAACACCCAAAGCTGTTGTGGATGACAATTTTAGGTTACTCACAACAATTTTGGTATTTGGTAAAAAAACCAAAAACTATAGTGCCTCACTATTTTAGGTCACTCACTACAATAGTAAATTAGCAAAAAACCACAAAAAATTTTAAGTTTCACTCATAAACCCATGTAAAAGATTTATTTATTTTTAAGTCACGAGGAGTGGCTTAAAACTAAACTTTTTTCCTGACGCCGTATGTAACACTCACAGGGTTAAATTTTATTTTGTTATGATGCAATATGTAAAGAGTTACATTTTATTTTGTTACAATATATGTAACTCTTGTAGAGTTACACTTTATAATTTCGTAGAATTATATTTTGTTGAATGATATAGTATTGTTTTAAGATTTATCCATTTAGAGTTTATGTTTTATGACTTCATATTTAAGGTTTTAGAGCTCTAACCCTAAATTTTAAAGACTATACCATAAACTCTAAACTCTCAAAAGAATTTAAAAAAAAAATTAAACTAAAACTTGGGTATGCTTGAATACATTACTTGGGTACACTTGAGTTTCAATAGTTTTGAATGCTCCATACTTGATTTTTCTTGAATTGTGGCTTAGAAATATTTTTTGTGACTTAAAAATAAATAGATTAGAAGTTTTAGATTATAACTAAAAAAGATTGTATGTTGTGGCTTATTAATAAAGAACTCATTTTAAAAAGCACATTTTTTTCAAAACGCAGTGAATGAAAGTTGTTGGGCCCATTAATTAAAAATTTTAGTTGCCCAGTATATCCTTAATTATCTCATAACAATATGTACCAAATTAAACTTAATTATATTGATTATTAATTATGGTATTTTATTTGTACCATTAAAATTATAATATACCTACAAAAATAATATGCATACTTATTTAATTATTTTGTTTTTAGCAATTTTAATGTTAATATAAATTTGTAGATAAAAAATTATAAACAAGTACAAAGCCTATTTGTTACCAAATAAATAAATCAAAAGCACTTTCAGCATTATATATATTTTATTAGTAATTATAAACACTCACACCACTTTTACATTAAAATTTATTAAACACCTTGATGTTGTTTTTTGCACTTGATCACAACACTTATGAAAACATAGTTTACTAAATACTCAACTGCTTTACTTATTTACAACTAACTTTACTTTACAGCGCGTAGTTTTTTCTCATAACAATACGTACCAAATTAAGCTTAACTGTTACTAAAACCGTATGTTTATTTGATAATAGCTACATGACCAAATAATTTTCGATTTAGTTAATTTTTTACAGAGTTAATCTACAAAATGAACGGTTCTGATCATGAGATTACACAGTAAAATACATAATTTTAATTAATTAGTATGAGATTAGATAAGGGATTAACAAGGATTATGTGGCTGTGTTTTGAATTGTGATGAGGTTAGATAAGGGGAGGGATGATTCAAAGTATTGTGCCAACAGTATGACATAAATGCATGTCATATTGATGTACTGTATGTTACAAATTAAGAAGACTAGCTAGCAGTCTAAGATCACTAGCTAGCTAAATGGCATATCAAATTCTTCAGTTTCATTTTTTCCACAAGGAGGAAAAGCAGGAGAGATTTTTCCACGAAATCAAACAGACAAAATTGAAGGAAACGATGAAGAAAAAAATTGAGTGGCTGTAGTGTAATTGTACGTTTGTGTGTACTTTTTCTTTTGCAATTAATTTGCCCACATATATGGCGACCAAAGAAATTAGAAATATACATTATTGACTTGAACTCTATGAGTCCATGAGCACTGAACAGACTAAACATTGATGAGAAATATCAAATATATACCTAGCTAGATAGACAGGTAGATCTCCTTAAAATCTTTCAACGTATGAGACCGGATATTCTAGCATATTAATTATTCCACCCATGATTATTGCTACAAGCTAGTCTATGAGACCAACTAACATTAATGCTGGAACAAGATGTACCGTGTACGTAGAGCTAGATCGAACTAATATTTCCACTTTCCAGTGGTAGTCGATGGCTCTTAAGACTTTCTTTGAACAAAAAAAGGATAGAGGACTGGTGATGCTAAAATGGTAAAGCAGTCAACGTCGAGTCAAATCACATGGACTCGATGACCTCTTATTGAGTGGATGACACGTCGAAGTGAGGTAGGAACAGGTAGCTGGGTCCGACTAGTGAATAGTGGAGAAAGAGTAATATCCAAAGCACCTTGCGTAAATACACAAAAGTGAGCGGGAAGGGCACCGGTGTGGTACCGGCCAAACCTTCTCCGACGCTCAAGTCAGTGTTCAGAGAATCTGTGAGCAGAGTGAGTGAATAGTATAATATTGATTGAAAATGTCTTTTTGTGACAAGAAAGTACCTCTTTTATAGTACTTTTGGAAGAGTGTCAACCAATCCGGTGGTGACACGTGTCCTTTGTAATGGTTCATACTGTAGGAGCGCCACGTATCACCTGTCTCGAGGATCCGAATGAGTTGACACGGGTCGGGGGCCCGGGAGGCCGAAACCTAGGAGGTCAGGACCTAGGGGGCCGGAGCCTAGGAGGTCAAGGCCTAGGAGGTCGGAGCCTAGGGGGCCGGAGCCTAGGAGGTCAGGGGCTAGGAGCCCGAGAAGGGCTTAGTTTTTGGGCCTAGGAAGTCGATGCCTAGGAGGGGCTTAGCTTTTGGGCCTAAGCACAAACGACATGATGTTAAGCCTTGTATGACTTGTCGTTATGCCCAGATGATTAATCATACGAACAAGGACTTTAAATAAAAATTCTAACTATGTACGTAAGAGTCAAATCCATGATATCATATTTTTGACATAAATTTTTAATAAAATTTATTTTATATAGGATTTTATATAATGATCCGAACCGTCTATTTTTTAGGTCTTCATTAAAAAATTATTATTGTAAAAAATTCAGTAAATCTTAAAGACTTTAATTAAAATTATAAGTCTTCACAAGTTCTTAAGTCTTTCTTTGAACAAAATAAAATTGAGGACTATAATTAAAATTCTAATTATGTAATTAATAATGACCATAAAATAGAATCATTTATGTAATAAGTAAATTAATTACACTCCAATGCATGCAAGCATTTATATTTGATCTAACAGCTAAGAAACAGGTTCTCAGCTAGATCGGGTAAGAGAATATATATTCTCCTATTTAATGGTGATCTAATTAAGGAGAAAAATTATGATATGTGACATGACAGTATGATTATTCAAACTATTTACTTTTTCTTCCGAAAAATTCTTAATCCTCCAATTTTTTGTTTTTGTAAAGTATAATATATGAATGCTACGTTAAGATAAAAAAGAAAAAATAATCAAAATTTTTTTTTTTGACAAATAGTTTATCCCTTTTCTCTTTCAATTCTCTTACGTACCTACCAAAAGGAGAGCAGTTTTGCTCACCTCCTTTAACTCAGGTGTATGCTCATCTCCCATCTAAAATTCTGCCATGTGTTTAAAAAATTAACCATGAGTTAATATATTGTATTTAATTATTTGTGATATTATAATGATGAGAGAGAAAAATAATTTGACAACTCTTTTTTACTTTTATCCTTATCTTTTATTACACAACTTTTTTCACTTTTTTATTACCTATTAATTTTTATTTTCTCTTTTATTTAATTATTTCTAATAATTTTTGCTTCTTTTGTTTTTTTGCTCTTCTACAGTACACCTCTAGTATCTAAAAAACCAAATGCATTTAATAATTTTTGGTTTTTTTTTTTGCTCTTTTCTAATAAGCCTCCAGTACCCAAAAAACCACATCCAATTTTTTTGGGTCAATTTCTCATGTATACACCTTTTATCTATTTTTTTAATTAATTAAAAAAAAATAATCCAACAACACCTTTTTTTTTTTTGCCTAAGAATTCTTCTTTCTTGTCTCATACATGACCTTTTCATATCAAACAAATTCTTAGATCAATCTAAGGTGTTGCAGCATTTGAAGAGAGAAGAATAGTTGCAACGACATAATTTTTTTTTTTTTTTAACTCATGTAACTTTTTTATTGGATTTTCTATGTATGTAAATGAGTTGTTTTAGATTTTTGTTTGGCCAACATTTTAGATTAAACTTTTGTTCGAATTGCAAATGTGTTGTTAGAATATTTTATTTTTTAATTAATTAAAAAAATAGATAAATGTGTATACAAGAGAAGACCCAAAAAAATGGATGTGATTTTTTGAGTACTAGAGGCGTACCGGAGAAGAGCAAAAAAACAAAAAAGTAAAAATTATTAGAAATAATTAAATAAAAGAGAAAAGAGAAATTAACAGGTGATAAAAAAAAGTTGAGTAATAAAAGATAAAGATAAAATAAGAAAAGAGTTGTCAAATTATTTTTCTCTCTCACCATTATAATATCATAAATAATTAAATACAATAGATTAACTCATGGTTAGTTTTTTAAACACGTGGCAGTATTTTAGATGGGAGGTGAGCATACACCTGAGTTAAAAGAGGTGAGCAAAACTGCTCTAATTTTTTGTTTTTGTAAAATATTCACAAAATGACTCGTGTGAGTCCTAATAAAGTCATATCTCAACATAAATAAATTGAAATATACCTCAATAGAAGGAGTCTATATATATAATATTATGTAAAATAAAAAAAAAATGGAAAAAAAGTTTGGACAAATAGCTTATTCCTTTTCTCTTTCAATTCTCTTACGTACCTACCAAAAGTGAGTTGGGATCAACCAAACCTCCAGTTCCCTCCACCCCCAAAAAAAAGGACAAAATAGAGGGAAAAAAATTAAAATGTGACAAAGGAGCAAGCAGTGAAGTTATATACATTTTCTCGATCCAACTCGATCTGGCCATATAGAGAACAACTTTTGCACAGAGGAGTCTTGCACAATGTTATGTCGACAGATTTACGGGTTCAACAAAAGAATATTTTTGTAAATATATACACCGTACCCCAAGTACCTTAGAAAGAAGAAGTGAATATTGTCTTCCACTTTGGTTAATTTTATATAGTATGACAGTGGAGGAGATCACTAAACCACAAAATCCCTGATTAAAACTTTTTGGATCCTTCCAAAAGAAAGCATAAATAGAAACATCAAGCATATCATATTTTAAGATTTTTCAAACACACGGAAGTACGTTATGGGCATACTGACTTCATATTATATCCATGCATCCAAAGGCATAAACCTATCCACAAATTGAGGATTATGGGACTATCTATCAGACCTTCTCCATAAGCAAATAAAAAGAAGACATATGGATCAATATATTAATTAGAAACAACTTTGTGAGACGTGCAGTTGATTATTATAAGTTTGTGCAAGCTTCAAACTCTTTTGAATAAAATTATTTATACCACATTTTATTACCAGGTCATAATTATATACTTAATTTCTTAAAGAAATGAAACTCACTTATATAAGTGATTTTAGACAACTTCAATTAGAGAAGTAGGTAGTACATGACAGTTGTAAGTTGAGACATTACTCAACTTTTATTGCATCACAAGCATTTATTAATATCATAAACTAGGTGGCAGATGTTTTTGCCTCCTGGCTAGCATATTGTGCATGTAGAGGGAAACATGCATGATCTAGTTCAAGGGCAGAAGACAACCCTATAATTAGTCCCACCAGGGCACGTAAATGTGCTTGAAGGGTCATCCTGAGGATAACTATAGGCATCTGGGCACTTATCCTTGAAAAACCTTGAGTAGTTGGTCGGTCCACAACTCCCTTGGCCTTGTGTGCAACAATATTCATTGGTCTTAAAAACAGTGCAAGGGTTATTGCACCCACCCGGAGCCTTCAACTCATTCGGGCACTGCCCGTTGATATCTGCCGTGCACTGGATCCCCCTCGGGCACCCGCCCGTGGGGCTAAAGTCCATCGGGACATTAAACCCGTCGACTAAAGAGATGTCAATGAAATCCTGGTTCATGTACTGGTTCAGTGCGAACTCGGCCAGCGTGTTCGGGGGTTGCCCGTACCCTTGGCATTGGAGGAGACCACCACAGTCACCGGTCTCACAGCTGCCACGTCCTGCACCATCGAAATTGCAATTGGTTCGCGCCCAAATGCGGGCCCCGGCGGTGCCGGCGGCTACATCCAGGGCCCAAGATTCTCCCCCGTTGAGCTGGCGGCCGCCGCCTGGCACGGCGGCTGCCCAGACGGTGAAGGGGCAGTTGTTTCGGATGTCGAACCTGGCTGCATTGGTTGGTGCAAAGAAGAGGGTGGTGATCAATAGGATGGAGAAAACTGAGACGCTTTGAATGAAGCTCATTTTTGGGACTTGATTTTAATTGGTTTTTGGTGTGGCTGTGGCTGTGTTATGAATTGTGATGAGGTTATTATATAGGTGGAGGTGGAGGTGGGGGTGGGGGTGTGTTACTTGAAGTCTACGAGTCCATCAGCATATTCTTTAGTTCCATTTTTTACACAGAAGAAAAAGTAGGATCGGGGGCGGGGGGGTTTTCAAAAGTGAGGTATTGTGCCAAATATTTGACGTAAATGCATGACATATTGATGTGTATCAAAGAAGGCTAGCTAGGTGTCTATGATCACTAGCTAAATGCATGGCATATATCCACTACAAAAAAAAATAATAAAAAAATAAAAATAAAAATTCTAATAGCAACATTTTTGCACTCACGTTTAATCAAATTAATGGTGATTTCAGGCACATTGGTGTGTGTCATTGATCCACAAAATCATAAATGTGACACATTGAGTACTCACTTCCCACGTTTTGTTTAGATAGTACCTGTGTTTTTTGGCCATTAATTGTTTAGATAGTACCTTAATTACCCACGATTTGTATATTTTGGTAGGAAGGAGTTTTATAAATATTCTTACCTACACAATATACCTCTATATATATCTAGAGTAGTCGGATAGAATCTATTATATAGTCAAATGAATCATGATACTTATATTTTAGTGAACTCCACGGGTTTTTTTTTTTTTTTGCTTTTCCAATTTTTGTTTTAAATGAATTGTCACATAGTTTTTCTGATCCCTGACAAGTGACACCAATGTCTTCATCTATAAATTACCTCCCTTCCTCATTCAAACGTTGAATCAGTTTTTGTATAAGGTAATGTGATTCAACTAATTTATATGAGATTTTATTTTTACTAAATTATTCTACAATTATTTTATTTTGGGTTGCAGACTTGCAGTTTGAGTCCTATGGGTCCAAAAAAAAAAAAAAGATCTGCATTTCGTAAATTGTTTCATGATGAAGATGAGGATCGAAGTAAACATTCTAAATGTAGATCCAGCACGTGAGAATGGAGACTACGAAATTGACAACCACGTTGGAATTCCACATTAATTATTACCATACCCTACCAATTTTTCACTTCATTTTGGTCTCAATTTGGGTTGCCCTTTGGTTCGGTGACAAAAATTGATGGAGACGATGAAGAAAAATTGAGTGGCTTTAGTCTAATTGTTTGTGTGTACTTTTTCTTTTGGCGACCAAAGATATTTCTGCACTGAACAGACTAAACATTGATGAGAAATATATAACTACATAGATATTGGAAGTATTGGAAGCCATCAAGTTCAGTTTTTGAGGTTAACTTTCCTTGAATTAAGGAATATTGACAAGTTCAGTTTTTGAGGTTAACTTTCCTTGAATTAAGGAATATTGACAAGTTCAGTTTTTGGAGGTCAATACTTATTAAATTAAGGAATATTGACAAGTTCCCTTTACATAAGTTAGTGCCTAAATCAAGGAGAGGTGCGTGTAATCAACTTCTTGATTATAGCCAACCTCTCCTTGATTTAACGCAACCTCTCTTTGATCGAGGCACTAATTGATGTAAAGGGAACTTGTCAATATTTTTTAATTTAAAGAGTATTGACCTCAAATTAAAACTGAACTTGTCAATATTCTTTAATTCAAAGAGAAGTTAACCTCAAAAAACTGAACTTGAAGGCTTCCAATACTTCCAATTATAGACTAGTAGGCCTCCCAAAAATTTTCATGGGAACTTTGTATATGTTTAGTCAAGTAATATGAGAGCTAGATATATAGTCACCTTACATGTATATAAGAAAAAAATATTATATGTGACCGTAACACTACCACGTGGTGTTACTTAATCCGACCACGTGTTATAATATAGGTGAATAATGGATTTGTAAAATTTACAGTTTTAGATCGATATTAATGATTTACACATTATAATTCTAATGAATTAGTCATATTATCACATAGTGTTATAGTCACAAACAATAATTTATCGGTATATAGGACGGTCTCATGCATGAAAGTTTTTATCCTGTACGTATCACATCATTAATTTGATAAAGAAAAAAATTTGATATATAATGAGTGTAGTAGTACTCATTCTACAAACTCTAGTACTCGATCATGCTTGTCATGTCTTTAACCAAGCTAATTAGTCACGCCTTTGCTCTATCTATCATAGAGTAGTGTCTTTTAGGGTAGCCCCGTCCGGCCTTCCCTCCATCAAATGAAGTATCTTTTTTTTTTTTTTTTGGCCATATCAAATGATGCATCATCTAAATGTTAAGCATCTTAAGTACTGATTTTTAATAATGACTTTAAGATGAGTCTAAATTTGAATAAAATAAAGCTACTATCATTTGATTAAAAAAAAAAATTGATATATGATAAGTGTAGCAGTATTCATTATACAACTCTTATCTATCATGATTGCCATGTCTACAACCAAACTTAGCTGAGCCTTTGCTCAAAACTAGTAAATGCGGTTGGAAGAAGGTATATTGATGTTTTTGGTAATGGGAATCACATTCACAAGAATTTATTACCAAACAAATAAATAAAAAAGCATATATTTATTTTAATAATTATAAATACCCACAACTGTTTTACACATCTATATTAGATGTATAGGATGGTGCATAGAAGTTTCGATCTATCCTGGAGACATGCCCTTTTTGTTTTTGTTTATTGTTAAAAACTTATCTTAAATGCGTCGTGTTTTTTAAAAATTAATATCTAACTCTAAAGAAACGAGATCTTCTGAGTATATCAAGTCACTTGCGCCTTTTTTTCCACGGCATATATCTCAAATTCTCAACGAGACCGGATATTCTAGCATATTAATTATTCTACACACCCTCATTCATCAATACACATACATTCCACCCTAACATTATTGCTGCAAGCTAGTCTACGAGGACCCACTAACATTAATATTGGAACACCAGATGTACAACTAGAACTAATATATATTTCCAGTGGAACGTACTCGATGGCTCTTGAGACTTTCTTTGAACCAAAAAAGACGAGGACTTTAAATAAAATTTCTAATTATGTAATAATGATCATAAAATAGAATCATTTATGGAATAAGTGAATTAATTACATTCCAATGCATGCAATATTTGATCTAACAGCTAAGAAATAGTTTTTCAGTTAGATCTCGTAAAAGAATAATTATATATATATAACTGCTTTAAAATTAACTAGTTAGTAAGTTAATATAAAACTAACCATACTTTTACCACCACTATATAACTATCTTATAATCCGAACCATCAATTATTTTTTGTGTTAATTTATATATTTTTTTTACATAGAAAAAGACAGAAAACTTATCTAAGTTGTCAGAGATTATATATTGTTGCAAAGTAAGATTTAAGAATTGTCTCGGTCTAATAATGACTATAATTGCCCTTATCCAATATAACTGTCCAATAGGATGATGGGACTATCTATCAGACCTTCTCCGTAAGCAAATAAGAAGACATATTGATCAATATATTAATTAGAAACAACTTTGTGAGACGTGCAGTTGCTTGTATGATTATTATAACTTTTTGTAACATAATGCACACATTTACACGTGCAAATAATATTTTATTATCAGATTTTTGCATTTGTACTTAATCTTTAAAAGAAGTGAAACTCGCTTATATAAGTTATTATAAACGACTTCACTTCAATTAAAGAAGTGGGTGATACATAATGTGATACTTGTAAGTTGAAACATTACTCGATCAACTTTTATTGCATCACAAACATTTATTAATATCATAAACTAGGTAGCAGATCTCTCTATGCCTCCTAGCTAGCATATTGTGCATGTAGAGGGAAACATGCATGATCTAGTTCACGGGCAGAAGACAACCCTATAATTAGTCCCACCAGGGCACGTAAATGTGCTTGAAGAGTCATCCTGAGGGTAACTATAGGCATCTGGGCACCTATTCTTGAAAAACCTTGAGTAGTCGGTCGGTCCACAACTCCCTCGGCCTTGTGTGCAACAATATTCATTGGTCTTAAAAACAGTGCAAGGGTTATTGCACCCACCCGGAGCCCTCAACTGATTCGGACACTGCCCGTTGATATCCGCCTTGCACTGGATCCCCCTCGCGCACCCGCCTGTGGGGCTAAAGTCCATCGGGACATTAAACCCGTCGACTAAAGAGATGTCAATGAAATCCCGGTTCATGTACTGGTTCAGTGCGAACTCAGCCAGCGTGTTCGGGGGTTGCCCGTACCCTTGGCATTGGAGGAGACCGCCGCAGTCGCCGGTCTGACACCTGCCACGTCCGGCACCGTCAAAGTTGCAATTGGTCCGCGCCCAAATGCGGGCCCCGGCGGTGCCGCCGGCTACATCCAGGGCCCAAGATTCTCCCCGGTTGAGCTGGCGGCCACCGCCTGGCACGGCAGCTGCCCAGACGGTGAAGGGGCAGTTGTTTCGGATGTCGAATCTGGCTGCATTGGTTGCTGCAAAGAAGAGGATGGTGATCAATAGGATGGAGAAAACTGTGGGGCTTTGAATGAAGCTCATTTTTGGGGGGTTGATTTTAATTGGTTTTTGGTGTGTGTGTGGTTGTGTTTTGAATTGTGATGAGGTTTAATTTATAGAGGGGGTCGGGGGTTCAAAAGTGAGGTATTGTGCCAACTATATGACGTAAATGCATGACATATATATTGATGTGTATCATAGAAGACTAGCACCAGTCTATGATCACTAGCACCAGTTTTTGGTGTGTGTCATATATTCATCCCCAAAATCATAAATGTGAAACATTGAGCACTCACTTTCCCACCTTACCCACTATTTGTATATTTTGGTAGGGAGGAGTTTTATAAATATTCTTACCGACACAATATGCCTCTATATCTAGTAGTCAGATAGAATCTATTATATAATCAAATGAACCATGATACTTATATTTTAGTGAACTCCACGGGTATTTTCTGTTTGCTTTTTCAATTTTTGTTTTCATCGAATTGTCACATAATAGTTTTTCTGATCCCTGAGACCAATGTCTTCATCTATAAATTACCACCCTTCCTCATTCAAACATTGAATCAGTTTTTGTATAAGGTAATGTGATTCAAGTAATTTATTTGAGATTTTATTTTTACTAAATTATTGTACAATATATTTTTTTCTTTTGGGTTGCAGTTTGAGTCCTATGGCTCCAAAAAAAAAACCTGCATTTCGTAAATTGTTTCATGATGAAGATGAGGAAGTAAACATACTAAATGTAGATCCAGCACGTGAGAATGGAGACTACGAAATTGTCAACCACGTTGGAATTCCACAATACTACCATGGCCTACCAATTTTCCACTTCATTTTGGTCTCGATTAGGGTTGTCCTTTGGTTTGATTTTTACCGAACCAATATTTCCAATTAAATATTGTTTGTGGATGAAATAATGAAATTATCCCTCCAATATTTGATAGTATATATCATACATATATATACAAAACTATCAATACTACTTGTGCAAATATATATATTAAACATTGTATATATATTATGCATCATATTTAATTAAATTACAATTTATATTGGTACATAATTAATATTATTATAATTAAACTGAAAATGAACCGAAAATATTTTGAAAATAAATTGAAGCTAAACCGAAGAGCATCAGATACCAAGCTTACCGAAATCGATTTGAAAACTAAAAGTTTACAAAAAATTACCAAACCAAAAAATATCGAAATTTTTTATTTTGGTTATGATAAGTCCCATTATCAATCTGAACAGACCAATAGGTAGCCCTAATCTCAATGCACCTTTATGCGACAACACTAATCAAGGTCAAATGAGTCATATAAAATTGTGGTTTAATTATGTGATCGTAACACAACCACGTGGTGTTGCGGGTGGACGAAGGTCAAGACTTTTTATGTTTATTCCTACATCAGAGAGAGAGAGAGAGAGAGAGAGAGAGAGAGGGTTGGCTTGTTAGTTGTGGGAGCAAAAGTCATGTTAAAATGGGCTGTACATTAGAGTACGTGTTGCATGGATTTAAGAAGGAATCGTGGGTTTTTCGGATGCATGCATTATGCATATATTGCCAGCATTGGTTAGGTTGTAGTAATTCTATAAACCTACTAGTAATTAGCTTGTGGGATTACTAGATTTTAACTTGATAACTTGGGTTTCTATGCCTTCCAAAGGGTTCTATAGTGATTCGGATGCTAATGGATTATGGATGTTACTTGTTTGGGGTATGGACCGTATGGTTCAAGTATGTGAGAGTCTGAGGATAATGAATTTTATATGAGAGAGAGAGTATTACCATTCTAACTACAGAAGAAATATATCTACCTTTCCTAGTCTTATATGGTAAAAAGTTTAAATTACCATGTAAGACTAGGAAATGAAAGTTTTCTAGTTGAAAAGCAATTTCCAATTCCAAACTTATTTTGATTAAAGTCTTTATAAATATCGATATATATGCATTCTGCTATTTCATTACACATACATCAAGAATCACAATTCACAAACTCATTCTCTCATTCTCTCGATCACACACACACAACCTACTGATCAAAACCCTAGCCATCACTTGTATCATTCTTCATTCATCTCTCTGTTTCAGCAATGGAAGATATGTTCACCCAACCCTCAACAGCACTAACTCTTGCCCTCATTACTACTACTACTACCACTACTCACTGCCCACATGACCAAGTTTCAACAGCATTTGCTTTGTGGGGATCTTGGACTACCACAAAAAAGAGAAAAGCAGAAGATCGAGGAAGACCCTGCTGATCATGGCAAACCCTCTACTGAGAATGTGGATGTTGTGTCCACGAAGCTGAGTCTGTATCATGACCCTTGGAAAATCAAGAAGACCCTCACAAACAGCGATCTTGGAAACTTGAGCAGGCAGTTGGTGGCAACGAATTTGATCAATGACCATGTGCTGCCTTACTTGGACGACAAGTTAGCCAAGAGGATTGGGACCAAATAGGGGGCAGAAGTCACAGTTTATGACTGCGATACAAACTTGGAGTATCAATTGGTTTTGAAGCGATGGGAGCAGTGGAGGAGTTATGTTTTCATTAATAAATGGAAGAAAAAGTTTGTGAAGAGGAGACAATTGAAGGAGGGTGATGAAATTGGATTTTATTGGGATACTCCCAAGTCCCGGTTCGTTTTTTCTGTTCTTAAACGGACAAGCCAATGCTAACCTACTGCTAGTAAGAAATTAAGATGAAGGAACACCAACCCGACTAACTCATGATTTATATTTCTCTCTATTTTATTGTAACAGTCTCATGTTCGAATTCCCAAAAAAATGCAGAAAGAACTTTGATTCTTGATTTGTTATTATCGAACATTGAAACATATATTTGGGAGTTTAGAACATTCTAGCTAGCTAGCTAGCTACATTATTGCATTACTTAATTGATTCATTTTCTTAATTAGTTTGTTTATCAGAATTGTAACTAGTTAGATTACATTATACAACTCCCAGGCATGTATATATACAAATGCATGTTTTTTATAAAAATAACTTAAAGATTAACTGATTGAATATTGCAACAACATCGAATTAATCATGAACAATGCTATTGTAACATAAGCATGTTTGGCAGTGTGATTAATCCAGACTAGGACTAGGGTCTGCTTGCTACTTTGGCCTCGTAGGTCTTTTGAAATTCCATATAATTCTTAAATGAATTTTAGAGCAAATTAAAATTTGCACCCTTAAGGTTTGAGGGGTTTTACAACTTGCACCTTATAATTTCAATTTTTTTAATTTAGTACCTAACGTTTTTATTTACTTACAAATGACTATTGTCATCTGTGTGACTGTATATCATACATTAATTGATGACATGACAATTGCATGTCCCACATTTTGTTAACCTGTAACGCCGAACAACCACCCAAACTACCCTATAAGAAGTGCTTAGTGCTTCAGTTGTTTGATTATACAATGCCCAATACCATGATATCATACAAGAAGAAGCTTTCTTACTTTTATTCGTTCAATTCTTGACTGTGTTCAAGTAGGACATGTGGGCAGTGCCTTTCCGGTTCTCGTCCAGACCACGAGTCACCTTTAAGGTTTAATTTGCTTCAATAAAGTAAAGATTTCATAATCGTGTTAAATTCAATCATTAAATTTATTGTCTCTTATATAAATCACATTTTAAAGTGTCGTTTTTTGGGTGAATTAAAATAATATTTTTAAAACATCCATTTAGCCAAAGCAGATCTCGAACCTGCGACCTTCTCTAACAAAGTGAAGTACGTAATAGGCCAATTTTATTGAAATTTCAATTGATTGAGGATTGATATTACATAAGGTGCGCACAATATTGCATGTGCATACAAAGCTAATTAACTGGCCCTCCAACTTGGGATTAATACTGATTCCTTCAAGGGCAGAAGACAACCCTGTAGTTAGTCCCAGCAAGGCACGTAAAAGTGCTTGTTGGGTCATCCTTAGGGTAACTATAAGCATCCCTGCAGCGATCCTTGAAAAACTTTGAGAAATTTGTGGGCCCACATTTCCCAGAGTTGCAACAATACTGGTCCGTCTTGTACACAGTGCAAGGGTTGTGACACCCACCCGAGGTCTTCAACTCCGACGGGCACTCCGCTTTGATATCTCTGGCACATCTGATTCCTCTGGTGCACCCATTGGAGGTGGGACTGAATTCCATGGGAACGTTGAACCCGTCCACCAGGGAAATGTCGAAAAAGTCCCTGTTGCCGAATTGGTTCAGGGCGTACTCGGCCAGTGTATTAGGGGGAGTACCCCAGGCTTCGCATTGGAGGAGGCCTCCGCAGTCACCAGTCTCGCATTTGCCCCGACCCGACTTGTCAAAGTTGCACTTGGTTCGGGGCCAAATGCGAGCCATTTTGGTGCCCGGGCTCACGTTCAGGGTCCAGGTTTCACCGCGGTTGAGCTGCCTGCCACCTCCGGGCACGGCGGCTGCCCAGACAGTGTAGGGGCAGTTGTTTCGGATATCAAACGTGGCTGCATGGGACAAGGCAAAGGAGAGCTCGATGAGAAAGAAGAAGAAGAAGAAGAAATTAGCGGGGAAGTTTTTCATGAGAAAGCTCATTTTGGGGACTTGGTTTTTTGTTTCTGGATTAATGTCTATGTGCCTGTGAGCAAGTGAGTTGGGGTTCAAGGGGTTTATATAGAGGTTTTTCCGTTTGGGGTTGGTGTCGTTTCTGGTGGAGGTGTGATTACGTGTTTGATATTTGGTATAAAGATTAGAGAGATGATGTTGTTTTTTTTTTTTTTTTGGCCACTAGATGATGATGTTAATTATCATCTGCCTTTATTCACGTTTTAGAACAGGCTGTTTGGCTTGACTTGGAGATTGAGGACAAGTACTCGATGAATGGAGCTATATATAGCACCCAAATCATTCTTCACATACTATTTAGGGCCTTATGCCATTATAACATGACCTCACTAAATTGTCCTTGCATAAGGAGAGGGAATAATTCATTCATTCTATATCAACTTGATTTCTCTCCTCTCCTTAATTAGCAATAAGTATTTTCTTATCTGAATCGTCTATTACGAATTGAGTCTTAGAAATGGATCATTTGAATTCAAAACCAGGAATTTCTAAGACAATGGATAATGTAGATCGACTGTACGTACTTGCATATATACATGCATATTTTGCAATTAGTGATCGAATATTATACTTTAAGGGCTAGTTTTGGTATATTCTTAAACATTGTTGGGAGTACAGAAAGTTGAATATAGATGTTGTGAGTAATTTAGTGCACAAATTAAATTTTGGGTTCATATAAAATTTCCTTCAGAAAAATTGTTGCAGATAACTTGATCATTAATATTTCTGTGGACCAAAATTTAAAAAAACTTGATCAATAATGCTAAGGAGATCCATTTTGGTACTAATTGTATTACCACATTTTAAAATGAAAGTGAGACACATATGTATTTATGAGTCGAGTTAATTACACTTACATCCCCTGAGGTTTATCGTCTTTTCACATACATCCCCTGAGGTTTCAATAATTACACATACACCCCCTGAAGTTTTAAAACTGTTACATATAACCCCTTATAGTGAGACGAAAATGATGAAAAATTATACAAAAAAGCATGCTAAGGGATTAAATAGCCTAATAAAATTATTCAAGGTATGAGGTCCAACCTGAATACAAATATATTTTTTTATTTATTTATTTTTTTTCTTGGAGGGGGTTATATGCAACAGTTTTAAAACCTCAGGGGTGTATGTGTAATTATTGAAACCCCAGGGGGTGTATGTGAAAAAATAATAAACCTCAGAGGGTGTAAGTGTAATTAACTCTTATGAGTCTCACCTCTATTAGAGATGTGGTACACGATATGATACCAAAATGTGGTATCACTAACATTAGTATTTTAACTTAATAAGGAGTTATATTTTCAATAAATGTTCGGAGTCTCAACACAGAGTTCGAATTGTTTGAACTCCAATGATCATATGTTCAAATATCTCAAAATTTGTAGTTGATAATTATGGAGCGAGTATTTATATTCTCACTCAATGTTCTATTTTTTCACTCACTTTATATTCTCACCCCCTCTTCATTTAATTTATAAAAATAATAATCCAATCATTCCACTTAGGGCTGCCCATCGGTCAGTTCGGTTCAGTAATAGGGCTTACCAAAATCAAAATGATAAGTTTTACCTGTATTAGAGAATAACTTTATATCTTAACCCACACTATTAATAATATTAATATGATAACATTATATATTTATATTTTTTTATAGTTAGTTTATAATATTAGTAGTTTAGTATTAATATAACCAAAGGGCAGCCCTAATTTCACCCATTATCCCTACGAATCCCCTAATGTATCAATTGAATCACTTTACTCATAAAGAGTTAAACACTTTTTCACCTCCAAGATTATCAACCCAAACCCTTTCTTCCTATATATTTCTTCTATAACGGTAATCTTATTCTCTCTCCAAAATTTAAATTCATCCTACAAGCTCAAACGTTTTTTTTATTCACCACAAGGTATGATAATATATGTCATAGTTGTTCCACCTTAAAAATAAAACATTTCATGAGTGTTTCACTTGAAGTGTGAAACATTTGCTTAATGTTCCATTGGGAGAGTGTAACATGTCGATATTGTTCGGCATGCTTTAAAGTGGAATATTTTATGGCTATTCTACCTTGGTTTTGCCGAACAAGACTCATGGGCCAATAGAAAAATTATGAAAAAATGATGCAAAATTACTCTCTCTCTCTCTCTCTCTCTCTTTTTTCCTACATTTTCACTAGGAGAGAAATCTCCAATTTTATCTTTATTGTCCATTGCTCAAAACCAATATACTAAACGTTTAAGGCTATATTGGAGTGAGATATGGAGAAAAGATGAATCTAGAGTTTAGTGTGTATGTGGGTGTAGAGAGTTAGGTGGGTAGAGTAGGATTATTCTATTTTTTATTCACCTAGGTTCCTAGTGGTCTCGACCAAAAAAAATGGTTCGTAGTGGTCATTTCATTAAAGGGTATACTTGTTATTAAAACTTTTATTAAAAAGTGGGTGAAAAAATAGGAGAATGTATGGGAAATGGGAATAGTAGCACTCTTGAAAATGTCAAGAACGGGACCAGGTGAACTTGGGCCCAACTGGAGCCCACCCTCAACATCTCACACAGTCATTAACTGAGCCCATTGGGCCCATTCACCCGTGCAAAGCCCAAAAACTAAACAACAAGCCAATTCAAAGTTCAAACGTCTCCTGGTTCCAAAACGTGATGAAACAAGCGCCGTTGGATCATCGTCCGTTGATTAACTTCCAACGTAAGCTAGTAAGGAGCTACTTCTCGGAAACGCTTGAGTACATGACAAGCTTCTCCTCCACAGTCCCTTCTTATAATCAATTCCCTCCCTCCCGCTTCAGAATTCAAAACACTCAGGAACTGAGATTCTCACTTTCAGCTCCACCGAGAAGCAAAAGCTCTCAAATCCCCCCTCATTTTCCCGCCAAGTCCCGAACAAGGTCGGTGCTTTTTCTTTCAGCTTTCTGTTATTTTTGTTACAGTTGCAGTCTCTCATTTTCTCTCAGCAATTCTTGAAACGTGAAGCTTTTTAATTTCTTTGTTCGAGGTTCAGATTTTGTTTCGGTTTGTAACCTTTTTTGCATTACCATTATTTTGTGTTTCGGGATTGATGCTATTTGATTTGATGAATGATGATGGATGATGGATGATGGATGATGGATTTTTTTTTTTTTTTTGCAATTCGTTGCTCTGTTTGGTTGGTGAGAAAATGTGGGAAAATGTGAGAAATTTTAGCTCTCAATTTATCATAGACACTGAAGTTACTGGCTTTGTTGAAATAATAGAAGGTGTGACCGTGAGATTAGTACTTTTAATTTCACTCAGTTAGTTTGCATTACCATTATTTTGTGTTTCGGGATTGTTGCATGTATTTGGTGATGGATGATGGGTCTATTTGCAATTCGTTACTGTGTTTGGTTGGTAAGAAAATGTGAGAAATTTTAGCTCTCAAATAATAGGTGTAACTGTGTGAGATTACAAGATTACTACTTTCATTTTCCTTCAGTTAGTTGGTTTTCCCAGGAACCAAACAGAATGTTCAATTTTCTATTATGATCATATTCCCACATTACCTGATTTGGTGCTGGTTTTCTGTTTGTAATATGTTCAAGGTTAAGGAAAACTTATTTCTCTGAGAAATCATGGTGAATGTAAAAAAGGAGCAGCTGGAGGAATTTATTGTGGATTCAGACAACAAAATGGGGGTCCTCTTGCGAGCATTATCTGAAGCCAGTTCTGACTCCCCTGTTTCGAACCCAAGCCCGGTGATTCGGTACGTTGTTTCAATTATCTTCTATATGGGGCATATTTATGATGGTATCTGATTCTTCATTGTGAAGGGCTTTTAGGGTTCCGAAGTTTCTCCATATTTTTTAGTTAATTTTTTTCTTTGGTCATCAAATTTTGGCTGTGGATGACATGCTCAAGTTGGCATTGTAATATGACCAATGATCTCTTTGACTGTTTTAGGAGAACCACTGGTCCAACCAGACGATCAGCGATCTGGACGGAGGAAGAGGTCAGTACTCAGTACTAGATATCTTAGTTTGGTTGTTCTGTTATTGTATGCAAAATATGGTAAACCTCACACATAGAAGCTGCTATTGGTTTCTTAAGCAGTAAGTTAGAGATTATAGAGTGGTGCTTACACATTACTGTATTGAGGAACT
Source organism: Dryas octopetala (assembly GCF_963921425.1). Lineage (NCBI taxonomy): Eukaryota > Viridiplantae > Streptophyta > Magnoliopsida > Rosales > Rosaceae > Dryas > Dryas octopetala. The sequence goes on along the minus strand of NC_141374.1, from coordinate 10,877,439 downwards.
GCTGATGTCAATTTAGCATGAAATTTTTTAGATAAATTGTTAATGAAGAGGGAAATACTAAAATTCTTACATGTATGTTGGTTTGGTTCTAGTGCATGTTTTCTTTTTGTCTCTTCAGCTGGAATTTCTAGTTTCTCACAAGTTACTCACTGTTAATTACATGACTTTTGATGGACAGGATAATCTTTTAGAAGAGCTGGTTAGAAAGTTTAACGAGAGTAACTGGAAGAAAGTAGGTGAGCATGCCAAGTCTTTGTCTTTGCTTTCAAATTTGTTTTATTTTTTTTAGTTTTATGCAAGTGGACATATCTGTGCACATGAATGTTTTAAGAGGTAGGCATGAGAGGCTCACAAGGAACTAGAGAAATAGATGTTAATCATATAGGCATATGTAGAAAAGTGGATTCTAGACTTGTTTTATGTAGGTTTTATTGTTAGAATTTTGAGGATTTAAACATCACTGGCCATTTATTGGGTGGCTACTTACTGGGCTTCAGTTGGTTTGGTTGCACCATGACCTTGGATGCACTGGATATTGGCGGCACTAGTGGTTTGTCAATCATCCTACTCAACCAGTTTATATGAAACAAGTAGGCATGCTTGTGCCACATCGATTGATAACTGTAGTTATTAATGTTCCTATGAAATTTTCTAGAGGGAAGGAATCTTCAAGATGATCATAATTATTGATATAGTTATAAGCTACTGGGGCATTTGTTTGGCTGTTATTGGAGGGTGTACATGCACAATTTCATTGCCTCATGAAAACATTTTGATTTGATTAATTTCTTATCTTGTGCAGCTGCATATCTCCCTGGGCGTACAGATGTTCAGTGCCTTCATCGCTGGCAAAAGGTTTTAAATCCTGAAATTTTCAAGGGACCATGGACAAAGGAGGTGCAAATAAATTTAGCAATGAAGAAACAATGCTTTTACTATATGGTAAATTGATATGTGATTGTAGTCCTTTCCTTTTGGCTTGGGTTTCAGGAAGATGATTGTATAATCAAGCTAGTTGAAAAACATGGAGCTAAAAGATGGTCTACTATTGCAAAGTTTTTACCAGGTCGAATAGGCAAGCAATGCCGAGAGAGGTTGGTGACCATGATGTCTAGTCATTGCCTCAGCCTTTCAGCATGAATTTCTATTCAATCAGCATATGTTCTGCACATCTATGGTTCACATCTAGTTTTGCAACTGTTTGCTATTCAGTAAAGTAACAATATGGTTCACTTCAAAAGCGAACAACTCAGTATCAAAGTATCTTCATTGGCTAAAAAAAATTTATTTACCTACATAATATTCAATATACTACCATGCATCAACTATGCACGTTATAGCTTACAATAATGATGCTAATAATTAATTTCAGGTGGTACAATCATTTACGCCCGGCGATAAGGAGGGATGCATGGACAGAACAAGAGGAGTGGATTCTTACTTATTACCATCAACAATATGGTAACAGGTGGGCAGAAATAGCAAGGTTTCTACCTGGAAGGTATGTAATAATTGAAAGATGATGGAATGGAATGGAAGTATGGTTTTGGGTTTTATGCATGTGTTGAATTCATTAAATTGAGACTGACCAGCAATGGGTATATATAGGTTTTTTTGGAACATGAATATATGCATGGTTTTTCACGTGCAAATTATGGTATATAATGGGGTAAAAATTTGGATTGTTTATCTCCTGGATAGGAATTATTATACGATAAAGGCAACACCCTGCATGCAGGCCAAACTTCAAAGATGAACTAGACATGAAATCTTTTTGGTTCATTAATTAGTCAAAATTCAGATTTCAGACATGCATTGCTGAATCAGAACTGGGGGAAATACAGTATCTTATACATAGATAAATGACTAATTGATATGTTTATTTAGTTGACTGCATTCTCATTAATTGGTTCCTTCTGTTGACTGCATTCTCATATCTATTGAAAATTGACAGGACTGACAATGCAGTTAAAAATCACTGGAATTGCACAATGAAAAGGAAAGCATATGCATGCTCACCTAATGGCTGTGAATTGGATATGCATCCTTATATCTGGAGTGATGACCTAAATTCAAATCTTGTCGAGGTTAAAGTAGATGGTCAGATCTTTGATAGACTGCCCTCTCTAAATCATGAAACAGGATTGGAGATTAGTGACAATGCTTGTACTACAGAGTTGACTCTTGGATCTTCTTATAGACATGAAATTTCTTCAGAAGTAAAATTTGTCATAGTTCAGAAATGCAGGTCTCCAGAATGGGGGACAAATGGTTTAGTAAATCTGCAAACTGGAGCACAGTATGATGGCATAAGTGATACTGCTATTGGTTTTACCAGTGAATTTTGCAAACAAATTGCTGACCATACCGGAAAACACAGCCCTTTATCACCCTCTTCATTGGCTTTCATGGATGCATCTGCTTCTACCAAGTCAAACTGTATTCCTCTTGAGAGTCCACTTTGCTATTCTAGTCCCCCTAGCCTTGAGAAGAATGTCCATGTTAGCAGTGGCAGCCCAGAATCTAGACTGAGGAACTTAGCAATGACTTTCAAAAATACTCCCTCGATTATAAGAAAGAGAACTTCCAGAAGGACTGATCATGTTAACTCTTCTGATGTTGGCTGCACCAATTCGAGTACTGATGAAACAGGTGTCAATACCACAGACTTTATAAATGCGAAGTATGGCTTATAATCTGTCCAGCATGGAACTGAAACTTCCGCTGCTGTCAAACCTCTTGGAAGGTGCCTGGAATGTGAATTTTGATGGGGAAAGGGATTCAGATATTGCTGAATATGGCAAAGTATTCTCTGCATATGCATCTGCAGATTTTGGTGTTGGCGCATAATCTGTCAGTCTGGGAAGGGAGAAATTCTTAGATACAACGGGTGTGTACAAAGTCTCTCGTACACTCACCCTCTCACGTGATGCCAATTATTGTGAGAGGAGCATTGTATATCTAAGAATTTACATATATACACCCCTTGGGAGGACCTAAAGTCCAGAAGTCTCAACGGAATCATGTTGATTACAAAGTTTACATGGTGTATTTCCATTTTATGCATGTATTGCCTAGTTTCTGGCATTTCGCAAAAGGTATTCATGAAAGTTTAGTTATTGCAGACTTTTAGCAGGTTATCTACAATTTCCATGGTTAGAATTTTTGCCCAAAATGCATGAGCTGTAGTGTGCTTCACATTAAATGGGTTGAAGCAAGAGCTTTAAAGCTCAAAGCAACTGCTTTTGTACTGCATCTGCAATCTTGAAATGCTTAATAGAACACTTTTTTTTTTTTTTTGACTTCATGATAACTATTTTGGTGGTTGAAACTTGAAACTCTCTTTGTTGGATGCTCTTGCAAATTGATTTTACCTTGCATTAAAAGTGCTTAATGCTTAAGTTATTATGCTGACTGGTAGTTATTGCAGTAACTTACCAACATTCACGGTGCATAGTTCCATGTTGGACAGTAATTAATGCTGTTAACTCTTTGCAGGTCACAAAAGCCCCAAACCAGAAGATGGATCTTTGGGCCAGAATTCAACTTTTGTTTTTTTTTTACTGAATTCACAAGCCTTTTAGGTAGTAAAGGTGTAAATGTGATTTAACAAATAACAAAAGAAGACAAAAGAATATATATCAACCATTGGTGTAGCTAGAGGATGCCTTTATATAACCACCATATGAGCTGTGTTCTAAACCCATGCATCTGTCCATACTGCTTTGGTCACTGTATGGAGGCCTGTTGCCTGTTGGTGATGTGAGGAAGGGCAAGGGAATTTTCTGGTTTTTTAAGGGGTCCAATTATCTAAACAATCTGTTTCATTTTCTAAATTAAAATCATAAGGGGGGAATTATTAGAGGTTGATAAAGGTTCCCCTAGTTTTTCATAACCACAACCGACACATGATTTACAAAATGTTAGAAATTAGTAACATACAAAGGAGTGAATTAGAAAGGCAAATGGAATTTCCACTGCTCCATAGGGATAGAGAAATTGTTTATAGTTTGACCAAATAAATCGGGAAATATTATTTTATTAGACAATTTAGTATCTTATATTGTGAAATTTGTTAATTAAAATTATTGAACGAGTTACTGTAAGTCTGTAACTAATCGATAATCTCATATGATACCATGTCAGACGCTTTTTAGTAAAAATTTGATTCTATATACTCTCAACTAATCATATCTTCTACCATCTCTATCAAATAATTGCACTCATAAAATAAAAGTTATAAAACCAAAATTTCCATCTTTATCTATAAATTATATAGAAAAAGGTGCCATATCGGCAAGCCAGACATGTCAAATTCGTTTGTTGTTTTCTTCAAAGCAGATTCCCGCATTGAGTCCAACGCGTCCACCACAAGCCTCAGTATAATAATTAACAAAGCCCAAGTCCACCAGAGTGTTGACAACACGCGCCGTACTCGCGAGTGCAACGATTCCGCACTGATATAACAGAAAAGAGAAAATTTATTAAAATCCGCGCCAACAAACCAGCCGTACTTTGATTCTTCACTACTGACTGGGAGCTATAAATACCAAGAGAGCAAAGCATGCAGCTACCTTTCCAATCAGCGAGTCTCGATCATTCTTATCCGAATTCCCAAACAACCTCCTTCATTCTCTCCCCCAGTTTATACCAGCAACTCTCTGTACCCTCTCTCTACTCTCTGTACCCTCTCTCTGTGGATTGCGAGTCATCATGGGGTCTATGGAGCAGACGATTCTGGTGACCGGCGGCGCCGGATTCATTGGCAGCCACACGGCGGTTCAGCTTCTGCAAGAGGGATTTAGGGTTTGCATCCTTGATAATCTCGACAATTCGTGTATTGAAGCTGTTCATCGAGTCAGGGACTTGGTCGGCCCCAAGCTCTCTCAGAAGCTCCAATTTCATTTGGTATATATTGCTATAACATTTCTCTTTTTGTTTTTTGTTTTCTTCTTGGTCACTGCCTTGGGTTTACTAGCTTTTCTGGTACTGATGGCGATGGTGTAGGATAGGTTGATAGTTATCGCCGCTTTGTTAGCGAACACTTGAGCTTTAATTCTTGATTTGTTAATTAAATAAAATCTTATCATAAAAACTGATGCTCATTTCTAATTTTCGCGAAAATTGGACTTATTGATGCTCGTTTCTAATTTTCCGAATTGAAGCTCAACGTAGACGTGTTGGTTTCGGTTGGATGGCGATCTGTTTAGATATGAAATGTCAGAACTACAAATTTGTAATTGTTTTATTATTTTCCAACAATTTGCTGGTCTGTTTGGTCCCAGAGAAAGTTTGAGAACCTGAAGTGTTGGATTTTTGAAACTTTCTTGGTTTTTCGAAAAGCTCAGTTGATTTAGGATCGTTATTATGCTTCAAAAATGTTGAAATTAAATTAAATTGGTTTATTTTTCGTTGCAGGGTGATCTCAGAAATAAGCATGATTTGGAGAAGCTGTTTTCTCAAACTAAGTAATTATTGTTTTTTTTACTTCAATCCAAGTATTTAATTTTAATGGTGGGTTATTGTATTGACTTTTTGTTCTATAATGACACAGATTTGATGCTGTGATCCATTTTGCTGGCCTAAAAGCTGTAGGGGAGAGTGTTGCGCACCCACTCCGTTACTACAACAATAATTTGATCGGCACAATTAATCTTTATGAGGTCATGGGAAAATACAATTGTAAAAAGGTTAGCTTGTGTTTCCAATTTTCCATCTCTGAGCATCTTTAGTTTTGTTTCCGAGTTTCTGCAGTTGTAGCTCAAATTAGCATCTTATAGCATTGGTTTTGTAATATCTTTTCATGTTCTGCCTCCTACTAACACGATGAATATGATGCCATGGGTGTGTAGATGGTTTTCTCATCATCTGCAACTGTTTATGGCCAACCTGAAAAAGTTCCATGTGTTGAGAATTTTGACCTTGTAGCTTTGAATCCATACGGCCGTACCAAGGTATGTTCCACCATCTTTTTCTTCTCGGGTCCACAAATCATAGGATTAATGTTGGGAGTTAAAAAATAAATAAAAAGCTGACTTGATTGGGAATGGCTGATTTGTTTTGGTTAAAAGGAATGCAGCTTCTTTCTTCTCTAACATATAATTTACTCTGTTTTACTAGCTTTTCCTTGAAGATATTGCTCGAGATATTCATAAGGCAGAGCCTGATTGGGGAATTATTCTGTTGAGGTACTTCAACCCTGTCGGAGCTCATGAGAGTGGTAAAATTGGTGAAGATCCTAAGGGCATCCCAAACAACCTCATGCCTTACATACAGCAAGTAGCTGTTGGAAGATTGCCTGAGCTTAATGTTTATGGACATGACTATCCCACCAAGGATGGTACTGCGGTATGTAAAATCCATAAAGATTGTTTGTTCCTTCAAGATGATTAGTAGGAATTAACTTAGTTGTTGATTAACATCCATCTACTAGTTCCATGTTGAATCTATTTGGCTTGGACCATATGGTTTTGTATTCCACCCAAAGAATCATCTATAAGCATGCTGCTTATACACGACTTTATGGGCATCATATGGAATCTTCCCTAATTACCAATTTTGTTTTTCATCATGAACAGATCCGAGACTACATCCATGTTATGGACTTAGCAAATGGTCATATCGCTGCTCTTCAGAAGCTTTTTACTACAGAGAATACAGGTGATTGTTCTTATTTCAACGTGCATTTATATGTTAACAAACTTGCTGTCACCTGCTGGTAAATTGCAAGGGCATGTATCAAGAGTTGCCATGTTTCTAAGTATATCTATTATCTCAGGGATAGTTATGGCAATCTTCTTTGACATTTGGGTGTTCTAAAGAGAATTTCATGTCTTAGGTTGTATTGCCTACAACCTGGGAACTGGACAAGGTACATCTGTGCTTGAAATGGTTGCTGCCTTTGAGAAGGCTTCTGGAAAGGTGATTGTTCCCTTCCTCTACTCAAATCTCTCTCTCTCTCTCTCTCTCTCTCTCTCTCTCTCTCTCTCTCTCTCTCTCTCTCAAATTGGGCACTGTTGAAGTTTTTCTCATTTGTATATCCCAGAAAATCCCTATGAAACTATGTCCCAGAAGGCCAGGAGATGCTACTGCTGTTTATGCCTCAACAGAGAAAGCTCAAAGGGAACTTGGATGGAAGTATGTACAAGTTAATTCTTTTATGAAACGCAATACAATTCACCAGATGGATATTCTTATAGATGCTTTATGATATGTTAGACTATGAGATACATCCTGTTGTATACCTGATTGTATTATGTTAACTTATCTATGCTTGTACCTGCAAGATGATTAACAGGCATCTCATAATTCTGTGTAATCTGTATTTTGAATTTTTCCCCTCTGCTAATTCGATATTCTCTTTCAGGGCACAATACGGAATAGAGGAGATGTGCAGGGACCAATGGAAGTGGGCTGTTAACAATCCATGGGGCTACCAGGGCAAGCTTTGAATGGAACACTGCCTTGAAAAATAAAACTATATTTGATGTCCTGCTAGGCTGCTCCGTATGTTGGTCTATTATGTGGCTTCCCTTCTTTTTCTTCTTTCTTTTTTAGTCGTTGTGCCAAAACTGGGAATAAACTCCTTTTTTAGCAAAAAATATGTGAATATTGAAAAAAAGGTAAAAGATCGAATGGTTATTTTGTTGAATGATGCACGTGTTGGTCAGTCTTGATAGACTTTTGTTGAAGGGCTCTAATTTAATCAGGGAAAGTTTAGAAATCTCTTTAATTGTGGATGATATGTTGGTTGGAATTATTAGGCTGTGGGGAGTTGCTAGCAGAAACGTGTAAAAAGGGAATGAATGCAGTCCTAAGCTTTGAGTGGATAAAGCTTGTCGTTTAATATTATGGCGTTGCTGTTGCACAAAGACAAAATAGATGGATAAGAGTATCTGGATTTTAAATTTGTTAATATTTGAACTTTGAAGCGGCTATGCAATGAGGGTTCCAAAAAGCCATTACAATGACGATGACAATCATTTTCGATAACAATTATAATTATTTTCAGAGCGATTTTTACTGTTTCAAATGATTATAGTAAATTACAATGCTGAGCGTTGGAACACTCGCGTTAAGCGTTTGCAATGCATGCATTCGAAGCTTCACCAAAAATCCGTCACAATTCTTAAAAGTGAACTGATTGAATTTTTGCTAGAGTGCTTACCTATTTAGTACAAAGCCTCCTCCACCTATCGTTTTCTCTAATCTCATTAATTATAAAAAGTAGGTATGTGATACTCCATTACCTTTAGAATGAAATAAAACAAGAAAAAGTTTCCAGAATTATACTAATATTCAGTGGCAACATGGGACTGCACCACTTGTTTACGTGCAATAAAAACCATTCTTTCTTTCAGACACAGGAGCAATTAAGTTGAGAATTGGATGTGAATTAGATGCTTTGTGGGGACCCCAACTACAACATAAAAATAGAAGCATCAATTTCAGAGTTTGCTACGTGTTAGACTGTTGGTCCATTCTAATAAAAGCTTTCTAGCTTCTACCATCGTCCTCTACTCTGAAGTTACAGGTATGATTGTATGAACCACTTTCTAAGAATTAATTTTATCCATTCATTTCTGAGAATAAAATTTTCATAATTGTCTAGTACCATATTATTATTATTGGTCATGTAGGCATGTAGCTAGTGGGATATTTGGGCTTATATGTGTTGTCAAATATTTCAACACACTTTTGTTTGTTGAAGGTACGTGCCTCTTTTTCTTAATTTATTTGTGTTTGAAACACACTGAAATTGGAAAACAACACTAACAATCAGTTTTAATTAATTACAGGTCAACTTGACAAGTTTATCAGCTTGTGGTGGGCACCCTAGGCAACAACCACAGCCAGTTCAACTTGAAAGAATGAAGTAATGAACCATGTCTTACTCTTACCTTTGAAAATCTGGTTAATTATTTTTCACTTTTCTCTGACTTTATTACTTTCGATCTGCTGAAACTGGAAACCAGTTCATAGTTACAATTTCTTATGCAATTACCATTCTTTTGAATTATTGTACTTGTGCATCTTTCTGCTTCAGTTTGCTTTAATTTATTTACAAGTACTTGTATATGGGTTAGGGGACGTGTGAGATGGGACGAAGCCAACCTTAGTGCAATTGAGGCAAATAAGCCTGTGAGGAAGAAGATTGATGAACCCAAGACCCCATATCACCCAATAATTGATGAGGTACATGGTAAGCTGAATTATTGGTTTCTTTCTGCAGCTTTTTCCTCTGAATTAATGCAAAGCAATTTAATCAATGGTCGCATTCACCGGTAACTTTATTTTCTAAAATATCTAATATGTTATGTTCACACCATGCATAAAACAAGAATTCATCTTATCAAAAGTTTTTAACTTCTTATAAATAATCTAACATGTGAGACTGTATAGTAAAAGTATACTTCGGACCATTTTAATCTCATATACAATGAAGTCTCAAATTTCCTATTGGGGATTCTGTTGAAGGCAACAGTTCTAGTTATGCTGCTCCTGCTGAAGCCATAAGAAAAGCTTTAAATGAACTAATTTCCGGTCAAAATCATTCTACACATTTTGGGAAATGGGCATCAGATGAAGATAATGCTAGGGATATGGACCAAGATGGAGGTTTGTACTCAAGCTTCATATGGTCCTCTTTTTGTAACCTGCTTAGTTATATTTCAGATTTGTTCTTAATTCTCCGTGTTATTTACTTTCTTTTGGGCAACTTTTTTACCAGACTTTGGTCTAAAAGATAGGGGTGCTACAATGAGCTTTAAAGAGCGCAGAAGAGCTCACTATGATGAGTTTTTGAAGGTGAAACAAGTAGTTCAACAAAAGGGACCCTTTTTGAATGATGGAGATGATAGTGATGAGACCAGATATAATTCAGTTTTGTTGCCACAGGATGTTGGGGTGCAGAGAGAAATTCACATTCATGGTGCTGATCATGAGATTCTGCGCACTATAGACATTCAGGAAGGTCATGTATAACAGTTGTCCCGCAAAAGCCAAAACTTCTCAATTCAAACAACTTGAGGTGATAATGTGTATAGATGAAACTGTAATAAAGGTTTTAATGCAAATCATGTATTATCGAAAATATTTCTCCGATAGGATCCCGCAATTAGGCTTAATGTTGATCATTTATATCGAAAAAAGTTTATGATGGCATTGCGGGGTTGCTTGTCTTTTGAACGGTTCTTTAATTTTTTGAGTTATTTTCAAATGTTTGGTTCTGTTCATTACCTTATTATTTTATGAGTTAAGGAAATTAAAAAATGGAGAACTAAACTGTAGACTCTAAATTCTAAATGGGTGTGTTTTGACCTTTCTCATGACAATATTTAAAGTTTAAGCGCTGCATGATCTGTTTATTAAAGACTGAATGTATATTTCTTTGGAGAAAAGATTACATTTATAAGAAGTGATTTGTTTATGAAACAGGCTCAATTTGTATCTCTTTAGAAAAAGACTCCATTTATATCTTATAGTTTGTATGGCCCTTCAATTATTTGTTTGAGCATATCTATGTTTGCTTGTGTTTTTCTGCGTGTCTCTTAGAGCTTTCGGTAGTAGAAATGAGTCACCTTAAAAACACCCATGTATAAATAATGTTTCTGGACCCACTTCTTCACAGGTTTCCATTGCAATCTGAATACACCTGTCTGTCACAAGGTGTTTTAGTCTTATTTGAGGACACGTCAATTCATTGAGTCCAATAAGAACTTCTACATGCCTCTGTTTTGGACTGGTTCTATAATCTTCTACATGATGTCAATTCAAACTACATATAATTATGTTCATGAAGCAATGTTCCCTCCCTTAGTATATTATTAAAACTACAAGGGGCATCCCAATTGAACTACAACACAAAGCTCCTAAACCAAACAGCTCAGGACAGCAGCACACGGAATAAAACAGCCAAAACCAAAGAGAAAAAAGATACAATTAAACAACCAAATCCAGAACCAGGCAGAACAAAGCAAACTGAAACAAATCTCTACTAACAAATTAAAATATTAACAATAATATTATGTTTCAGTGATGAACAATAGAGAAGTTAATTTGTAGGGGTTAGAGTACTATAATTAACCTCAAAGAGCTTGCTTGACCTACCTCTTATATATGGTGGTAAACTGGTAATGATGGACTTGAGATAGGTTTCTTCAATTTCTAAATAAATTGTTTTTCCTCTTCCTCCATATCAATTAAGCATACAATGAGTCAATGACTGCATAAACAAATTTTTGTGTTCTTTATTTTTGTATATTTATTTTGACTCTTTCGTCTAATCAGATCATTATTCTATAAATTAATATCTAGATTAAGATTTTCATATAATTTATTTTTTAAAACCAACATGCCAATAGCACGCAACTCAATAATTAACAGATGACTTACTACTAAATCTTGTTAAGAAGTTTTTTTTTTTGGTAGGAGGGAGGGCCAAAGGCCCAAAAAAAAAAAAACTAGCTAAAAATAGAACGATTGTGATAAAGGCCTATAGAATCTTCAAAAATAGTCTGAGCACACCAAGAAGGGGGATGGTTAAAAATTTGCAAACCCAGGTCTAGAGAATGACCAAAAGTAGCAAGACTATCAGCAAAAATTTGTTAAGAAGTTGATAGAGAGAATTTCTGATAATGTTTGTTAGATTGAATAAAGGAGCAAATATATACAATACAAGCTTTGTGTGCAAGTAAAACAATTATCTTAGTAGTACAATGAATCTATATACAAGGAAAGAAATCAAGAATATAAGGTAAGTAAATCAATCTACAGTTTAAGCAATTGGAGTGTGATCGAACATGGAGAGTGCCGAACTAGTTTTTAAGGTATAAACATTGCTCCTTTCCTAAGGGTTTGGTGAAGATATTTACAACTTGATCCTTGGATGATAGAAAGGAGGCAGTTTGTAGCAAGAAATTTTAAATTTTCTACGAACTATATGGCAATCAATTTCAATGTACTTAGTTCTTTCATGAAAAACATGGTTAGCAACAGTATGAAATTAAGGCTGCTTTATTGTCCCAATAAAGTGTGCTTGCAACTAAATGTGACACCTAGATATAGAGAAGATAACGAGCCATTGTAGTGTGCATTTTGTATGACTAAATGATGTTTGATTTGTTTAATTTGTTTTTTTTTTTTTGTGATGTTTACCTTTAAAAAAAAATTAACCTAGAACATTGACATTTTGGATTATAAATTTACATCTTATGGTGGGATAAAAAAAGTGTTTAATTTTTTATTAACTTGCTAAATAGTTAATATAAGAATACTCGTAAGATACTAAATATGTACAAGTCAACTGGTATTAATGACATAAAACTACATAATAAAATAATGGACCAAATTAATTACACTCAATTAATCAATTGGTCAATAGATTTTAGCCTATATATAAAGATGTCTCAATAGTTTTCGAGAGCACAAAATTAGAAGAGTTTTTTATGGGGTATCCTTTCATAATGAGGTGGGACCCTCACCATATAGGGCTCACATCATTGTAAGAAAATGTCTCATTAAAGATTGAATCTACAAAATAATCTCATAACAAGCCAAATGAGAGTCGACTCTCTTTTCTCTCTCTTAGGTTTAGCAGCCTCCCTCACCTGCATCTCCCTCTCCTTTGTGAGAGCATTTTCCTTTCCTTTGTGAGAGTTTCCCCTCCTTCTTGTGAGAGTTTCTTCATTGATTCAGTGGTGATCTGTCTGAGCTATGCTCTCAGATTTCTTTATTTCATTGCCTGTTTTTCCTCCCTTTTCCTCATCAACCAAACCCCTTTTGAAACCATAGATCTGGTATCCTTTCTTTTCTTTACATCCATCACTTCCCTCTTTTTCCCCTTTCTTCTTTATTTCCTTTACCCTCATGTGAAGCCCTTGATTTGCTCCTACCCCAACATTTCTATTCGATTCTCCTTGTCTGATCCTTACAGACGCTTGTTAAAAGTGAAATTCACTTACCCAGTGGAATATGGGAGTCGTTTTGACATGGGTGTCTCACCCCCCATTCTCCCAAGTTGTTTCTCTTTGCAGTTGGTTACCGTCATTCTTTAGTGGATGTGGCTTCAGTTAGGATTGTCGTTTTTCGGCGATGTTGGTGGTTCTGGCGTGTGGTTTTAGGGATCTTGGCTTGTTGTGGTGGTGTCGTGGGTCTTCCCAAGCAGGGGTTGTTCCTTGGTTACAACGGCGGCGGCGGCGGCGGCCTTTATGGCTAGGGTTTTTCTATTGTTTTTGTCTTATGTTTTTCTTTTAGTTAGGCCTTTCTTTTGTTTGTTAGGCCTTTGGTGTATTTGGTAATTGCTGTCTTTTTCTTTGGAGTTTCCTTGATTTTTTGTAACTTGTGTTAAAATGGGTTTGCTAAGTTTGACTTGTGAAACTGGACCGTGTACTCTTTATCTCTTCAAAGAGTATATTGTCCGTCCAGTTTCTTTTAAACCTCACTTATTGAGCCAATTCTTTGTAATTTTTCACTTTAATCTAATGAAATTTTTTTTGCTAAAAAAAAAAATCTCATGAAATTTTACATCGGTAAGTTATTGTCACCTAGTCTGAAATTAATTAAGATCACCCACGTGACAAACTGACAACAAAACCACAAAATCTAACATTTTAATATAATTATTATAGATAAAATTATTTGTACTCTTTTTACCACATTGATATCATGTCTAAGAGATAATATGCATGACAGGAATTGTTAATAAAAAAAACTATATCCTAATAGTCCTAAAGTAGATATATGATATATCATACATGCATATACACTTCAAATGCATATATGAACTAGTGTCCATTTTAACGAGGAAGGGTATTGATCGCATAAAACTAACAATGGATCTCACACTAGCTAGTTACATAGTCAATCGGTCAAATCATATAACCCGACAAAATGTCTGGATACTTTACACAACGAAAAGATAACTTTAAAATTTTTATTTAATTAATTACTAAAATTACAGAAATTACCTTATATTCAAATTAGGACGTGTATAAATCTTCAAAACCAACAAAACGCCGCAAAATCTAACTCTTTTTCATTTTTACTATCTTGTTCTCGTGCTTGAACTTAGGTTCTAATTTTTATACACCTTAGTCTAATATCACTTCACCAATAGTTTATATACACCATCAAATACTATATTGAAAGTAAAACTTAATATAAAATTTTTAAAATTTTTAAATCACTACTAATTTTTAATTAAAAAAAATTCATAAAATAAATTGAACTTTAACTTCTTCTATAATTATACTTCTACGTAAAAATATCTCAAAGTTGAATATCATATCTTTTAAGTTCTTTAACAAATAAAAAAAATAACACTAATATTCAAAAATATATTTTCTTTATTTGTCCGACTCCAAATCCTTATCTCATTGGCCTCCTTTCCGTAACCTTACCGACACGTATTAAAGCATCAAGTAATTGCAAAAATATAAAAAATAAAAAACGAAGGAATGGGAGAAGCTTCTGGAAAAGACGTTAGAAAAAGAACCTACTACTCCCACACACACACACACACACACACCCTCTTCTTCTCGCGCCTTCCTATCCAATCTTTCTCTCTCTATCTATTCTCTGTGGGCCCCACAATTTTTGCCCTTTTTCAAATCCACTTTTTCTCTTTTATATAAATTAAATTAAATTTTTTTTCTCTTTTCTTCCCGAACCCACGAATTCTCTTTTTCTGTCCCCCTCCTCTATCATTTATTAGTCCCCCAGAACCTTCTAGAAACAACAAAACGCTCTCTCCCTCCTTCTCTCTGATTCTGGGAGCTGCTTCTTCTCTGGTGGTGAAGCTTGGTGCAACAGACCAACACTCTACGCAAGCCAGAGTTGGCTTTCGTGTTAGAACCAACTTCCTTTCCCAGCTTTCTGTTTGGTTGGTGGGAAAATCCCTCCACTTTCTTCCACCCAAAGCTGAAAATCTACGCTTTCCAGGTACATACGCTTCTTTTAATTCGATTTCTTTATTTAATCTCAAATCTATATTTCAATGGTTACCAAATCGCAACGTTAAATATTAGAATTTTTTTTTTATTAAATATTAAACAGTTACTTGTAATTTGTCTTTTATTCAACGGAGTCTAACTGTCTAATCTAATAAAGAGTTTGATAAATCAGTTAGTGTTAGAACGGCGAAACTAACTTGTAGACTAGCCCTTGGATCTGAGAGCGAAGGCCCAATAGGCCCATGGCGTCATTGCCGGCCGAGCAGAACGGCGACTCCGGACCGCTGGGCGGAGGAGACTCGCAGAGATCGCTTCCGACGCCGTTTTTGACCAAAACCTATCAGCTGGTAGACGATCCGTCCGTCGACGATTTGATTTCGTGGAGCGAAGACGGATCAGCTTTCATAGTTTGGCGACCTGCTGAGTTCGCCAGAGATTTGCTTCCGAGGTACTTCAAGCACAACAACTTCTCCAGCTTCGTTCGCCAGCTCAACACTTACGTAAGTCTCCAAAATTTTCTCCCCCACTTTCATTCTCTTTCTCGGCAGCCAAACAAGCTGGAAACGAATAAAAATTCTCGTCTTTTTTCATTTTATATTTCATTTTTTTAATTTATTAGTGTTGAACTTGTAGGGATTTAGGAAAGTCGTGCCGGATCGGTGGGAGTTCGCGAACGATTGCTTCAAAAGAGGAGAGAAAGGCCTCCTCCGAGAGATACAACGCCGGAAAATCTCGCCGACGGTGTCCGCGTCAGCTGCCACGGCGACGGCGATGGTGACGGCAGTGTCCGCGTTGGTGCCTGCGGTGTCTCCAACAAACTCCGGCGACGAGCAGGTGATCTCCTCAAACTCGTCGCCGATGGCCTTGCCGGTGACGGTGATTCAACGAACCAGGAGCTGCACCACTACGGCGGAGATTCTCGAAGAGAACGAGCGGCTCAGAAAAGAGAACATGCAGCTGAGTCACGAGTTGACTCAGCTGCGCGGATTATGTAACAATATCTTGGCTTTGATGACGAACTACGCGTCTGCTCAGTTAGAGAACGGTGGAGGACGAGGAGGAATTGCTGTGGATAAGCCTCTGGATCTGTCGCCAGTCAAACAGGGTCAACCAGCCGAAAACGCCGCCGTTTTAGGCGGAGCTAAAGCTGAGGTGTCGGCGGAGGAAGAGGAAATGGAGGAGGTGACGCCGAGGTTGTTTGGAGTTCCGATTGGGGCGAAACGCGTGAGGAGAGACGAGGAGGAAGAGGAACAACATCAGGGAGGAGGAGGATCTGAGGCGGTGAAATCAGAGCCGTCGGATGGAAACTCCAGGCGCCATCAGGACCCTACGATTCTGGAGCTGGGAAAATGATTGGACACGATCTGATCGATCTGTGATGTTGAATTGTTGATGGTGATGATTTAGATTGTGGAAGCGTGGACGGCACCGCACGTGCGAGATCGATATACTGGGAGAGTGCCACGTGGTTTCGGGTCCATCCACAAAGATGTCGCAATTTTCTTTCTTTCTAGTTGCTTCTGGAAACCGGAATCGACGAATTTGACGAAAGAGGAGGAAAAGGGAAAGCGAGGTTATCCATCATCATCCGCAGTCAAAATTTGGAAAAGCTAGATTACAACAATTTTGTTTATAATTAAGATTAAGCAGACAGATGAAATTTTGACTTAGTGTGGTAATATGATAGTGATAATTTAGATCATGTATTTTCGTAATCTTATTTTGCAATGGGAGTCAAAAAGGTGTCTCTGTGTAATTCAGTCTTTTATTAACCATGTGCTCTCATGGTTCATTGACATTTGACAACTGAGAACTGAGCATATGCCAGTCAAGGATTTTGTCTTTTGTAGTGTCGTTCTTGGCTCTCTTATAGTCTTATCCTTGGGGATTCGTATTCTGTTTGTAACTTTCTTGTGAGTATCTTATTAATGCAAAAGAGAAACTCCCATCTATTCTTAAACAATTTATAATGAAAACCATGGAGATCAAATTGGCACATCAAATTCCATTCTTGCTTATGTTCTCCCCAGTAAATAATGCTGGCAATCTTTGTGGGCTTGCATATTATATTTTTAAATCTAAATATTATAGATCTGCCATCCATATGTGAGCCCTTGCTACATAAACCAATCTAGCTACTACGTATTTTGTACTACATCTTACATAAAGTCGAGCAGTAAAGAGCTTGTAGAGTTAGAGAAACATAAATAAGACCAGCACGCAATGGACGATGGGCAAAGTGGGCTTTTAGTACTTCAGGTAATGTATATGGCCCTTGTTGTTTTAGATTAATGGACTAGTGGTTTTAGATCTTATTTGGGTCTAAAAATATAGGGCCCAATTTACAAATAGGAGCCTATTTCTAGTGGAATCAGCAGGTGGTTTTGCAGTACAGTAGATGGCGCGACAGTTGTATAGTTTTTTGAGGTACCATTTAGTAACGGCAATTGGTTGAACTCGGAGGTAAAGAACTTGAGGAATAGAACATTGTTCCTGAGTAATACTTCTTCCTTTTTCTGTTGAGGCTTCAGCCAACTTTGGATGCAAGGCAAATTGCATATATTTCACCCGTGATATTTCCACAAATATTCATGGTGAAGGCATCGTGCATATCTTTTATATGGAAGACAGAGAAATCGAGCCGCATATGGGAAAACTGCCTATTTCGCTAGGTTCACATTTGTGGATTCAACCGAGTTTTTTTAAGTGTGATCCCGGCCTATACCTGCATGTATGTACGTACAACACCTTTATTTTTGTGACTGCATGCTAAGTTGTATGTTTTTTCAACTCTTCTTTTTTATATTTGAAGGTGTTTGGGTAAGAACAAATAAGAACAAGTGATAACATGCGAGTGATGAACTTTAGAGGATATGGAAGAACAATGTAAGATCTTCTGGGTTATTCTTAGCTGGTTATGTGTGTATTTTGTGAGGATTTTGTATACGCTTCATTTCTGTATATAAGTAGATTTATATAGGCAAATGAAGAGGTAATGTTACCTGCATGTGGATGAATGACTAAGAAGATGCCACGTCTTGGGTCAGGAACAGTAGCATGCACAACTACCAATTACATTTGCATTCAATGCTGTTTTGAATGCAAGCATATATGGTTGATCAAATGAAATACCCTAATAGTCATGACTGTGAGCTGAGTTGTCAAGTCTGTCAAAAGATCATATCAGGTGTACTTGAGTATGACGATACGTCTCAACTTGATCTTCTAGAATGGCGGTGGGAGTCCGAGCCGATCCAAACACATATGTCTCCTTATGTGTAGATGTGAACCTCATATGTGATAGGATCGGACGTGGATGAGCCGATCAGGTAATTAGTGTAGTAATTGCTTCAAGTGTATACTAGCCATGATTGGTGATTGGATAACATGGGGATGCCAAGCCGAACTGAAGATGTCTAGGAAAAGATGAACCCTCAAGTTTCTAGTAAATTTCAATGTCGGTTCAGATCAGATCGGATCGGACTTGATCAACCTTGAGATAAGATTCGATCCGATCCGAATTGTACAATGTTTGTATTGTTGAGATAGCATGGTGACATAGCCAAGTTTGACCAAGTTGATCGTTGAAAAGTCAGAGCAAAAGTGAAACCTGATATGCCACGTGTTAGTTTGTGATTGGTCATTGAATTCATGTGGATTTATTCACAAACATATGTCATTTAAAATTTCCTTTATATTTTTCAGATTTATGATGTTCCTATATATTCCCATTAATGTTAGTAGATATATAAATTTAATTTGAAACTAAGAGGGATTGACAAAGTTCTCTTATATATACTGCAAATAAAATGCAGGACTTGTAATTGTTTACATATCTCTCTCTCTCTCTCTCTCTCTGAATAAAGCAAAAAATATTTTCAAATTAATAACAGACAGATAAAATCTTAGATACAATCTTGTAACAAAACAAATTAACAGACAAAAGGTTAAATTACTTTAATAAAAACTATAAAACCTTAGATAGAATGCATTCCAAACAACTAGATACTATGTGTTTGAAATGGATGTCAAAAATAAAAATATATATATTAAGGATAATTTCAAATACATACACATATACTATATGTACTGTGGTTGAAACCGCAAATCTACAGCTAGCATAAAAAAACATACATAAAATGGAAATGTACGTGAGGTCGATATTTTGCTTGTCCAATTAAGGAGTAGTGCTTCACTTTTGATCTCCAAAGACTAAAAAGGTCAACACACTTACAATCTGTCAAGCACATAATCTGAACCCTTACTGGTGCGGCTGGGACCAATCTAGTTAGCTACTACTTTGTACTACACCTTATAAAGTCAAGCAGTAAAGAGTTTGTAGAGTTGGAAAAAATGCATGTGTGTAGGATTGCTCATTCGAGTATCAGAACAGTTCTTAAAAGATAACAAGTGTTTAAAAAATAAAAAATTATTATTAATTTATAAACATGTCATTTCTTAAATGAACTGTTTTGTCATTCAACGATATATAATTCGTGTATATGAGTCACAAGCCTTATTGAAGCATAATCAAAACTGCATGTGAATCTGAACCGTACCACATGCATGTTAATTTAATTGAAAATCAACTTTATTAATGATTTATATATTCCCAATCCTACACCAATATCTGTAACTTATATACAGCCTGCAAAATGATAAGATTTACAAAGATTAATCTCCAGAAACTTTGGATCGCAAGCTGCATCGATCATACTTCTCTAGGATGGTATGACTATATCTGGTATTCAGTTCAATCCTTTAAATGGTGCCCAAATTGAGTTTCCAGATATTAAGAAATTTGATCCATATTATATAGACTACTCGATCGATCTCATTTCATTATGAGAAACTTTGTGTTATCATCAAATCTTTCTTAGACAACTGATTACATAGCTAGTCATGGTTCTTTAAAGGACTTAAGGACTATAATTTTATCGGCAAGAAGATAATATACACTGATATAGCTCACATCAAATTTTCAGATCTTTATTAATATTATGCTTGATTGGTCTCTTAAATCAAATCATAATGTTTTAAGAAGGATTGTATTAATTAAAGAGTTTTGTGATTCCCAACTTAAATGATATATTGCATAAGCCCAAATACAAGTAAGAGGAAGACCAAGGTCCAAAGACAGGCCAACCAAACATGAATAAAACAAAGAGACAAAAGGCCCAAATACAGAAACAAAAATATAGTTTCATGGTTTATATACTGCTTCCTTTTCTCTATCGCTGGCTTCTATTGTGAGAATCACTTTTGCCTTTATTTTATTCTGATTTCGTACTACAAAGATGTTTCAAATCCACATGTGTCATCTTCCATTATTTGATGGCAAAATTAAGGAAATATTTGGTGACTCTAATATTATATTTCATTAACATGCACATATCTAAAGCTTGTAAGTGGGAAATGAAAGTGTTCTCCTGATGACCAACACGATGCAACAAATCTGGTAAAGTACTGTGGTTGTAAAAACAAATCTATATACAGCACTTCACTAATATTTTATCCCCCAATTGGTGTGCTATATACCATAACCAAAATAATAAATAAAGGAAAATGTACGTGAAGTCAATCGTTTACTTAATTAGTCAAGGAGTACAGCTTCACTTATCTCTGAGGACTAAAATATGAACGTTCATGTAATAAAGAAAGGATAAAAAATATAGGGGCAGTTCTCAAATTTATGTCTTTATTTTTTTTTTTAATTAGAGGCATTTTCCTTATTTTGCTCATATTGTGAAAAAAGGATAAGGGTAAAAAAAAAAACGCCCTTAATAATAATTAAAATTATTTACAAAAAAATAAAGACAGATTGATATGTGTTGCTATCTTTATATCTTTTGTTAAAATGGTAGGGGTGCTTCTCTTCTACCATTAATATAAGCAGAGGCGTTTATTTTCAGTCACTTTATTTCTTAACAAAAACACAGCGGAAGTTCTCAAATTTACACCTTTATTATTATTTTTTAATTAGAAGCATTTTCCTTATTCTGCCCCTATTTTAGTGCCCTCGTAACCCATTTTTCTTACAGTGAACCCTTGCTACATATGCAGACAACATTTAGTGTGGCGCTGGGACCAGTCTACTACTTTGTTGGTACACCTTATAAAAGGAATGAGCTGTAAAGTTTGTAGAGTTGGAGAATATTTGTATAGGATTGTAGATTCCGTGTCAAAGTAGTTCAGTTAAAAGATAATATGTGTACTTATAAAATAAAAAATTGTCATCGAGTTAAAAACATATCATTTCTCATTTAAATTAATCTATCACTTATCACTATCACGTGAAAAAACCAATTATACACAAGTTTTTTCTCAAATTCCTCCGGTGTTTAGGGTGCCACGATGTGTCTTTTTCATATTTGTTTATTAATTTGTGCCGACCTCTAATAATACAGAATTACAAATTTGGGCATGTAATTTTCGTGCAAGTTGCTGTGATACATGATATGAGTCATATGACACTGAGTGGAAGTAATATGATCACCCAAATTGGTTGACTTCCAATTCCATTCAAATTTCAATGCCTTATTTTTTTCTTTCGGCAAAGTGTTATATGCTTTACTTCCGAGTTCATACCATGTAATTGCGTTGCAAATTTGCATGGAAACAATTAATATTCATGCAGACCCCAGACGGCAGACGACAGTCACAAAATCTACAAGTAGAACAAGAAACGACCCTGTTAGAGAAAAAAAGAACAAAACAAGACAAACTTGTTTATGACAAAACGACTTTTATATCCCGCCGTATGCTGCCTGACAACTTTGTGGAAAAACAAATCAACCCCAAAGATTATTCATTCATATTTCGTGTATTAAATGAGTCACGACTCACGAGCCTTGGCCGGCCACATGGGGCACGTTACGTACCCACTATCATTTGCACTACTAGGGGTGGGCATAATAACCGACGCACCGAAAAACCGAACCAAACCCACCGTAAAAAAATCGAAAAAAAACCGAGTTGACCGAAAAGTTAACACCGTAAGAGAAAACCGAACCAAACCGTATATGGATGGTTCCGGTTTCGGTTTTATGCTCATTTAACCTGAATCAAACCGAACCAAACCGAGTAATTTTTAAAAAATATAATTAATTATATATTTTTATGCACATTTTATACATTTTTGTTCACATTTTATACATTTTTATACACATTTTATACATTTTTATTTTAAACCCTAAAATATATTTTATATAACCCTATGAGTTTAATATTATATATATAATAATGTTTTAGTATATAATGTTAGTTATATCTTATATAATAAAATTAGTGTATTCTATTTCTATATACTCTATAGTCTATAGTCTATATAATAATGTTTTATGCATATAGAGTTATATATAAACTTAGTATATAACTATATAGTTAGTAACTTAGTATAGTTAGTTATATATAACTACATAGTTAGTAACTTAGTATATAGTTATATATATACTACAATAGTTATATATAACTATATAAGTAATATATAATTATAGTAGTATACTAGTATATACTATAGTAGTATATAATTATATATATACTATACTCATTACTCTATAGTAGTTATATACTTATATATAATCTTATATATAGTTATAACTTATAACCCAAATTTGTCCAAACCCCAAACGAAATCTCAATCTCCACAAACCTCAAACGAAACCCCAAATAAAATAAATTAAAAAAACCAAACAAATAGATTATATAATATATATAGTTACAGATTATAATCTTATATTAGATATAACTTATAAATTATAACCCTAATTTGCCAAAACTCCAAATGAAACCCCTACTACCCAACTAACAAAATAAGCATGTTATATTTATTTTAAAACCGTGCATGCACCGAACCAAACCGTTTTTACAATGGTCTGGTTTGGTTTGGTTTTTTTCTAATTTGTTCGGCTTACAACACCGAACCACACCGAGAAAATATTTATGGCGCGGTGCATGGTTCTCGGGGTGAAGTGAGCCGAACCACACCGTGCCCACCCCTATGCACTAGTACTTCACACCAATTTCGACCCCACATTAAATGTTATATAAGTTAGGAGCCTTGTTGGTATAAATTTGGACCACACATTTAGTTGAAAATTAATGGAATAAATTATTCATATTTACAGTATGAGAACATATTATGTTGTTAGTAAAAAAAACAAAATTTGCTAAAGTACCTAGTAAAACATTTTACACAAAAATGTTTAACGATGTGCTCGTATTATGTTGATATTTTTTTAACTATTAAGTATCGACGAGTTTGCTTTTTTCCTATTAGGGTGGACACTTCGCACATGTTTGCTTTATATGTAGTCCCCATAGGGTATAAGTTTTTTTAATCGGAGACTCGAATTCTTGTGCTTGAATTTATAGCTACAATTTCGAACCAACTCCTTCCACATCTTGGAGTTCCTAACTTATTATTGATTCTAAAAACATTAAAAACTATTGGGACACTTGTGAGGGAGTGAAATATATATATATATATATATATATATAGAGGATATAGGAGGAAACAAGCACAAAATCCGGCCGTAATTTGACTTGGCAAGCTGGAAAATTCCATGGCTTTGTGATTGTGAGTCATACAAAGCTGCATCCACCGGACCACCATAATATTCTACCCTTTAAATTTCCATATCCATTCCCCATTATATATATTCCACGAGGAACCTGCACTGTAAGTACTAACCCCTGAAACTCCCAAGAACTATCTCTTCATTTATTTCTAAGCTGCCTCAACTTAATTAGATTACACACACACACATATATATATATATATGTATTATTGTATATATCCCTCCAACTCCAATTTATAAGATTCAAAGTTATCACCATATATGTTGAAGCACAATGATCGTCATCATCAGCAGCCATTGATGAGCATGGAGATCACAGTGATATCAGCCCAAGGCCTCAAGACCACCTCTAGGCCCAATATCTTCTCACACAGGATCAGACCCTTCATCACCCTCACCACTCTCCCACCCACCACCAACGGTAGTGATGATAACTGCCACGTGTACAGAACAAGGGTGGATGATGAAGGAGGAGCCAACCCCACATGGGGTGACAAGTTCCATGTCCCTACAGACACCACTTTCTTCACCAACAGGTACTCTTGCTTCTACCTCCAGCTCTTCAGCAAGAGGCTTATAATGGGCCGGACTCAACTGGGCTGGTGTCGAATCTCGGCCCACGATATTGGGTTCCCGCCAGCAGGTCAGGCCCGGTACTTGAGTTACCGGCTACGCGCTAGAGACGGTTCAAGGACTCATGGAATTGTGAACCTGGCGGTGAAGTTGGACAATTTGGCTCCACTACTCGGCTGTCACGGAGTGTCAAACGCCATCTTATCATCACCGCCATTCGACACGTGTCACACAGTTATTGGCATGCCGGTGACAGCGCTACCACCTTTGGGACTGGGTGAGTGTTCTGAGGCTTTTCAGGGACAGTTGGGTCACTTGGGTTCTAGTTGTAAAGAGTGATTTGGCCATGTCATGTAAAATATCAAACTTTTAATCAACTCAAACGTTGGTGTTTGTTGGAGTTATTTCAAATTCGAACAGAAAAAAAAAAAAAAAGGGTTAGATATAAAAATGGTCTACGAATTTTACACTGATTCTTAATTTAATTTATTAACTATAAAATTTGTCAATTTAGTCACAAATTTTTCAAGTTGTACCAAAGCAATACAAACGTTAACTTCCATCCGAAAATTAACGGAATTGGTCACATGAAAATATGATGAACAGACTAATATGCTCCTAAAAATGTGGTCACTTGCTGTGCACATGATCAGTTTCTGTTAAATTTTTCGATGGAAGTTAATATTTATACTAATTTGGTACAACTTGAAAAATTTGTGGACCAAACTGACACTTTTTATAGTTAGTGAACCAAATTGAGATGCACAATAAAGTTTATGGACCATTTTTGTATTTAACAAAAAAAAAAAAAACAGAAGATATGTTCCTTTGGTAAAATTAAAATTGAGGGAATCAGTTTAAGATTCTCTAAGATTTTCTAGTTTTAACTTTACGATAAATTATATCGGCCATCATTCACGTATATTTATATTTAAAATAAATAAATTTACTAGTATTCTTGGAAAAAAAATTTCGTTTTCAGTGACATTAGAATGAAAATACTAAATTCTATTGGTTTCTAAGATTTAGAATTTCTAAAATCCAACTTTGTGAAATAAAATGGGTTTAAAAGAAAAATATATGTCATTCTTGTTGTGGTGGAAGGGTTATACAGCTAATGCCTTTTGTGGTGGAAAATAATACTTGAATATAACCGGTGTAGGGTGGACCTTGTATCTTCCATCCAAGTTGTTGTAATTGAGAAGTTAGAAAACTAAACTACCACTAATTATCAAATGTTGCATTGGGAGGACTGGCTAAGAACTTTCGCTCAATGGGTCATCGAGAATGATAGATTGATAGATAAGGTCAAATTCCAGTCATACAGTCATTGTATAGCATACGGTCACTTATTGATCTTTGAATGTTGATAAACTCATTTTTCTATTATTAGGATATTAATTTTTTATAAGTATTTATATTCTCACTCCCATGTTCTATTTTCACACTTAACTTTTAATAAAAATAATAATGACAAGTTTATACTTTGTAAAATGACCTCTAAGGACATAAGTAAAAAAAAATTAATAATCCTACTCTACCCACCTACCTCCATACAACAACCTAAACTCTCTAAGCACTAAAATCATCTTCAATGCTTCTATTATATTAAACAAAGACGGCTATGCAAAAGCAGCAAAACTAAGTGCTATTATTTTGGGTATTCAAATCCCCTCCAGGAACCACAATCATGCTTTGCATATACCTCAAAACCGACGACGATATATGATATATTCTTATGTAGTGTAGCTATATTGATATAGAGTATTAAAGAACATGACACTCTGAATCTAACCATGCTCGTCAATACTCTCATCTCCTTCCTCTGGGCTTTTGAGGTTTTGCCATATCAGGAGGGGTTTGTTTCTGTAGCAATGGTCATGGCTAAGTTTTTTGCTGCCTTAATCCTGGCACTCCTTGATTGTCATCTTTATGCTTCAAACCATGGTATGATTCTATTTTCTCTCTTCACCCGCACAACAACAAAAAAAAAAAAAAAAAAAAATTAAAACAAGCAAATCTTGCCTCATAGCCTCATACAAATAAATGACACTTGCATTACAAAAAGAATGGTTTGGCTCTTACAATGGAAGCATGGCTAGTTGAAACACAGCGTTTCAGGTCCATAGTTGTATTCAATAAGTTGGGTAGCTCAATTCCAATCATTCAATCATTGACTCACTTTGACAATACAGTTTGATTTTTAAATCAGAAGAAATATAAAAATATGATGAATTCTTGACTTAAAACTAAATAAAAAAGAAAAAAGAAAAATTGGATATAGAATAGGCATCAACCAAATAGGATCATTGATTTTAAATTTTAGTGACATATAGAAGAATTAGGGTTTATGGAAAAAAATGGGTGAGTGAGATGATAATTTAATTAGGGGTGGGAAAAGTGTTTAGTGGGTGAGTTTTTTAGTTAGTAAATTCAAGAGTATTATAGGAATAATGAGAGGTGAGAAAAATATTATTATATTTTTTTTCAAATTTAATAAGAGTTGTAAAAATAAGGGGAATAGGAAAATAAGACATAAGGTGAAAATATAAGCACTATTTTTTATTATCATATGTGATTGTATCATTGTATGTCATACCACCAAGCCAGTAAATAAAAGATGAATTTTAGAATAAAATTTAAGTCATATATTCAAATAACATAATTAAAAAATAGTTGAATCTTAATTAATGTAAATTCCATCAATCAGTTGAGGTGACTCATCATATAATATAGGTAAGTATTAGATTCCGTGCGTTCACCACCCATGAATCATGTTTCCACAAGTTTCTTTTTGGCATGAATCATCTTTCCACATTGTGTAAGTGTAAATTCATGCCAACTCTAAGCTCTGTGATTAGTGGATGGACTTTTGGCCCTTTCCTACAATCATTGCCATCTAACTCCATCATTTTGTCATTTTCAGTGGTTTGATTGTGATTAGCCATCTACCGATTCTAACTCACAACAAACAAAACATTCATGCTAATTGAAGGAATCAAGGGACAAGGGCCCATCTACAACAAGAGGTATCTGGTACATGAAATTTAAACACATATATTGAAGATCATTATGCGTGTTACTTGCACTAAGGAAATGGACCTACTGATGGGACTCTATTTGTTAATTATCATAGCAGCTTTTAAAGCATAGAATTATAGTGATTATTAAATCATGTAGAAATGGAATACCAATTGGTGCAGAAACAGATCACATTGACATATTCTAAAAGCCTCAATTTACATTAGCCATGATTCTTTCGTACATAGGATGATGAATGTATACAATGATTCGCTCTCTATCTAATGCTCTACTTTGTACTTAGGCATGAATGCACACGTGCTAACTCAAAATAAATATACAAAAAATACAAAGCAGCAAACGTTTTGTAAATGAAGTGAAAATATTTATTTAGAGAAAAGAATAGACAGTTGATTACAAGGCCACTTTAAACCATGACTCATTGGATACTCATATTTGTTATTCAAGTTTTCTGAGTGAACTACATAAGAAAATGGATGCTAATCTTTGTAATAGAACTTTTTCCCACCCAACAAGAAATGTGGGTTCTTTTGTTTTAGTTCCTTCAGTGTATGAATAAATTGACGCAAAAATACAGCATCACAGACTCACAGTTGAGTCGGTAATTTTCTAATAAAGCTGTACGGATACATAGGGATACAAAAATTGGCCTACTGCATGCAAATCAGTAACTCGTTCTACCTGTTGGGGAGAGCCTACTCTATGACTGTGCTCCTCTAAGCATGTATAACTGAGAATACATGCTGCCTTACGGCATAAAGTCTTGCTATGCACTACCACGCCACGTTCCTGATTTCTGATGTTGCTTCTTGAAGTTTCTTCTTAAACGACTTAAAACTACTCGGGCTCTTCTTGTTCCAATGAAATGAGGTGCCTCGCTTCAGAAGAGCTGATGTGAACGGTGATCTGGACGTTGGATCTTGTGATGGAGTGTCTTCATACTCTGCAATTTAAGAAAAGAAAAACAAAAAAAGAAAACAAAACAAAGAGAAAAGGTCACATTACTGAAAGTTGTAGAAATTGGTGATCAATTATTGGTGTAAGGAAAGATTAGTTAGATTTTCTAGCTAAAGAACTTCAGTTGTAGCCTTGTAAGTAGGCCAGAAAAGACGCGAAACAGCCAGCACGACCTCCTGTTTGTTTTGCAGAGACAAAATATAGCGAATGGACATAAATACAAGACGAAGCAAAAAAATTCTACTCCCTTTCCTACCAGATTTTCCAAAACAAGTATGGAACCTAGCCTTTTTTATTCTTAAACCACAAATATAAGAACAAAATGGAGAAAAATCATCAGATTGAAGACAAAGAAAATTTCAAAATAACAATTCAAGCAAACGCTTTCAGGCCATATTTCCACTAAGTTCTTTTATGACTGAAGATAAAATTGTTTGAGTTATCATTCCTGAAGCAATTGTGTCAAAAGCTTTAACAACATATTTGTTGCTAAGTGATAGAAAGATTTCCTTTTCAAATTTTAAAAGGGAGACCTTCATCCTCTGCACAATCTTATTGGAAATTTGCTTAGGCTATCTCTCAGATGCAGAAATAATTAAGGGCATGATAGCCACACTAAGACTGGTTCTGAGTGAGTTCCAGGATAACATAAAGAAAACCCACATCCCCACTTTTTCCAACTTTTTTCTTTCTTTTGCCAAATCCCACTATCTCCACGAACATTACAACCCAAAGCAAAATAAAAAAGTATATATCATGCAATCAAATAGGTAAGAGAGGAAATATCACCTGATGACATGGGGAGTTGATACTGCCTTTTTAAGAATTTGGAGGCTTCTCTATCTTTCTTGTGGCATAAAACCCGTATCAAAGTGTGGGCACTATTTAAGCGCATAGGGTTATGACCATGTGAATCTAAGCTTGATGGTATTTGTTCACTTGCAGCCATCAGCATTTGGATAAGAGATTCAGTCTGTGGAAACAGAAGTTGTGTCATACTGCCAGTTTCAGCTGTTCAATTGGGGGTACACAATTCTCATTACAAGAGGCCAAACCTGAAGTGAATACAAGTTCAATATCTGCTCAGAAAATTTTGCTTCCTGCTCCACTAGTGATCGGGGTAGGCCTTCTCCATCAGCTACAAAAAATTCCTAGGAAGTCAAGCAACATAGCTGCATTAGCAAGCAACACGTGGTTATATATATTGATAACATGTAATGAGCATGTATGAGCTTAACCAATTACCAAGGAACCCAGTTACATTCCCAGGCTATCTCCACATGTTAGGGATGTTATAAAGAGGTACTTGTTTATGCTCACAGAGCGTGTGTGACATGAATATGTTAGCAATTTCCAGAGTTTTGAAAATTGATCTTTTTGGTCATGGAGTTATAAAGAAATTTGGTAGAAAGCATTCTATTTAAAGTTAGTGGTGACACATTTTACCATTTCTTTCTATACAGGTCAATTACATGAGTATTTAAGGATTAAGAGTCATTTAGTCTCAATGGTAGTGGAGAGAGAGAGAGAGCACCATACCTTAAGTGTGGTAAAGTCATCCTCCATCAGTACAATATCTGAATCAGAAAATGCACGAGAAGGCCCTCCATCAAGCAGCACCCATACAAAGCCTTCCTAAACCACATATGATGCAAGATTAAGACCACCAGAAAGGTGCCACAAGAGATTAGTTTCTAACAATGAGACATACCAGTGATGCTCGACAGATGCTTAAAACCACAGCATCTCTAAGAGAATCATCAATTAAGCCACACACATTGCCAAGGACCTACAACAATGCCTTAAAGGTGAATAGAATCCAGTTGACACTACTTCATAGAAACCATAACCACAAACTTCAGTAGCTCGGGTACCATCAAAACAAGAGAGAGAGAGAGAGAGAGAGAGAGTGTGTGTGTGTGTGTTTAATATCTTACAGTATCAATATGTGTAAGAACACCATCCAAACGAGAGCCTTCAACGTTACCACAATATAAACCAAAAAGGAATGCATGTCTGAGATCCCAAAACATGACTCTTGCACCTAGAAATTGAATTTTAATAAACATGATTAAGGTTAATTGTCTTCTACCAAAAGAATGATGATGTTAAGGATGAATAACAAAATTTAGTTATCATTTTATCAGTAGAAAAAAGCTAATTCACTGTGGGGCATTGTGAATGCAAATTAATTTAATCTGCTCACCAGTAAAGTCACAAATTTTGTGGATATTATTTGCTGCAGTATCCCTGATAATGTGAAAGGTGGTGACAAAGAGCTCATCGACTTGTTCATTACATGTAGTTCCTTGAGGCTGTTCTTTGGCTGATAATAAGAAAATAAAATAATAAAAAATTCCAACCAATTCAGTTGCGTTACACTTAAACAGGAAAATTTTCATTTTACCTCGGAATTTTCTAAAGTCATTTTCCACTTAAAAGGAAAAAAGTTTTTGTTTTACTTGGCATATCCCTTGTTAATGATATTCCATGTAATTATGATGTCCACAACTTAATAAATAATCCATTGTATAAGCAATTGGACTTTCAGTCTGGGGAAAAAATTAGGAAAATAAAAAACATGAATGAAGCTGTGGTGAAACGTCACACAGGCAAGTCCTAGCAACAGCCCGTTTCTGTGACGACACCAACCAGCATCAGTGCATTAATTGGTCCATCTTGCAAAGCATTGTCCTAATAAAAGGCTAAGCAAGGTTAGCACCATGGATATTATGCACAGTAATCATACAGAGGAAGAGCAAGGCCAATGGTGCAACAATAATAGTAAGTACAACCTTTGTAATGCAAAAACAAATAAGAACTGAACAGGTTAAGCAACTGTAAAGGATATGTTGGGATCAAGCCCACCCTTCTCTTTAGTTTTGTAGTTATTTGTCCTTAAGTGGAAACTTTTATACCTAGCATGAAGCCTACAACTCAACAAACAATAGATAAACAGGACATCACTGAGTACAATATAATGCAACAAAGTTACCCCATTTTTTATTAACAGATTGTCTGACAAGCGCCCAAGATTTTCTGATACCATCTTCTAATATCTCAATTTGTTTCTGAATATACTGCAGGAAGAAACATAAATCAGTGCATTGTATTCGTTCAAGTAATTAAAAAATGTAACACAATCAAAAGGAAGAGGATGGAAGAATGCAAAGTGAAGAATTTTCAAACTGGGCTCAAAAAATTTAGCTGCAATACACTCAAATCTATCAAGATAAGTCAAAACATCGAAAGCAAAAAATTATTGATACACATTAGTATCTTCTCTTTGATTTTGCATTGGTCTTGCAGTCTTATAATCGAGCACCGATAAAATATGAATTCTTGTCCTCCACTATGCTCAAAGGATTTTAAAATCCCAAATAAATATTGTCGCTTCTCTAAAGTTTGAAGGCACTTGTGTGTTCTGCATATAGACTGGAAATTTCTCTTTTTTGCCCAAAACTTTTATCATCTAAGTAAACTTATGAAACAATAGTTACAGTTCTCATTTCTGATCTTACTCTTTCTCTAACTATCAAAATCTTGAATACTTGTTATGAAAGATGAGATAATTACAAGGTCTATTTTGAAATTACAAGCATCAGAGACAAGAAGAAACACTAGAATCAGATAAAAAGATTTACTTGTTCCTGCAAAATCATTTATAAATATCACAAAAATAAAATGACTATTAATAATCAAAATATTAACTTACTTTTAAAGTGTTCAGTCTGATACAAAGTTTGGGTACTGTCAAATTATTCAACTTTTCATACACATTGTCATCCAAAAGCATACACTCAAGCAACTTTTTCTTCATCACCGGAATAGTCGTCTCCTTGTAACGAGTCAATGGAGGAACTGATGGATATAATTGGTTCTTCTCAACTGCATAGTAGAGGAATTATGATTATTTATACAATAAACTACATCTCCTTGTTACAGTAATGTTTGAAGACGTATCATCAGAAAATGTATAGATGCCTATAGGAAATCCATTCAATACCAATAAAGTCAGCTAGTAAGTCCTTATTACCATTGCTAGATTAAGCAAAGGAATGAAAAATAGGGAAAATCCTCAATTAAGGCACCTGGTATCTTTAGCAAAAAGTTTTATTTCCTCAATTTCTCAAAAGATTCAATTAAAGTTTAAGCCGGCACATATGAATTTAGTTGGTTCAATGCATCCTGTAAGCCTCTTTCATTTTGCCTGATCAGGCAAGAGAATTATCTCATGATAGTTACAGCTGCACAACTGTATCCATATGTAAAATATTTTTTTTATTTTTTCATTTTTTTAAATGCCATGTCCATATATAAACTTGATAGATCATTCAGAAATCTTGTTCACATATTTTTCTAGTATCATCATTTTGCTTTAAAACTGTTAGTTCACAGAAGGTAAAAGATAAGATTATTCTCTAGTAACAACCATAGGCCCCTTCACACATTGGCCTAACCCCAAAAGAAAATAAGTTAAAATACCAAATTCAAATTCCACATTGAGCTCATGTTCAGTTGCATTGCAAGCGTGATTTTGTCAAGTGAAACTCAAGGAAAAAAAAAATAGTGTAATCCCTTAAATACATTAGTATAGTAACTTGTATATTACCAAACTGGTCGAGCAATTTCAGCAAATAGGCATCCAAGGTGTGGAAGACAACAGATAACAGAGCTTGCAAATGCGTGATGTCCATAGGGAGATTGAAGCCAAAGAATTGATCCACAGTCTGCAAGTTGGATTTAAAACCAATGAAATGAAACAAAAACCCAAGCTGGTCCAAGATATATATTTAGAGAAACAATTAGAACAGTAATCTGGGCTAATCCTCAGAGAAATTTATATAAGACAATTAATACCGAGGTGTAAGCATACTCACATTGTTATCTCTATTCTTCTCAAGTAGGATACCATTAAATTGTTTTCTTATAACAAGACAATATAACTATCATTGGACAATTGAGAGGATTTTTAAGTGAAAAGACAAAGACAAAGACAAATTCAAAAAGCTCAATGAAGCAACCTCTGTTCTATTAACTTCCATCTATTCTTCTGTCATGATAGTTAGGTGAATCTCTATCATACATTATCATGAAATACATTGCAGGTAGTTAAAAAAGAATCTCAGTTCAATGAAATATGCCACAAATAATGTTTTAGCTATATTACATACCTCCTCTATAATTCTAAATACTTCAATTATTGATGCTGCCTGTCTTTGCTGAGATGACAAAGGCTCCCATTCCTGCACATTGCCAAAAATTAATGATAAAGTTTTCAGCATATGTTAAAGAGAAGACTCCTCTTATTAAAGCATGTCCAAACTTGAAAATTTATTTACTGGTTTCTCAAATGTTTAAGTAGAGGGTCAACTCATACATCAGATATCAGACTTATCTAGGGCTGGAAAAGAAGAAAAATAATAAATTCTATCAACAAGTGAACATTATTGTTAGACAAATGCCTTTGTATGTACCAACCAAGCAGTGCATGTATTTACTTTCCTTTTACCCACTGGTTGCCTAGAATCACACTATTAGTTTTTTTGATAAGCTACTAGGCAACAGGAGACAAATGGATCCTATATCCACCAATCACACCATAGTTATTTTTTCCTTGTTAATTCAGTGCATTTGTTTAGTCAGACAGGTATGAAAAGGTTATAATTGCATTTTAAAATAACACCATCCAAGTCCACGTAGAGACGACCTCAAGATCAAATGCTCGTCCAGTCCATTCCAAGATACGTGCATGCTGAGCAATCACCCAATCAATAATGATAGGTTTAGCAACTTCACCAATCTGCTCAAAAAAGAAATGGCAAACACTTTGACTTGTCATCTAAAATGAAGCTGAAGAAAGCAATATCATATTCTAGCTACACTACATAACAATGAAAAATTCAATTACAATTACAAGCTCTCAAATGCATGCATGGTGCAAATCTTTTCAAAACTGAAATTGTCAGTTCTTCAGTTTCTGTCACATTGGACCCAGCACCAAACAAAATGCACAGCAGAAACTGTATTGAATTCCATCAAGCTCCCAGAATCTCCAGAACAGAATGATTGTCTCACTATTAATGTGTGATATAGAGCATAAAAAAATTCAATGCAAGCAGCAAACAAACCACAAACAGATAAACTAACCGGATAATGGTGCAAATCTTCGCTATTTGCTGGGTTACCAGTATTATATAACCGAGTTAGGGCATGATCCAATAAATAAGCAGCGGCAAGCACTGATTTAACATCTTCAGAAAGAGATGACACTCCATCGAGAAATGGTTTCTACATATTAATACAACAAGTCAATCACCAGTTAACAACATACCAGCTGCAAGGAGATTGGTAATTCTTTTATTAAAAAGGTCCAAAAACAAACCAGTTTTTCCCAATAAATCTGGTGCAATAGCATAGCTGCGGTCATCCCAGATTTTGGACACCATTTACATAGCTCCGGATAGAACACATTTAACTCTCTCTCAGCAATGGACCTCAGTTCATTTGCAAGCACATCCAACGGATGCTTCTTTTCCACTTTGGATAAATGGACTATGTTACTTGCTACCTAACAGTATAAAAATATAAGTTTCATCTAAAACTGAAAGGACATCTAAATTGTATACAAACTTGAAATCATAAACATGTCCTACCCGCCTGTATGCAGCTTCAATAGACCTTTTCACATAAGATTCAAGTATCGGAGCAGCATCCTCATTGAGAATATTCAACCTGCTCAACTGCATGTATGAAATTTTTCATGAGATTATTTATCCTTACAGTTACTTCAATTGAATTCCAACCATCCAAGTCTCTTCAACCAACAAATAAAACAAACAAAAAAGATATATAATATATATGGAAGTAACAGAAACCTACCAACTACTGAGAAAATCTATTTGTGTAGTATAATTTATTAAACACCAACTGGAACCAATTAGACCATGGAAGTAGTATAATTTATTAAAAGCCACTAATATCCATTGCTAGCTAAGAGTGTATCAAGTCTAACCTTTATATCACCACCATCACCAAAAGTAACAATGCCAACTGCTGACACTAAGCTCATCATTCTTTTTAAGTGGTAAGGTTGCTGAAATAAGAATATAAAAATTAGAAAGATAATATTTGGAAATGCAAATACATTCTACAATTTTTTTTAAAAATGTAAATTTTACAAGACTTCTATAAAACATCCATAGATAGAAGAAAAAAGTAAAATAAGTCGGCATTATTTAACAAGAAGTTACAAAGTTTAGACAATTGTCATTTCATTTTTATATTTGAGTAACAATGAGATATATAAATGGAACATAAAAAATTAAAAATTAAAGAAAATTAGAAAGGAGTAAAGACCATCAGGTAAACACTGCTGCATGATCCAAAAAGTTTTGGCAATCACATACTTCGAAATTGGGACATAATTAACAGAAGCATTAAAGAATATCAATTAACCTGACTGAAATGCAGATGATAGTCTTGCAGTTTACTCTCGCACCAGATGCTTATCAAGTAGAAGACAGCCTCAACCAAACTTAACTTTATCTCAATGCCATTGCACTGCCTTGAACATAACAGGCTATTCGTGTATAGCCTCACCTTCTCATCATCATCTTCAGCTGATATAAGTTTCTGCAGCTCGAGCATTGCATATTCTAACAGCACAGCCTCATCTGTTCCAACAAACTTCAGCACAGAAATTTGCCTTAGATAAACTGATTAAAGATGGTATTAAGCAATAAGCATTGACAGGGCAAGTGAAGGACAATGGTAAAGGTAACCTAAACAATGAAGGTCCAATATTCTTTCAATTCTCTACTCCAAGATTTAGGAAAGGTTTGAAGCCATCAGCGTTTAAGATATGGAATTAAGAACCGCTGAGGCAGACATTTTCTCGGCCACAATATTAAAGAGATACTTATCTTTATACTATATATTCACCCAGTGCACAAATAATGCTATAAAATTAACATATTTCATGATGAAGTCCACACAAGTTTAAAAAAGGTAAATGATTATATTTTAATCATGATTACCAAAACATGCTCCATAAATGTTAAATCATTAAAACTAACAAGTATACCTGTCGGAAAAGGACCCACCCATATAATGCATCATGCATTTTTTGAGTGATGCCTAAAGTAGACCACGTCAATTTCATATGCATCAGGAACTCTTCAGCTTCCTAATAGAACAAAAGCAGCAAATTTGAGCTTCAAACAAAAGTAAAACGACAAGTACGTTAACAAAAATTGCTTAACAAAAATTAAGACAAGGCTATATATCTACCGCTATCAGCTGGCCTTCATCAAGAACATCAAACACACCAAGAAGTAATTTCTCATAAAGTCTAATATTCAAGTGATACGCAGAAGTCCAATAATAGGTCTCACTTTGGATACTAAAGTGTCCTGGAAGAGATGACAACTTTACAGCCACCTGTTTGATAACGGATAGAACCTCTGCCCGTTCAGAAGGAGACATAAAGTCCCACTCCTGCAACATCCAGAAAAACGATCAGGGACATCATCAAATTGTGGGGACAATTAAGATAAATACACAGCAAGAATCTCAATAAGTAGTCAGATCCATCGGTACTATAAGACTGTAAACTCACAACCACACACCTTCGCATTTCTGACCGTAGCAAGAGATTGCTTTATAGTTAGATGATCATGGGCTACAAGATTAGAAGAAAAACAGAGAAGTTCTTCTAAGATACTTGCCTACAAAATGAGTTGCAAAACATTCTGTTAAGTCAAAGCATAAAATGATCCTTCTATATTGGTAACTAGATAACTAAATCCTTTAGAACAACACAAACAAGACTGAAGAACTATGTAGATATCAAGTCAATTATCAAATTCCTCAACCTCTCAAACTTACCGTGTATTTTGGATTAAACAATTAACCAGATGAAAAGCTTTTGATGGGACACAGTGTATTGCCTAGCTTTTACTATAACAACCCTCCATTATAGCCAAGGTCGCTATAACAATTCAAGGTGTGACAGTATACCAAGTTCACATATTTCTGAAATGGAAAGGATATGATTCTAAGATATCCTGAAGTTGATCATTACCTGTCTATTCTTCCATTGCATATAAGATTTTTCATTTGAAAACTCTGATTTAAAAGTGCCATTTAAAAGCCCCAACAAAATTTGAGGAACATCAATTTGCACCCGTGTTCTCCCTGAAGCTAACTGCATCAACTTTTTCCGAGTGCACTCATCCATCGTTTCTGAAATCTAGGAAAGAAGAAATAATTTGCTTCTGAGAGGAAATAGTTGAACAATTAAGTGAGAAAGGAACAGTGAAAAAAAATATATATATCCTTCTCTTCAATTTATTGGTGTTTGCAACTCCAGGCAGGGCCAATTATGTCATGGAAAACTATTTATTATGAAAGCCACCAACAGAAGTAAAAAAATATATGCTTAAGCTTTTTCTTTACCCTTCTTTTTAGAAGCACTTTATCTGAGCAGTGGAAATATTGAAGTATAACATCAACTGAAAGTGGTATAAGCTAGAATTTCGTAAAATTTATCACCTCAATATTTTTAACAAATAGAAAAATTGAAACAGCTCCTAATGGGCATGGGACTCAAAGTGCACAAGTTATTTACAAAAAAAAAAAAAAAAAAAGACCACCACAGACAAATGATGACCAGAAAGGAAAACCAGAAATTTGGCAAAATCAATAAGATCCAAAGCAAGGAAGAGGAAGGTAAGTACACTGTCCATGTCCTTAAGAAATGACAAATGTCACTCCAATCTCATGGATAGAATTATCAAAATTTAAGCACTCAAAAATTGAAAAATTCCAACCCCTATTGCCCACCACATCTATCCATTCTCTCTCACAACTTCTTAAAAATCATTTTCAACATATATCATCCAACTGTATTAAGATATGCATCCTGTATCTTTTCCAGAAGATATAAAGGAGCCATATTCCTATGGATAGTTATTATTTACCATGTCAAAATAAACATATTCAAATCTAAAGTCAGAGGTTAACCGACGACTTTAACTGAAGAGACTAGTTAACAGATCAGTATATAAATGCATATTAATGAGTGCATTCAGTTTTAAATGTGATACATATAAACAACTTTCCAGACATTAGATTCCAGGATACATGCATAATCACATTTAATTGAAAAGATTTCTGCATCTTTCCTTAGAAAATAATAGATTACCTGCATCTGCACCCGGATGGTGTGCATCAGCCGTAAATGTCTTTCAAGAGGCTGAGAATGCACATTTGTTTTATCCTTTCGACTCTTCAATCTAGACAGAAATTTGGAACTCCTTTGTTTCTTTCTATCCTCAACTGAGCATATTTCAATCCTGGTTACATAAAGACAGAGTAAGATGGCAAGAGAGAAATAGAGAGTAAAAGACTAAACTCCGCATCAAATCAAGGTGTCAAAATGCCGTAACTGAAAGGCAGTAAATGTTTTGTATGAAAGAAACAGGGGTTGCGCCACATACATACACATACACAGAACGAGAAGAGTGAGAGATTACCCAGAAGTTGCCATAGATGCAAGCAATATTTCATAGGCTGACTCCCGCAAGTCATCATCGGACAATCCTTCAAAAGTTCTAAAGCTACGTTACAGTTTACTCAAAATATGAAAGGCCAGAGCTTCAGGATACAAGTATATAAATCTTTACAGAAATGATCACATAATGTTGTGGAACAAATCATATCATCACTGAAAAAGACGGGAGTGACTATCATTTGAGGATCCTCTCATTTCATAACTTTTTTTTTACAGAACATGACCATATCAAATTGCAGACCCATTATTTTATAACTAAAAATATACACGAAGCAACTGATACCTGTGTTCAGAATAGGCAATCCCAATGAAAGAATTTTAGAATCTTCAACAGGCTTTGGAGGTGTGCTTGTTGAGGCTCTATATTTCAAACCATAGTCATCACCAGCCTTTGCAGTGTTCTCAACATTCAAAGAATCCAGGTGGCTAGATGAACTTGATGCATTGTTAGTGGTTTGTCTCACATTTATGGGAGAAGGAGCCCGCCGAGGAGGTGATCCAGATGATTCTGGATCAGAAAGTAGAAAAAAGGAATCCCCTAACTGGGAATGAATCTGCCAGAAAAGTAAAGCATAAGGAAAATGAATCCTAACAGAGAGAAATAAAAAGAAACCTAACTTGAGAAGAAACAAAGAAAAATCTTAAGGGAATTCATGTCAAGCTTCTATGGGTTTTGGGTCAGTTTGCTTTACTTTCAAACACACACCTATGCTGTCCAAACAGATTTGGAAATGTCTATTCTCTCTTAAATTGCATTTTCAAAGCATTTCTCACTTTTGTCCCAGTTGTTGAGCCAGAGCAAAACAACCACCATAACAAAAATTAAACCTCTATGTATAATTGTATATGTATTGGAGCAGAAACATATACAAGAAATAGTTAAATTCTTACCATTAGAGGGTAAGAAGATTCATGGAAGTACTTCTTAGTAGCTTCAGGTATATCCAACACTCCACCTAATTGCAAAAAACAATTAAATAAATTAGACGAAAGCATTTTTATCATTCAGCTCAATTTTGTAGCGAAGTGAAATGAAAAAACGACTTGCCGGATTTGACGCAATCGAGAACATAATCGACACTGAGAGTATCGAAATCGATGTGGTAAAGAGAAGAGGTGGCAGCGGGTCCGGACCCGGACGGGGTTCGGAGCTCCGTGACCAGACCCGATGACAAGAGGAACTCCAAGAGCTTACGACGGTCGCGGCGGTAGCGCTGCAATAGAGTGTGGTGATGCTCCATCGTCGTCAGCTGCTCTGCTCCTACTCAGTACTCAGCGCGCAGAGAGACAGGGATCATCGGTACATGTCGTATTGTCGGGTCCAGGAGCGCCAAAAAGCACAAAGTGAAAGCGCACCAACTGTTTAACACGCTTTTCTTTTTCTATTCCTCTTTTGGGGTACATTGTATTTTTGCCACTCAATTTTGATAATTTTTATGTTGACCACTTCTCTATTTTTTTTTCTGACTTTTGAATTTAAAATTTATGATGAATTATATTTTTGAATCCCTGTATTAATGTAATTGTCATTTAAGTTTATATAGTTTTCTTTTAGCAAACAATGATAACTTTATTCATGGAACAAAATATACAGATAATCAAAACCGATCATCCCTCAAAGCATCTCCAATCCTTCCCCGATATATTCCTCAAATTAGTTGATAAATTTGAGTAAAAAGTTAAATTTAGAGAAGAGTATTTCAATGGTAATGTTAAATTTTTCTGTAAGAGAAAATTATAGATTTTGTCAACTTATTTTATACCTAGTTTAATTTTGGTCCACGATTTTTCTTAAGTTCTATTTTGGTCTACTAATTATTTAACTTGTTTAAGGGTGTGATTTGGATTGGAAAATCCGAATCCGACCGATTCCTATCCGAAAATTTCCAATTTTATTATGAATCCGAAATTGCCGAATCCGAAAATGCCGAAATCCGAAAATTCCGAAAAAAATTGGATTGGAATTGGAATGTTTATGTAAATTCCGATCCGAATTCCGATCCAAAAAATTTCGAAATGTTTCGAAGGCATTCCGATCCAATATTTCCAAAATTATGCAAATTTATTCCATATTATATATTTTATCATTTATTTAGTATGATACATATAACATATATTTTAAAAAAGATGACTAATATTATTAATATAAACACATGTACATTATAAATATATGTGTATCATAATAACATAAATGGTAAGTTGGTAACACAAACACCCACATTTTCCGTACATGTAATTACTTTTTTTTTTATTATTAGGAAGGGGAATTGAAGATATGGAGCAATTCTACAGTTATTCCAATTGGAATATCCCACCAATTGTAATTACTAATTACTAAATATTTAAGCTTATTATTTTCAAAATTTCAAACATGATATATATATATATATGTGAGTAACATGTATCTACTAATGACATTTATTCTAACAATGTTGGATGAGCTCCAAAGATTAATCCCCCACCTCTAAGATATGTGCTATTAAGCCTATTATACATTCATAGTGACATTTATTTCTCTTATATAATATGTATGTTATAATATATAATATATACCATTAAACATACACAATATATATCATACATAATTTATTTCTTAACATACATAATCTAGCAATGAAAAACTTGCTAAATTGCATCTTTCTTTTTTTTTCCTTCTTTTCTAGATTTTTTTTATGGTAATGGTATGAGATGGTATGGTTCTAAATGTTATTTAAATTAATATTTTGAATTTTCTTTTTAAATTGGACATATATTTTAATTACATTTTAATATAAATATTGAAATGCATCATAATCTATTGTCTTTTAATGTTTGTTTGTTTGTTAATTTCATCATTATTCTAAAAAAAAAAATCCAAACATGTTCTAAAAAATATTATGAAAATGTGAAAATTCCGATTTTTTATTCGAAAATTTCAAATTTTATCCGAAAGTTCCGAAAATGTTATATTCCGAAAAATTCCGAAAATTCCGAGAAATCCGAAAATTCCGAATCGGAATGAGATGTTGAAATTCCGATTTTTTGGAATGGAAATTGAAACATAAATTTCATTCCAAAATTTTTTGGATTGGAATTGGAACACTCTATTTCCGATCCGATCCGGCCGAAACACACCCCTAAACTTGTTCAATAAAAGTCCAGTCCAAAATTTCAGTTTTGGAGTTTATAATTTTAAATCCTTTGAGTTGTGTTTTCTTCAATTATAATTGAAGTATAAGTTATATTTCATTATTTCTTAGTTATAAGAACCAATTTGGAGTATTAGAATAAAAGATAATTGAAGTTGAGTGAAGTTTGAAAAATCTGAAAGTTTTTTAAGAAAAATTGGTTATTTCGGATATTCTATTTTAGAGTTAATTATCTTGAGTTTTAGAACTCCAATTTAAATGATATTTATATGGTTGTAAAGAGGAGATGCATGCCTTTAAAACAAATACAGTAAAACCCCTATAAATGAATGTTCGATAAATTAATAACCTTGGTTAAATAATAAAATCTTCCGGTCTCAACTCGGGCCAATGTACTAAACTAATAACTTCACTAAATGCATAAGATAATAATTTTTCTTAAAATCCTTTAGGGCCCAACGAATATATACATTAATAATTGATGAAATACATAAAAAAAAATAGCACATAAAAATTCATAATACATATAAAAGAATTTTTTACTTAACAATTTCTATTTTCTCAATTCAGCTTTTTCTCAAAATATGCTTTTAAAGTCGTTTGCCTTTTCTTTGTACCTAAACCGAATTGAACCTCATCCTTAATTTTTTTCCAATGCATACACCACATTTGATATATTTTTTTTCATTTTGAAAACATTTGATTTCTTAGTTCTTAACTTATTTCGAAAATGTATGTATATGTACTTATCTTGAATATAGTTAATCTTCTATTTCTTTATCCATGTATATATGTACTTATCTTGAAATCACTTGATTGTCTAGTTCTTAACATCCATTTAAAAGTTTGAAGTCATACATGCATCTTTGTTTTTTTTTATATAAGATACAGGTATCTTTGTCAAAAAAAAATAATACATGAACAAAAAAACACATAAAACTAATTTTAAATTAATAAATTATTCATTTATCGATATATAAATAACTCCTCGAACATAATAATTTTTCTTAGTCAACATAGTATTAAGAGTTAATTACACTTACACCCCCTGAGGTTTATCGTCTTTTCACATATACCCCATGGGGTTTCAAAAATTACACATACACCCCCTGAGGTTTCAAAACTATTGCATATAACCCCCTACAAGAGAAAAAAATAAATAAACAAAAAAGAAAATATTTGTATTGAGGTTGAACCTTACACTTTAAGTAATATTATTAGGCCATTTCACCCCCTAGCATGCATTTTTACATAATTTCTTATCATTTTTCGTCTCCTATAGGGGGTAATATGCAACAGTTTTGAAACCTCAGGGAGTGTATGTGTAATTGTTGAAACTCCAGGGGGTGTATGTGAAAAAACGATAAGCCTCAAAGAGTATAAGTGTAATTAACTCTAGTATTAATTTATAGTGGTTTTATTTATGTTTGCTGAATTTGGGTGAGATTTAATAGAGTAAAATGTGGGCCAAATTTGAGAAAACAAATCTGAACCTTTATTGAACAAGTGAAACAATTAGTGGACCAAAACAGAACTTAAAAAATATTGTGGACTACTAGAACAATTAGATGCCCCCAGGAACGACTTGAAAAACAATTAGATGCCCTCAGGAATAACTAGGGAAACACTACGGTATGACTTCGGAACCATCAAAACATGACTTAGAATGTCATTAGGTACAATTTGAAATGCAC
Source organism: Dryas octopetala (assembly GCF_963921425.1). Taxonomy (NCBI): domain Eukaryota; kingdom Viridiplantae; phylum Streptophyta; class Magnoliopsida; order Rosales; family Rosaceae; genus Dryas; species Dryas octopetala. The sequence continues at coordinate 10,833,939 of NC_141374.1, read as the reverse complement.
CAAGGGTATATACATTTAAAGTCCCTCGAGTTACGAACTAAAATTCTCAAAGAACGACTTGGGATGCCCAAAGGAACGACTTCAAATACCCTCAGGAACGACTAAAGAAACTCTAGGGTATGACTTTAGAAACGTCAAAACAAAAATTGGAATGTAAATATTAAGAATTTGAAATGCACCAAGGGTATAAATATTTAAAATCCATCGAGTTACGAATTAAAATTTTTAACGAACGACTTCAGATGCCTTAAAGAACGACTGGAGAAGCTCTAAGCAACGACCTGAGAAACACTAGTGTATTACTTGGTAACCGTCAAAACATGACTTATAATGTCACTAGGTACAATTTGAAATGCACGTAGGGTATAAACATTTAAAAACTCTCGAATTACGAACTGAAATTCTCAAGGAACGACTTGGAATGCCCAAAGAAACGACTTCAGATGCCCTTAGGAATGACTTCAGAAACTATAGGGTATGACTTGGGAACCGTCAAAACATGACTTGGAATGTCACTAGGTACAATTTGAAATGCACCAAGGGTATATACATTTAAAATCCCTCGAGTTATGAACAAAAATTCTCAAAAAACGACTTGGGATGCCCAAAGTAACGACTTTAGATACCCTTAGGAACGACTTGGAATACTCCAAGAAACGACGTCAGATGCCTTCAGGAACGACTTTAGAAACTCTAGAGTATGACTTCGGTACCATGAAAACATGACTCATAATGTCATTATGTACAATTTGAAATACACCAAGGGTATATACATTTAAAATCCTTCGAGTTAAGAACTGAAATTCTCAAGTAACGACTTCAGTTGCCATCATGAACGACTTGAGAAACTCTGGGATATGACTTCAGAACCATCAAAACATGATTTGGAATGTCATTAGGTATAATTTGAAATACACCAAGTGTATATACATTTAAAATCTCTCGATTTACGAACTGAAATTCTCAAGAAACGACTTTAGATGCTCAAAGGAACGACTTCAGATGCCCTCAAGAACGACTTGAGAAACTATAGGGTATGACTTCAGAACCATCAAAACATGACTTGAAATGTCATTAGGTACAATTTGAAATGCACCAAGGGTATATACATTTAAAATCTCTCAAGTTATGGACTGAGATTCTAAAAGAACGACTTGGGATGCTTAAATGAACGACTTCAAATGTCCTCAAGAACGACTTGAGAAACTCTAGGGTATGACTTTGGAAACGTCAAAACATGAATTGGAATGTCAATATTTAGAATTTGAAATGTACCAAAGGTATAAATATTTAAAATTTCTCGAGTTACGAATTAAAAATTTTAACGAACGACTTGAGATACTTTAAAGAACGACGGGAAATGCTCTAAGCAAGGACTTGAGAAACTCTAGGATATGACTTGGTAACCGTCAAAACATGACTTGGAATGTCACTAGGTACAATTTGAAATGCACTTAGGGTATAAACATTTAAAATCCCTCGAGTTACGAACTGAAATTCTCAAGGAACGACTTGGGATGCGCAAATGAAAGACTTCAAATGCCCACAGGAAAGACTTAAGAAACTCTAGGGTATGACTTCGGAACCATCAAAACATGACTTGAAATGTCATTAGGTACAATTTGAAATGTACCAAGGGTATATATATTTAAAATCCCTCGAGTTACGAAATGAAATTCTTAAGGAACAACTTCATATTTCCTCATGAACGACTTGAGAAACTCTAGGGTATGACTTTGGAAACGTCAAAACATAAATTGGAATGTCAATATTTTGAATTTTAAATGCACCAAGTGTATAAATATTTAAAATCTCTCGAGTTACGAATTAAAATTTTTAACGAACGACTTAGAATGCCTTAAAGAACGACTGGAAATGCTCTAAGCAACGACTTGAGAAACTATAGGGTATGACTTGGTAACCGTAAAAACATGACTTGGAATGTCACTAGGTACAATTTGAAATGTACTAAGAGTATATACATTTAAAATCTCTCGAGTTATGAATTGATATTCTCAAGGAACGACTTGGGATGCCCAAAGGAACGACTTCAGATACCCTCAGGAACGACTTGGGATGCCCAAAGAAACGACGTCAGATGCCTTTATGAACGACTTGAGAAACTCTAGAATATGACTTCGAAACCATGAAAACATGACTCAGAATTTCATTAGGTACAATTTGAAATACACCAAGGGTATATACATTTAAAATCCCTCGAGTTAAGAACTGAAATTCTCAAGAAACAACTTGGGATGCCCAAAGGAACGACTTCAGTTGCCCTCAGGAACGACTTGAGAAACTCTGGGGCATGACTTCAGAACCATCAAAACATGATTTGAAATGTCATTAGGTACAATTTGAAATGCACCAAGTGTATCTACATTTAAAATTTCTCGATTTACGAACTGAAATTCTCAAGGAACAACTTCAGATGCCCAAAGGAACGACTTCAAATGCCCTCAGGAACGACTTGAGAAACTCTAGGGTATGATTTCGAAACCATCAAAACATAACTTGAAATGTCATTAGGTACAATTTGAAATGCACCAGGAGTATATACATTTAAAATCCCTCAAGTTATGAACTGAAATTCTAAAGGAACGACTTGGGATGCTTAAAGGAACGACTTCAAATGCCTTTAGGAACGACTTAAAAAACTCTAGGCTATGACTTTGAAAACGTCAAAACATGAATTGGAATGTAAATATTAAGAATTTGAAATGTACCAAGGGTATAAATATTTAAAATCTCTCGAGTTACGAATTAAAATTTTTAACAAACGACTTGAGATACTTTAAAGAACGACGGGAGATGCTCTAAGCATGGACTTGAGAAACTCTAGGATATGACTTGGTAATCATCAAAACATGACTTGGAAAGTCACTAGTTACAATTTGAAATGCACTTAGGGTATAAATATTTAAAATCCCTCGAGTTACGAACTGAAATTCTCAAAGAACGACTTGGGATGCGCAAAGGAACGACTTCAAAAACTCTAGGGTATGACTTCGGAACCATCAAAACATGACTTGAAATGTCATTAGGTACAATTTGAAATGTACCAAGGGTATATACATTTAAAATCTCTCGAGTTACGAACTGAAATTCTTAATGAACGACTTCATATGCCCTCAGAAACGACTTAAGAAACTCTAGGGTATGACTTTCGAAACGTCAAAACATGAATTGGAATGTCAATATTTAGAATTTTAAATGCACCAAGTGTATAAAGATTTAAAATCTCTCGTGTTACGAATTAAAATTTTTAATGAACGACTTAAGATGCCTTAAAAAACGACTGAGAATACTCTAAGCAATGACTTGAGAAAGTCTAGGGTATGACTTGGTAACCGTAACAACATGACTTGGAATGTCACTAGATACAATTTGAAATGTACTTAGAGTATAAACATTTAAAACCTCTCGAGTTACGAACTGAAATTCTCAAGGAACGACTTGGGATGCCCAAATGAACGACTTCATATACCCTCAGAAACGACTTGAGAAACTTTAGGGTATGACTTGAGAACCGTCAAAATATGACTTGAAATGTCATTAGGTACAATTTGAAATGCACCAAGGGGTTTATACATTTAAAATCCCTCGAGTTACAAACTGAAATTCTCAAAGAACGACTTCAGATGCCCTCAGGAACGACTTGAGAACATCTAGGGTATAACTTCGGAACCATCAAAACATGACTTAGAATGTCATTAGATACAATTTGAAATGCACCAAGAGTATATACATTTAAAATTCTTCGAGTTACGAACTGAAATTCTCAACGAATGACTTGGGATGCCCAAATGAACGACTTAAGATGCCTTCAGGAACGACTTAAGAAACTCTAGAGTATGACATTGGAAACGTCAAAACATGATTTGGAATGTCAATATTTAGAATTTGAAATGCACCAAGGGTATAAATATTTAAAATCTCTCGAGTTACGAATTAAAATTTTTAATGAACGACTTAAGATGCCTTAAAGAACAACTAAAGATGCTCTAAGCAACGACTTGAGAAACTCTAGTGTATAACTTGGTAACCGTTAAAACATAACTTGAAATGTCACTAGATACAATTTGAAATACAGTTAGAGTATAAATATTTAAAATCTCTCGAATTACATTTGAAATGCACTTGAGAAACCTTTGGGCATCTCAAGTCGTTCATTGAGAATTTCAGTTCGAAACTCGAGAAATTTTAAATATTTATATCCTTTGTGTATTTCAAATTCTAAATATTGACATTCCAATTCATGTTTTGACGTTTCGAAAGTCATACCCTAGAGTTTCTCAAGTCGTTCCTGAAGGCATCTAAAGTCGTTCTTTTGGGCATCCTAGTTGTTCCTTGAGAATTTCAATTCGTAACTCGAGAGATTTTAAATGTATATACCCATAGTGCATTTCAAATTGTACCTAGTGACATTTCAAGTCATGTTTTGATGATTTCTAAGTCATACTCTAGAGTTTCTCAAGTTGTTCATGAGGGCATCTGAATTTGTTCATCTGGGCATCCCAAGCCGTTCCTTGAGAATTTCAGTTCGTAATTCGAGGGATTTTAAATGTTTATACCCTTCGTGCATTTCAAATTGTACCTAGTGACATTCCAAGTCATGTTTTGACGGTTACCAAGTCATACCCTTGAGTTTATCAAATCGTTGCTTAGAGCATCTCCAGTCGTTCTCTAAGGCATCACAAGCCGTTCGTTAGAAATTTTAATTCGTAACTCAATGGATTTTAAATATTTATACCCTTGGTGTATTTCAAATTCTAAATATTGACATTCCAATTCATGTTTTGACGTTTCCAAAGTCATACCCTAGAGTTTCTCAAGTCGTTCATGAGGACATCTGAAGTCATTACTTTGGGCATCTCAAGTCGTTCCTTGAGAATTTAAGTTCGTAACTCGAGGGATTTTAAATGTATATACCCTTGGTGCATTTCAAATTGTACCTAATGACATTCCAAATCATGTTTTGATGGTTCTGAACTCATATTCTAGAATTTCTCAAGTCGTTCCTGAGGATATCTGAAGTCGTTCCTGAAGGTATCTGAAGTCGTTCCTTTGATCATCTCAAGTCGTTTCTTGAGAATTTTAGTTCGTAACTCGAGGGATTTTAAATATATATACTCATGGTGCATTTCAAATTGTACCTAGTGACATTGCAAGTCATATGTTGACGGTTCCCAAATCATACCCTGAAGTTTCTCAAGTCGATCATGAAGGCATCTCAAGTCGTTTCTTTGGGCATCTCAAGTCGTTCCTTGAGAATTTCAATTCTTAGCTCGAGGGATTTTAAATGTTTATACCCTTGGTCCATTTCAAATTGTACCTAGTGACATTCCAAGTCATGTTTTGACGATTATCTAGTCATACCCTATAGTTTCTCAAGTCGTTGCTTAACATCTCCAGTCGTTTTTTAAAACATCCCAAGTCGTTCGTTGAAAATTTTAATTCGTAACTCGAGGGATGTTAAATATTTATACCCTTGGTGCTTTTAAAATTCTAAATATTGACATTCCAATTCATGTTTTGACGTTTCGAAAGTCATACCCTAGAGTTTCTCAAGTCGTTCCTGAGGGCATCTGAAGTCGTTCCTTTGGGCATCCTAAGTCGGTCCTTGAGAATTTCCGTTCGTAACTCGAGGGATTTTAAATGTATATACCCTTAGTGCATTTCAAATTGTACCTAATGACTTTCCAAGTCATGTTTTGATGGTTCCGAAATCTTACCCTAGACTTTCTCAAGTCATTTCTGAGGGCATTTGAAGTCGTTCCTTTGGGCATCCCAAGTCGTTCCTTGAGAATTTCAGTTCGTAACTCGAGGGATTTTAAATATATATACCCTTGGTGCGTTTCAAATTGTACCTAATGACATTTCAAGTCATGATTTGACGGTTCATAAGTCATACTCTAAAATTTCTTAAGTCGTTCCTTTGGGCATCCCAAGTCGTTCCTTAAGAATTTCAGTTCGTAACTCAAGAGATTTTAAATGTTTATACCCTAAGTGAATTTCAAATTGTGCCTAATGACATTCTAAGTCATGTTTTGATGGTTCCGAAGTCATACCCTAGAATATCTCAAGTCGTTCCTGAGGGCATCTGAAGTCGTTTCTTAAGAATTTCAGTTCGTAACTCGATGGATTTTAAATGTATATACCGTTGGTACATTTCAAATTGTACCTAATGACATTCTAAGTCATGTTTTGATGGTTCCGAAGTCATACTTTAGAGTTTCTCAAATCGTTGGGCAGCTGACGTCTTTTCTTTGGGCATCTCAAGTCGTTCCTTGAGAATTTCAGTTCGTAGCTTAAGGGATTTTAAATCTTTATACCCTAAGTGCATTTCAAATTGTACCTCGTAAGATTTCAAGTCATATTTTGACAGTTATCAAGTCATACCCTAGACTTTCTCAAGTCGTTACTTAGAGCATCTATCGTCGTTCTTTAAGGCATCCCAAATGGTTCGTTTGAAAATTTAATTCGTAACTCGAGGGATTTTAAATATTTATAACCTTGGTGCATTTCAAATTCTAAATATTGACATTCTAATTCATGTTTTGACGTTTCCAAAGTGATACCCTAAAGTTTCTGAAGTCGTTTCTGAGGGCATCTGAAGTCGTTCATTTGGGCAACCCAAGTCGTTTCTTTAGAATCTCTGTTTAACTCGAGAGATTTTAAATGTATATACCTTTGGTGCATTTCAAATTGTTCCTAATGACATCCCAAGTCATGTTATGATCGTTCCGAAGTCATACCCTAGAGTTTCTCAAGTAGTTCTTGAGGGCATGTGAAGTAGTTCCTTTGAGCATCATAAATCGTTACTTGAGAATTTCTGTTCGTAACTCAAGACATTTTAAATGTATATACCCTTGGGGCATTTCAAATTGTATTTAGTGATATTTTAAGTCATGTTTTGATGGTTTTCAAGTCATACCCTAGAGTGTCTCAAGTCGTTCTTGAGGGCATATGAAGTCGTTCCTTTAGGCATCCCAAGTCGTTCCTTAAGAATTTTAATTCGTAACTCGAGGGATTTTAATTGTATATACCCTTAATGCATTTCAAATTATACCTAGTGACATACCAAGTCATTTTTTGACAATTCCCAAGTCATACCCTAAAGTTTCTCAAGTCGTTCCTGAGGGCATCTAAAGTCGTTCTTTGAGAATTTCAGTTCGTAACTCGAGAGATTTTAAATTTTTATACCCTAAGTGCATTTCAAATTGTACCTAATGACATTCCAAGTCATGTTTTAACGGTTACCAAGTCATACCTTAGAGTTTCTCAAGTCGTTCCTTAGGGCATCTCAAGTCGTTACTTAGGCCATCACAAGTCGTTCCTTGAGAATTTTAGTTCGTACCTCTAGATAATTTAAATGTTTATACCCTTTGTGTATTTCAAATTGTTCTTAGTGACATTTCAAGTCATGTTTTGACGTTTCTCAAGTTATACCCTAGAGTTTCTCAAGTCTTTCCTTAGGGCATCTCCAGTCATTCTTTAGGGAATCTCAAGTCATTCGTTGAAAATTTCATTTCGTAACTTCTGGGATTTTAAATTTTTATACATTTGATGCATTTCAAATTATAAATAGTGACATTGCAAGTCATGTTTTTACGCTTCACAAGTCATACCCTAGAGTTTCTCAAGTCGTTCCTTATCACATCCTAAGTCGTTTCTTGAGGATTTCAATTCGTACCTCAACATATTTTAAATGTTTATACATTTGGTGCATTTCATCCTTGGTGCATTTCAAATTGTATCTAATGACATTCTAAATCATGTTTTGACTTTTTCCAAATTTAAATTTAGGAAAAGGTTTGAGGGAGGATTGAAGTTGTTCTCAACCATACATGAAAACACATGTGCATGCTTAGCTAAGAGATGCATTGTCACGAGGGGCATACTGACAAGTGCTAAGAGAAAAACAAAAATACAAAAAAAGTTATTATCTTCAGTAACAAGAGCTCCTTTTTTTTTTGTTACAATAAAGAGAATCATAACTTAATCATTATCATCATCTCAACCACACTCATCACTTGGGCTAAACCAATGAATTACCAACAAAAGCTCCCTTTACCAACCAGCCATAATGCCAAATCAATGAATTGGGCTACTTTGCAAACATTGGTTTAAATTATAAATAATAAAAAATTAAATTAGCAAAAAGTCACAAAAAATTGTAAGTTTCACTCATAAACCATGTAAAAGATCAATTTATTTTTAGGCCAAATGACACTTTTGGCCCCTGTACTTTCGTGAAATTTCCACTTTGGTCATGTTCTTTTAATTTTAGCAATTTCAGTCATGTACTTTCAATACGATAGCAATTAAGTTCAAATCGTTAATTTTGTTTAAATTAATGATGAAGATTTCGACGTGAATTGCACGTGAGTGACATTTCAGACATCTTACTCCACCTGAATGCTTATATAAGCCCATATCCGCCCTTATACGCAATCAGTAAGGAAAAATAAAAAGTTTCAATATCAAACTGAATATGTTAAATGGCGAGTGAAGGCTTAAATAGGCATCTAGGTGGATTAAAATATTCGAAATGACACTCATGTACGTGCGAAGCACGTGCTTTTACGTTGAATTTTCCGTTAACAATTTAAACGATGTTAACTATTTGGACTTAATTGCTATCATATAGAAAGTACATGACCAAAATCGCAAAAAATAAAAGTACAGGACCAAAGTGAACATTTCGCGAAAGTACATGGACCAAAAGTGTCATGTTATTTTGTTATGATGCATTATGTAAAGAGTTACACTTTATTTTGTTATGATGCATGATGTAACTCTTGTAAAGTTACATTTTATAATTTCATAAAATTACACTTTATTAAATTATGTAGTGTTCGTATGATTACTCATCTGGGCATAACGACAAGTCACACAAGGCTTAACATCATGTCGTTTGGGCCTAGACCCAAAAGCTAAGCCCCCGCTAGGCTCCGGGCTCCTAGCCCCTGACCTCCTAGGCTTCGGCCTCATAGGCTCCGGCCCCCTAGGCTCCGGCCTCCTAGGCCTTGACCTCCTAGGCTCCGGCCTCCCAAGCTCAAGCCTCCTGGGCCCCCGACCCGTGTCAACTCACTCGGATCCTCGAGACCGGTGACACGTGACGCTTCTACAGTGCAAGTCATCACAAGGGACACGTGTCATCACCGGATTGGTTGACACTCTTCCAAAGGTACTATAAAAGAGGTACCTTCTTGTCACAAAAGGACAATTCAATCAATATTATACTATTCACTCACTCTGCTCACAGTTTCTCTGACCCACTGACTTGAGCGTCGGAGGAGCTTTGGCCGGTACCACACCGGTGCCCTTCCCGCTCACTTTTGTGTACTTGCGCAGGGTGCTTTGGATATCATTCTCTCTCATTACTCACCAGTCGGACCCAGCTACCCGTTCCTATCCCACTTCGACGTGTCATCCACTCAGTGGTGGGTCAACGGGCCCACGTGGTTCGACTCGACGTTGACTGCTTTACCATTTTTGAGCATCAACAGTTTGGCGCCGTCTGTGGGAAAGTTACAATTTTTCCCCATTGAATTCTCTACCCTCAGTTGAGGTGCAAAAAGCTTTCGAGCTTTTGAGCTTCCAAGCTTCCGAGCTTCCGAGCTTCCGAGCTTCCGAGCTTCCGAGCTTCCGAGCTTCCGAGCTTCCGAGCTTTCCGAGCTTTCCGAGCTTTCCGAGCTTCCGAGCTTCCGAGCTTCCGAGCTTCCGAGCTTCCGAGCTTCCGAGCTTTCCGAGCTTCCGAGCTTCCGAGCTTCCGAGCTTCCGACCTTCCGACCTTCCGACCTTCCGACCTTCCGAGCTTCCGACCTTCCGACCTTCCGACCTTCCGACCTTCCGACCCCTGCAATGTCTGACGAAGGTCCCATTCTCGACCAAGTCGACAACACCCCGCTGGGTGACAAGCGAGGCAAGAAGACTGTCGAATCTGATCAGGAGACATACATCCAACGATTGGAGGCTTAACTCCAACAGGGCTAGGAAGGAATACGCCCGAAGTGCTCAGCAATGCTCCGGCGTTATGGCTGTAGACTTCCACCGTGGCAAAAAGACTCGTAAGCTCGGGTGGTCGCCCATTTTCTTTGCTGAGGAAGAAGAACGTGATTTAATCTTTCCACACGATGACCCTTTGGTTATTGAGGCCACCATAGCTAACTTCGACGTGGCTCGGATCCTTGTCGATTGCGGTAGCTCCGCCAACATCCTCTTCACCCCAGCCTTCACAGCTTTTGGGATTGACCAGGAGAGGCTTGACCGGTCGGTTGCTCCTTTACTCAGCTTTTTGGGCGACATGGTCACCCCTCTTGGTGGGCTCTACCTTCCACTCACCCTCGGGAGGTATCCTTCGTCCGCTACCACAACCACTCAGTTTTTGGTGGTCGACTGCCCCACAGCTTACAACGTCATCTTGGGACGACCGGCCCTTAACCAACTGAGGGTTATGATCTCCACTCATTTGCTTTTGGTCAAGTTCCCGACTCTATGTGGAACGGGGGTAGTCAAAGGCAATCAGATATCAGCCAGGTCGTGCTATATGACTTCCGTCAAGAAGAAGAAAGAGGCCAAGCCCTCTATGGCTTTTTCTGTCTCCGACACCTGCCCTTCCCCAAACGCCCTACAACATCTTTGAGGTCGTCTGTCCGGGCACATACAGGCTCCGCGCTACAACCAGCAAGGAACTCGGCCACCCTTGGCACGCCGAACACCTCCGCTACTTTTACAAGTAGACACATGTTGTACCCCCCGGGGACTTTTTTCAATTTCATCTATCTTATCGCTTTAATCAATGAAAGTCCTACCACGGACATCTTTTCATTCAAAGCGTTAATTATGTGTATGGGCACCCGGGCCATCGGACATCCGACCCTACCCATATCAGTACCGTGCATTCAACGGAAATCAAGTACCATGCATTCAAGGGAAAATCAGTATCATACATGCATTCAAGGGAAACTAAGTACCATGCATTCAAGAAAAATTCCACAATACCATGTATTAAAAGGAAGGGCATCCTACCCAATAACGGGTCGGACACCCTCAACATCATCCACATACTCAAGTACAAACTTAATACTCAAAAGAGTTTGCAATTTGGTACGGGCGACATCCGACCCGACCATATAACTCAAATAAAAATAGGGTGATGGTCCGCCCACCCCTGCCCCCGGGCCATGTTTGCTTCAAACATTTATTTGGGATCATCTCCCATGTCATACTCTCCACCTGTGGATGCTCCATCCTCGGGCTATACCTCAAGGGTACCTCCCTCCGGGACATTGGCATGCCCATCATTACTGCCAGTAGCAGACCACGCAAGCGGTCCCAGTCCAAATCAGGGCACATCTCCTCGAGCTCTAATTTGCAACCGTCAAAGCCCATTGCATAGCCGTTGTTATACTCGTTGTCCAACTCCTGCTTGGCTTGGCTCCGCTCCTGCCCGCACTGCTCCAACTCTTGCCTAGCCTGGTCCGCCTCCTTCCTGACCTGCAATAGCTCGGCCTGCAATGCATTGTTCTGCCCGACCACTTGCCCGCCCCCATGTTTCCACACCCCATCTGGGGTCGGGGCACACTTGGCCTCGTCGGTGTCCCATCACTTGTAGACGCCTGGTCGGACTCTCCATCATCCATGGAATTGCCCTCCCTTAATGAATCGTCTGAGGAAACCATGAAATGTCCGACCCCACCACACCTGCCCATCAAAAAAAAAAAAAAATCAAGATGGGAAGTGCTCGGAATACCAAGACAACATCATGGACATATCAGATCACTAATGGTTTCCCACCCCTCATATGTGCTCTTCCACCCCCAATTCACAATATTCACCCTATCACTTTCCACTGTTCAGCTACCACTCATGTACTTCAATATTCACAAAATCAAATCAGCAAGAAGAGCAATCAAAACCCCAGCCTTTACCTGTATTCCGCGGCTCCAACGGCTCAGACGGATTCCGACCCACTTATCTTGACTCCTCAGTACCTGGCCAAAAACACAACACCCAATAAATTACACAAGTCCAAAAATGAAGGCAGGTTGCCTACCCACTGCTCGGCAAGGTTCATACCCACCTGCCCCTACTCACATTTTCCACAAATTCACAATCAGAATTCCAAGGTCCGCCTCAGGCTGGCCGACCACAGTTGCTCCCAATTTTCAATTTTCCAAGGCACAATCAGTATGTTAATTAGGTAGGAAAATTTTGAAATTACCTACCTCGAAGAGCTCGAACCAGGCAGACCGACCAGCCAGCTGCTCAACCAGCCCCCTCTTCGCACAGCAGCCACCCCGAGCCGAGCCCACTGCACGGCACCGACCCACCCACTGCGCACGCCTCGCGCCGCAGCCCGAGCAGCCCACAGCAACAAGACCGACCAGCCAGCTGCGCAACCAGCCCCCTCTTCGCACAGCAGCCACCTCGAGCCGAGCCCACTGCACTGCACCGACCCACCCACTGCGCACGCCTCGCGCCGCAGCCCGAGCAGCCCACAGCAACAAGACCGAGCAGCCCACCCGCGCATCCGAGCCCGTGCTCAGATCCGGCCCGAGCCCACCACCCCGAGCTGCGCCAGAGCAACCCGAGCCCAGCAGCTGCCCCGGCCCGAGCAAGCCCCTTGCTCTTCCGCCCGCCCGCGCCTACCGCAGCTCGGCCCAGGCCACGCGCCGAGCACCCCTACTCCTCCGCCGACCTGCGCCTCGCACTCCACCCGTGCCGATCCTTCCGGCCCGAGCCCACTCAGCCGCCCCCCGCAACAGCCCCAACGACCAGCCTCTCTCCTGCTCCTCCGCTCCGCGCCGCCGACCCGAGATGACCCGGCCCCTCCTGCTCCTTCAAACCCGAGCAGCCCCCCCTTTTTGGATCCGAGCCCTCCAATCCGCCCTCTCTATTTAGTTCACTCCAGTTTCAAACACAAAAAAAAAAAAAAAAGAGGGGCAGCCCCTATATTCGGTTATCAAAAACAAAAAGGGGGGGGGGGAGCTCTATATTGCGTTATTTAAAAAAAAAAAAAAAAAAAAAGGTAGCTCTCCCTCTCTCTCCTAAAATAGTCACACAAAAAAAAAAAAAAAAGGAAGATATGGGTGTGGAATCTTTATATTTGGGCTCTACCATTTAATTCCAGATTCTCATTTACAAAAGGCGACATCCCACCATTAAAATCGGACGAGATTCACTGGGATTACACGAAGCGTCTACTGCTCGGAATACAGGGTGATCAGAAACTAAAAAAAAAAAAAGGATCTTTCATACGTAACCCCCAAGCTTTCCTGCAGTACAGCTTTTCTTGCTAAGGAACTTGGGGGACTTCTAGACAGTAGCTCAAGCAGGAACAAGTGTGTGGTTACTTGTCGTTCTGCTCGGACTTCTGTGTGTACAAAGTTCCCAACCAAGAAGTATCTTCTGCTCGGAAACTTGGGGGACTTCTGTTCGTATGATTACTCATCTGGGCATAACGACAAGTCACACAAGGCTTAACATCATGTCGTTTGGGCCTAGACCCAAAAGCTAAGCCCCCGCTAGGCTCCGGGCTCCTAGCCCCTGACCTCCTAGGCTCCGGCCTCATAGGCTCCGGCCCCCTAGGCTCCGGCCTTCTAGGCCTTGACCTCCTAGGCTCCGGCCTCCCAAGCTCAAGCCTCCTGGGCCCCCGACCCGTGTCAACTCACTCGGATCCTCGAGACCGGTGACACGTGACGCTCCTACAGTGCAAGTCATCACAAGGGACACGTGTCATCACCGGATTGGTTGACACTCTTCCAAAGGTACTATAAAAGAGGTACCTTCTTGTCACAAAAGGACAATTCAATCAATATTATACTATTCACTCACTCTGCTCACAGATTCTCTGACCCACTGACTTGAGCGTCGGAGGAGCTTTGGCCGGTACCACACCGGTGCCCTTCCCGCTCACTTTTGTGTACTTGCGCAGGGTGCTTTGGATATCATTCTCTCTCATTACTCACCAGTCGGACCCAGCTACCCGTTCCTATCCCACTTCGACGTGTCATCCACTCAGTGGTGGGTCAACGGGCCCACGTGGTTCGACTCGACGTTGACTGCTTTACCATTTTTGAGCATCAACATGTAGTACTGTTCTAAAGTTTAAACATTTAGAGTTTAGGTTGTATGACTTCATATTTAGGGTTTTAGCCTTAAATTTTAAAGACTATACCATAAACCTATACTCTCAAAAACATTCAAAAAAAATTAAACTAAAACTTGAGTATGCTTGAATACCTTACATGAGTATGCTTGAGTTTGAATAATATTGAATGCTGTATACTTGATTTTTTTTTTTTTAATTGTGGCTTAAAAATAAATAGATAAAAAGTTTGGATTTATGATTAAAAAAACTTATTAATAAAAAACTAAAATATTTTTAATCATTTTTAATTTTACATTTTTGTGATATATTTTAATGAAAATGAAAAATAGAAGAAAGTAGACAATGTTGAGAGACATAAGCCTCACTTGTAAAAAAACCATGCATAATGGTTTATAAAGTCTTAAGTCTTAAGTCTCTTCAAAACTCCACCCATTGCCAATTGATTTTATATTAGGACCAATTTTCTATTTCCTTCTTGCTATCTGTGCATGTTACAGCGGCCTATAAAGTCCTGTACCTCTCACCCATGCCATTTTCAACGCCATACACAAGTAGGTATTGGATTTGTTATATATCATCAACAACATGAATAATTCGATTGCAACTACGCAAGGAGTAAAATTTCGGTTTCGAAGAAATTTTCGATTAAAATTTCGATTTCGATAAAATTGGACAAAAATGACAAAAATTGTTATCAAAATATGAAAATTTTGAATGAAACTTGACCATATGTTTATTTAACATATTATCTACTACATTGATAAAAAACATTGAAGAAATCAAATAATATAGTAGATTTCATGTGATATGTGATAAATATAATGCGCGCTGGAGACAATACTGTTAAAAAAATACTTCACTAATTAATAATTACATAATAAAATTACACGAATAAATCACCAATGTGGCAACGGAAAGTAGCAAGCTTACTCAAAGAGACTTGGAAATTGTCTTCGATAGTTAAATTAAGCCGAATTGGGTTAAAATAGAACCAATCCGATGGCAGCAGCGGCAATAACAGTTTACCTAAAATTTCAATTTTACAAATTATCGAAATTAGAAAACCAAACATTAAGGAAATGAAACTTCATGATAAGGGGATAAATTTCTTTTTCATAATTTATGTTTACAATTAAACGAAACACCAAAATGACCAAATCAAACTCCAAATAAAATCTCAAACCTTTTTTTTTCTTTGCAATTGCCTAAAGACTCCAAATCTCAATCCACCTTAAAAAAAATAAAATAAAATAAAATTTTCCTTTCTTTTTTTTTTTCCTTTCCTTTTTTTTTTTTCTTTTCTTTTTTCCTTTCTCTTTTTTTTTTTTTTTTTCTTTCCTTTTCTTTTCTTTTCTCTTCCTTTTTTTCTTTCCTTTTCCTCTTCTTCCCACGTGACTTCCTCTTTTTTTCTTTCCTTTTCCTCTTCTTCCCCCAGTGGTCTTCGTCTTCGTCTTCTTCCAGTTCCAGTGGGCAGTGGCCTTCCTCTTTTTTTTCTCCAGTTTTTCTTTTCTTCTCCCTTCACCAGTTTTTCTCCTCCCTTCATAATCTCTCTCTTCCCTCTCCCTCCTCCCTTCCTAATCTTTTTCTTCCCTCTCCCTCCCCGGATCTCTTCTCTCCCTCCGACGACGGCGCAGCTCTGCAACACCCTCTCCGATCTCTTCTCTCCCTCCGACAACGGTGCTCTCCTCCCCTCTCCCTTCGGTCTCTGCCTCCCCTCTCTCTCTCCGGCCTCTACACCGAAAATTTCGAAAAATTTCGACAAAATTTTGATGAAATTTTTCAAAATTTATTTAATATTGTGTTAAAATTTTCATACCCCTTAAAAACGAAATTTTACTCCTTTCAATGACTCATTTGCAAGTACAAAAAAATAGTTTGGGTAGCATATCAACGCATCAGAAGCTCTTATCTTTGAACAAAACTACAGCCACAGAGACTACCCTCAAACATATTATAATCCAACAAGTTCCATGAATAATATCTTATTGACTTTCAATAACCATATTTCTACAGTAATCAGTATCAAGTAAGCATTCTTGGAGTTTAGTTTTTGGCAAGGAACAGCCCTTCACATTGTAAATATAAGTTAAAACAACTGTCTTTGAGATATATATAATTACCAAGGAGATACCCTGGCAACACCCATGTACAAAAGGCACTTAAAGATACCAGAGCAAAGACAAATACGAAGTGCCACCGTCATCATCATCATCACTACTACACAACAAGACCAATGACAACTACTACACCTACCCTACAACAGCAAACAACTTCGGCGACAACGATATAAAAGACCTGCAGTGAGTCGAGTGCCAAGCTTTGCATTGGATTACTCTCCAGCACGACTAGTAGAGCCTGCATTGAGTCCAGTGCCAAGCTTTGCATTAGATAACACTCAAGCAAGAATTTGTATCTAAGCCCCAAAACACCCGAGCAGAATTCTTTAATTAGGAGTATTCTAAACTTCCACTTGATTATGGCTGGTACTCTTCAAAATATTGTACTTGCAGAGAGGACATGTAGCATTAATATAAAGCCACTTATCAATGCAGGAACAGTGAAAATGGTGACCACAAGGAAGTTGCCTTAGCTCCACTCCGTCATCATAAGAAGAAAGGCAGATGCAACACTCCTATAAATCACAATGATCATCATTTAGATATGACAAGTATCTTTTGACCAGACCAAAACGACACCACTGGGAATTGTGATATGAATACAAAATGAAACAAAGTATGTAACAAGTCATGTAGATAACATCTTCTCTAACAGAATCAGAAGGTAAAGAAGACTAATTACCCAAAAACAAATGGCCACTTACCGCATCCTCCGGCAAAAGAACATGTTCAATGGGTGAATCTGTTCCACATTCAGTCATTACTCCTCCCTGAGGTCCTTGTACATCATCTGCAACTTTCTCGTTGCCAACTTTCCTGAATTTGAATTTTGATAACTGTTCAATGTCTTCCTTAGATGCTCCATCCTGCTTCGATAACAGGTCATTCAAAGTTCAAACATAATAGAGAGCACAGGAAGAGAGCCATTAATATTTAATATAAGATTCTTCAAAACAAACTTCAGTAAAATTTATAAACATAAGAAGGCAAACTCCTTATAAACCAGACTTCCAAGTGTTAGTCACAACAACAACAAATCAAGCACAGAACCGTTCAAGTTTGAAGCAATTAATAGTGAGCCAGAAAATTTGGATCAAATGAAAGAGAATTAATAAATCTTTCATTCCCAAGTGCTCAAGGCCAACTAGTAGTCTACTATACATCAATTTTTCTAACTCTTATACATCAATTCAAAGGAAAATTTTATGAAATCATAATAGTTGCATAGGCGTTTGAGAGACCGTGAGATGCAACTGTCTAAGATGAGTATCAAAATGTAAGAAAAATAAACCAGATAACTTCAAGGGGATTAAAAGTTTAGCGGTAAATAGAAAATAGGCATTGGTTTAATTTTGTGCAAATTATTTTACCGCAGTGGGAACTCGCCTATTTAATTGAAATTTTCATGAAGGCAATCAACTCTTCCAACTTCCATCTGCTATATGAGACATTTGAGCTAAACTTACCAACGCACTCCGGATAAAAGGAGATTGAGAGTTATGCTAAATATGCAAATAGGAACCAAACCCATCATAATTAAGTTCCATTTAAGAGTCCAAACCCTCCAACTGAGAATCTTAGTACGTTATATTTCCATTCAAACTAACAAGAGTCGATTAATTTTTGTGATAATCAATTATTTGGTACATAAAGTTTGTATCCATTGAGCAACATAGGATGAGTCAGTTTCCAGTTTCAATTTTTAACCGTTACATACTGGTCTAGTACTTCTCGACCAGCATTATGTTGGTGTGTAGGAATAAATTAGGAAAGTTAGTAAATGGTTGACTTTTCCTATATTCATTAGGATTGATTTGCTAGAGGTTTGCTATTCACAGTCGTCTAAGGCAACTGTGCTCCAAACTCTATAATTTATCAGTGTACATGTGGTTTAGTCTTTCAAAAAAGCAAAAAGCTTTTGTTAGAAGTTTCATTTCCTGTTTTTCCCTTCTGTCATTAATCCAATAACACCAAAGGGAAACCCAAGGTACACAACTCTCGTTGCACTGACCCCCTTTTATGAACAAGCAAAACCCACACTCTCCTTTCTACTCCTCTTATTCTTTGGACACGTTCGCTGATTGGCCTTCATCTTCCTGGGGCTTCTCTTCTTCAATGGACTTGGTATCCAAATTCGGATTCGAGGTCTTCTTTGGAGCTTGGTCTTCTAGGCTTTTAGAATATGAATCGGCCATGTAGGAGCTCGAGAGTTTGGTGGTGAGTCAGCCTTATGAGAATCGGTGGGAATTGTTGAGTTGTATGATGAGGAGTTATGGTTTGCTCTTGCGGTGTAGGAGAAAGAGTAAAACATGGTGGAGGGATTCAGTTTTTTTTTTTGGTAAGAAGGGATTCAGTTTTTTTTTTTTTGGTAAGAAGGGGTTCAGTTTTTTAGATGGCGTCTTTTGGGTTTCCCTTTGGTGTAATTGGATTAATGACAGAAAGGAAAAACAGGAAATTAAATTTTTAACAAAATCTTGTAGCTTTTTTTAAAGACCAAACCACGTGTAAACTAATAAACAAGAGACTTTGGAGCAGAGCCGCTTTGGGTGACTGTGAATAGCAAACCTCATACCTCCTAAAGGGAGAAGAATAACTTAAAAGAAAATTATATTATAAATTCTACATGGTATTATAGCCTTGTTTTCCGGAGGTCCTGGGTTCAAATACCCCATCCCCAAATTTGGTATGTCAGTATATGTTTGCTCTCCACGTGCAGGGTAGGGTTGCAGGTGAGGGTGGGCATTAGCTTTATATACATGGTTGGCCCATTCCCTGATAGATTAAACTTTTCGGGGCACAGTGGTTGTCTAACACGTGTAGGAATACTAGGAATAGATTTGGAAAGTTTGTAGAAAGTTGACGTTTCCTATACTCATTAGGATTGTTTTCTTTCCCAGTTTGTACATGATTGTATAGCTATAAATACCTCCTAATCGGAGAAGACTAACATATAGGAAATTATTCTCTAAAACACATTGAAGCAATATTCCCAATAACCTACGGATTGGAAATAGACAATGATAGTAATGAACATGAAAACTCACACACAGAAGAGAGAGAACAGTACACAAGAACTACCTGGTCTGCCACAGCGTATAAAAGTGCAATAATACACGGAAGACAGCAGCAAACAGCGATACCAATGATACATGCCAGTGCAACACAGAAAACGACAAAAAACACATCAAAACCCAGGAATATTATACATAGCCTGCAGACAAAGTCACATTGCCATAGTTAAGATTTTATTAATGCCTTGATTTCAAATAAATGGGAGAGAGAGAGAGAGAGAGAGAGAGAGAGAGAGAGAGAGAGAGAGAGAGAAAGAGAGAGCACAAACCAGTAAAGCTGAGGGGAGACGCGTGCTAAAGTTTGGCCACCTGCTGATACCCAGTAGAATCCCATGATCCACCAGATAAATGAAAACATTGTATTTGCAGATTCCAGATGCTTAGCAACACTGCTGAAAGATAAAAAGCAAAAACAATGAACGCGTATATGATATGTAGTACCAGCTGCAACTATACTACTACCAGCATTACCCTTCCAGCAGAAAACCAGTTCAGTCATCAAAAATCAAATTTAACATGCATTCATACAGTCAGAAATTGTCGAATGAAAAGAAAACCAATGCCACCTCCCCACCAACATGCCCTAAAAGGCGAGAATAATCACCAAACTAATCCCTCTACTCTACATCATAGATTTTGCATACGTACCCCATAAGGAGAATGGGGCCAACCTATAGTAAAATTTCAATTGTACTACAAATCTGAAGCCATTAAAAAGCATTCCATACACAGCAGCTCTAATAATGTCAACACTATCAAGTAACATTCATGCATTGTAACAAGAAGAGTATAAATTTCACCAACTAACAATAACCCTTCAACAAATATCATATAAAAATGAAAACTTTGATTGCATTTACACAGTAAAAGTTGTTGGAAAAGATACCTGGTACCCTCTTCATTCAAATGATCAGCCAACGACACGTACTGCGACGAATCGTCTCTCGACCCGGAGCTCAAATTCCCAACACTCCCAAACCCTTCTTCGGCGGAATTGAGCCCCGAAAACCGGCGGTTCTGCCTGCACTGCCGCCGCCGATACTCGACGCAGACACACACCATGTGAAGTACGCATTGCAGAGCGTACCCCACAATCCACAGCCTCAGCGGCATGTCCGGCGACTCGAGCCGGCTCAGAATCAGCACCGTCGCCGCAACAACAACAAAAGCGAAATTCCAGATGATGTCGAGAACCACGACCGGCTTCGAATACGCCCAATCGCTCTGCCTCTCCTCCAATTGCTCGGCGGCGGTCTCGCGGACCAGCATCGACGGCTCGCGCATGAGGCGGCGGCTGCTGGCCTGGCGCAGGAACCGCGCGGCTTGGCGGAGGCTCTGTCGGCGGACGAATCGGCGGCCTGAGTTGCTCTCGTCGGACGACCCGCCCGAGTTGCTGAGCAACGGCGTCGTATCGACGATGTCGTCCGCGGATCGGTTGGGCGATGATGAGGCCATTTCTCAGGGATGGTTGATTGGATTCGAGTCGAGCTCGCGGGATTTTAACCTAACTCGGTGAGCTGAAACGCGACTAGGCTCAGCCTTAGCCCATGCAGATCGTGAAACGGTGCGTTTCGGAGAATCGAATTGGCGAAGGTTTTTTTGTGGCGGTGAGGGGATGGATAAGACAAAACGGCGACGATCACGATTATGTTGTTCAAATGAATCCACTCTTTCTTTCTTTTTTCTTTTGTGCGCTATGGTAATTTGTTTGTTACCATATAATAGCCTACACGGTTCGTTCGGTAATTACAGTTACTGCGACAGCTTTGGACAACCGACAGCGGGAAGTATGGGAGTGGGAGTTAAACAATATGGACGGCTGTGATCTGCCTCTTGAGTGCTGAGTTTACGGTGGAGGAATCTTCTCAAAGCTCCTAAAAGTTTCGTTTTGCTTTTAGGACAAGATTTGTTTCCCCAATCCTACTTGTATATCCCTTCAGTTGTTATATAGCTCATACAACAGCTGAAGATGATGGTAGGATGTGGGAATTTCGAAAAAAAAACAAAAACAAAAAAAAAAAAACAAAAAAAAAAAAAAAAAGGTAGGGTGTCAAAACTCAAAGTATCAAATTCGGTTTTGGAATGCGATGAATCGATGATCTAAAGTAAATGTGACAATTTTTTACGCGACACAAAAATATAACTCGAATTCAACACTAGGTTAATGAATTTTGATTGACTATTACTTGACACGATTTCGAATAATATATGATACAATCATGCTAAACACGAATAATAAATTATACAATTAGTGTCAAATATGAATAACCTAATTTTAACACTATAAACACGTACAACTAGTTTTATATATAGAAAATTAAATATGTATTATATGAGTCATTGTATAAAAAATAAAAATAAACATATAACTCTCCACACAAGTCAATCTCATAAATGTCAATGACTATTTGGTTTAATGGATGACACACAATCTACATGTCAAATACATACTCTGACCCCACTCAGATTTACCGGCAGAACATTATAAATACAACTAAATCCGAACACAAACAATGTACCAAATCCATAACCCTATCTCACTCAAAGTCATCGTCATGACATCATAATTACAACAAAATCCGCACATAGACAACATGCCAAATCTTTAACCTTACCCAATTCAGATTCGCTTCCATGACCTTAACACAACAAACATTAGCATCGCGACAAGGTCGTAACCACAAACATGACACAACAAAGAGCCAAACAAACCATAGACTGAAGTGGAAGATGATTATAGACTAGTCATTGAAACAAATTTAATGTATGATATGAAGTCGACAAAGTTGTCAGCGCAATATTTGAGCTGTAGAGATAAAGAGGGGAAGATAATGATGGTTGGCCGGAGGAGGGAGTGTCTCTAAAACCGAAGGTAGTGGGCCCCAGTAGGGGGAGGAGAGGAAATATCAAAAGCACAAAGTATTTAAAACAAAGAGTGTAAAATAAATAGGAGTGTGTAAGTGACTTAAGTAATTCAAATAACTAGCATTAGGTATTCAACAAAGAATGAATAGTGTTAGAGACACCAACTATTATCCTAATTTCATAAATTCTAACTGATGTGGCAGTATTTTATTTATTAATTTATGAGCACACATCAGACCTCGTTTATTTACAATAAGTATGAAAGTGTCATGTCATCTGCCACATCATTTGGTGACCAAAAGTTTTTCAAGGTGTGACTATAAAACTTCTCCAAAAGTTAACACAATAAATGGCGCTTTTAATATTATTGAAAAGTAACGAGAAATTTAACATAATGACCTCTTTGGCCACCCTTATTGGTTTTATAACC
Organism: Dryas octopetala; assembly: GCF_963921425.1. NCBI lineage: Eukaryota > Viridiplantae > Streptophyta > Magnoliopsida > Rosales > Rosaceae > Dryas > Dryas octopetala. The sequence continues at coordinate 10,811,331 of NC_141374.1, read as the reverse complement.
TTATTTTTTTAAACATTTCTTTTAAAGGGTTGCTATATGCACACATTTCTTCCTCTCATTACACCCCTCTCAATTATTTTAATTGTGAAATGACAAAAATCACCCAAAATCAAATTACCATAAAGGACAAAAAAACTAAAAAATAACTGACAAAACATACCAAAAATCATCCAACTACACACCCTTGCCGACCTCCTCCCACCATCCATCACCCTTGTTGCTGGTGGTCGAATCCCTCGCCGCCGGCGCATCTCCTCCTCCCTTTCTCTCTATATTTCTCTTTCTCTTTCCTCTCTTTCTCTTTCTCTTTCTCTTTCTCTTTCTCTCTTCTACATCTTGGCAGCTTGTCGGCCTCCAAATTGGAAGTTTCTGACCTTTGATATGGTGGTCGACAAGGTCGCCGGCCTTCCTTTCCATCCGACAAGGGGGCTACGAAAAAGAGAGAGAGAAAGAAAGAGGGAAGAGAAAGAGAAAGGGAAAAAGGAATAGATGAGCTAGCAACGAATCTGGCCACCTTCAGCAAGTCCGGGTGGCTGTATGCAGGGGATGGGTTGCGTTTGGGCTGTTGTTAGATTTTTTTTTTCTATGTAGATGAGGTTATTTGATAATATTGAGGGTGTTTAATGAGAAATTAAAAAAATTAATAAGTAGTAAAGAGTGTGTAAAATAAAGGGTGTGTAATGAGAGAAAAATAGTGTGCATCGCCCAAAAACTCATGCCTTTCTTGGTTGGACCAATCCAACCGGCGATTTCCGATAAGTCTTTCTTCATTTTTAGAGCAAGAAGCGGAATCCTCGAAGAAAAATGGGTGTGAAATGAAAAAGGGATTTGTAGTGAGAGAAAAAATGGTGTGCATATTGTTGTACTCTACTTTTATGATTCTTTGTCAATTTTCAAACCAAAATAACCCCAACCCACTCAGTCTCTTCTTTGAATAAATAAGCAGAATTAAATAGGAAAAATTAAAATATGACCTTCTGTAGGCCCTTCCACATAAATATCAGAAGGAACATTTTCCCTCCAAATCGAAGCGGAGCGGCAAAGAGGGCTGTTCGCTCGCGAGGGTTACACTGCACTGTGCAGTCCATCTCTTTCATTGCGAGTTGCGACCTCTATTTTTCTCACTGCCACAGGCTCACAGCCAGCAGAAAACGACAACAGAAATGTCGTCGTCGTCTACTTCATCAACCTACGACATCCCGTGGGTGGAGAAGTACAGGCCCAGCAAGGTCGCCGACATTGTGGGCAACGAAGACGCCGTATCTAGGCTTCAGGTCATCGCTCGCGACGGCAACGTGCCCAACCTCATCTTAGCCGTAAGTAACTCTCTCACTCACTGCTTCATCCAACCCCATCAATTTCACTTAACCCTAAACCCAAGTGGGATACTCAAAATTTAACCTGATTTCTGTGGATTTGTTCTTAGAATCTTGTATTGTGGTGTGTATTAATGTATTCATTAAGGTACCGAATTACATCGTTAATAGTAAACCCTTATGGGCATTTTAGTTTATAACTTCTGTATTAGAATTTGGGCTCAGTTTGGTTTTTGAATATGGCGAGAGGAATGGGTATTTTTTTTTTTTTGTTGAAAATTTAAGAAAATTTTGAACATTATTAGTATTCTTAGTCTGGAAATTATTAAATTTTGATAAAATTATAATGGGTGTGGAAAGAAGATTGGTTAAAGCCCATGCATTGTGTTGGAAGCATGTGTTATCACATTCTATGAGTATTCATAGGTTCGAAAATTGGGAAACGTTTTGTTGCTTGTTCGATAAGAACCATGCGAATTTATTAGGACTTATATCAATTTAATGGACTTTAATATTATTCCTGATGGAAGTGAATTATATGCTACAGGCAACTTCAGTGTGATTTGAAAGTTTAGGTCCACGGCGACGTGGGGCTTTTAATTTGACATAGAGATTGCTTAGAAGGGAGATGAAAGTATGAAAATTATGGTTTTATGGGTTATCTTGTTTGGATTTATGAAAAATGAAAACAATCAAAACATGCCTTGATACTGATAGCTGTTACTCAGTTGAGGGGTGGTGTTTTGAGTTTGGGGTACAGAGCCTTAGTGAGCGAAAGGAGCATAGATGATAGGAATGAAAAAGTGGGTTATAGAATATAAATGCACATTTAAGTGGGAATGTTATAGCTCCTTTCAGTGACTGGACCTATGCTTCTACTGATCACTGTTTATTGTTTTCAGGGTCCTCCTGGAACTGGTAAAACCACTAGTATACTGGCTCTTGCACATGAACTTTTGGGGCCAATTTATAAAGAGGCTGTTTTAGAGCTGAATGCATCAGATGACAGGTGAGTACATTTATGATCTTTATGGCATTCAATCTTTATATTATATTTGGTATTTATCCTGAACTATTTATCATCACTTTCATGTTCAGGGGAATAGATGTTGTGAGGAACAAAATTAAGATGTTTGCTCAAAAGAAAGTAACACTGCCTCCAGGGAGGCATAAAATTGTCATCTTGGATGAAGCTGACAGGTAAGCACTGGTGGTATTGGCCCATGAAATGTACAAACTTTATCACTCCGCCTATGTGTTTTAACTTTTTGGTACATCTGACTGTTCATTCTTTGTTATATTTCTTTCATCACAAAACATGTGTAGTATTTTCTCTCTCTACTTTATTTCTTACTACAATTTGCTTCTTTACATTACCTAATTTATTTCTTTTGGGGGATGGGGCCTGGGGGGTCGGAAATTCTATTTGCGAATTGTACAAAATTCAGCATGACATCTGGAGCACAACAAGCTTTGAGGCGGACAATGGAAATATATTCAAATTCCACTCGTTTTGCTCTTGCGTGCAATATATCTTCCAAAATTATTGAGCCTATTCAGAGTAGATGTGCCCTTGTCCGATTTTCTAGATTGTCTGATCAGGAGATTCTTGGTCGCCTAATGGTAGTGGTTGAAGCTGAAAAGGTGAAGAAAATTCTTTACATTGTAATGTCTTAATTCTTCATACTGTCATCAATTATCTTCAAAGGAAAACTACGCATTGATTATATTGGCATAATGATTCAACTTTTCTTAACTATTTGGTTGACAGAATTCTTTTACTTGTCTACACTAGTTTATCAGAGAGAAGAAATTCTTTTTTCTCTGTTGAACTTTATATTGATTCTCTCATCCAAAAAAGTTTTTATATTGACTCATTTTTCTCTAAACTGTCTGCTTAGCTTTATTCTTTTCCCCACTACTGCTAGAGGTGGAAGTCCTAACCTGCTTAGCTATTTTTATTTATCAGAATGCTTTTTCATTCCCTCAATAAATTGATTCTTGTGTTATCTCTTAATCTTGTCCTCCATCTGTGTGTCACACTTGCAAAACAACATGGTGACATGACTTAAATGCATGCATTTAATGTATCATGCCAAAAGAAAGGAAGAAAAAACCTTGCAACTTCAGTTTCTTATCTTTCTAAATTCTATCTGTGCTTGATAGTGATTTTTTAGGTTGACATTTAACTTTGCCTCTTAATTGATGTCACCCTATGAACTGGTGTATCTGCCTTTATATTTCCCAGGGATTCCACCAATTTTGTAGAACATATGCCTAACTTATTGAGACTCACTTTAGTTTTGATCCTTGCACTGATTTATTGATTATTATTATTTTTTTTTGGGCAAGGATTTATTGATTATTAAAAACAAGTCCTTCCAATGATCAGAATTCACAAGGAACTGCTTCACTGATCTGCTTTTGCCATTTATTATACATGATCTTTGAAAATTTTGGTTTGTGTATAATTCATCTGTTGTTTGTCATCAATGAAGGTTCCCTATGTTCCAGAAGGTCTTGAAGCCATTATTTTTACTGCTGATGGTGATATGAGGCAGGCATTGAATAACTTGCAAGCTACAAACAGCGGATTCCGGTTTGTCAACCAAGAAAATGTTTTCAAGGTTATTTTTACGAAATACTTTGAAATTTTCATATATTTCCTATGTTCTTTGGTACTATAAGATGTTTATTGGTTTTCAGGTCTGTGACCAGCCTCATCCATTGCATGTAAAGAATATGGTGCGAAATGTACTTGAAGGGAAATTTGATGACGCTTGTTCTGGTCTCAAGCAGCTCTATGATTTGGGCTACTCCCCAACTGACATAATCACAACTTTTTTCCGTATCATAAAAAACTATGATATGGCTGAGTATTTGAAATTGGAATTCATGAAGGTATGCACACAGTCCAAAGTTTATCCTCTTTTTTCTCTCTGAGATCTTGCTTTCTCACAAGTCCTTTACTCATGTGAGTTTGCAGGAAACTGGTTTTGCTCACATGAGAATCTGTGATGGAGTTGGCTCATACCTTCAGCTGTGTGGTCTTCTGGCTAAGCTTTCCCTTGTCCGTGAAACAGCAAAAGCAATATAAGTATTAAGTATTAACCACTACTAGAATAGTACTCTGCAATGTGTTTTCTGAAATGGAGAATCTGCAATGTTTTTTCTGAAATGGAGAATCTGCAATGTTTAGGTGGTGAAAATTTATTGTTCCGCAGTTCAGAAATCTATGTTTTGTCAGGAGAAATTGATGGTCACTTTTATGTGTAAATTCATTGTCTTGTGACTCTTGTCTAAATTGCCTTATCATCTTTAATTAAGTAATGGAAAGTTTAAAAAATTAAAGATGATATTCATATTATTGTGTAATATAAATGAAATGTAGACTAAAATTTTAAAGAAAAACTGTTTATGATCTTAAGACTAAAATTCATTGCATGCTTTATGGAACATTATCATTTATCTTCAAATGTTGTTTGTCTATGGTTCAATCACCGTAAGATATATAAATCGATTTGATTCGTAAATTTATGTCTCAAAATGAAGAGTAAATCCGTCAAATTTAAAGGTTAAAAATGTATTTGTACACAGTAAGATAACGAGCGACTCTTCATGGGTATCCCCATTGGCCGGTTGCATGGGTCCGTAGTCCGTACCATAGGATTTTTCTTCAATATTGGGAGGGATCCTTGACAATATGCAAAGGCTTGGGCTGGATTGCAATCTGGTCACTAATTGGGCTTTCACTTTTCTGGCCCAGAAACCCCTAGCTTTGTCTGGGCTGGTATTCCATACGACGTCGTGTTTTGGCAAAGAACCACGAGCGCCTTTTGTAGGTGACAGTTAAATTGGTACCCGGAAGCATTAGGGTTTTAGAGTTTGGACAGGTCCAGGATTTACAGAGCAGAGCGGCGGAGTTGAGCGGAGAGCAGCTGCCATGGTTCTCAAGACTGAGCTTTGTCGCTTCAGTGGTGGTAAGATTTACCCTGGCAGGGGTATCAGATTCATTCGCTCTGATTCTCAGGTAAAAACCCTATTCCTCTTTCATTGCATCTCTCTCTCTCTCTCTCTCTTATTTGATTTGGATCATAAATCAATCAATATCTGACTGATTCGTGGTATTGGTGAAGGTCTTCCTCTTCGCCAATTCAAAATGCAAGAGGTACTTCCACAACCGCCTCAAGCCTTCCAAGCTCACATGGACAGCCATGTACAGGAAGCAACACAAGAAGGTACATTACATTACATTTCTTAGAGATGATTGATGCTTTTTTTTTTTTTTTTGAAATCCCTTTTTCAATTCCATCACAACTGTGTCTGTAATGTAGGACATTGCCGCTGAGTCTGTGAAGAAGAAGCGTCGGGCCACTAAGAGGCCTTATTCGAGGTCCATAGTTGGTGCCACATTGGAAGTTATACAGAAGCGGAGAACCGAAAAGCCCGAAGTCCGCAACGCTGCCCGTGAGGCCGCTCTACGGTATGCGTGCTTAATTCTATGCTTTATTCTATCAAGTTGATTAAATTTCATTTCTCGTGGAAGCTGTTGCTCATATCTTGCATTGTATGTATGGTGTCTCTGTGTGTTTATGCTATTCTGTGCTTTATTTGATCAGTTTGATGAAAAATAAATTCTGGGTTGTTCATAATGGAATGTGTTGCTCACATCTTGCATTGTGTGTATGGTGTCTCTGTGTTTTTCAGTGAAATTAAGGAGAGAATCAAGAAAACCAAGGATGAAAAGAAGGCGAAGAAAGCAGAATTGACGACCAAGTCACATAAGACTCAGTCCAAGGGCAATGTGGCCAAGGCTGCAGCACCCAAGGCCACCAAGCTCGGAGGTGGTGGCGGAAAGCGATGAGTTTTCTTCTTCCCATCGTCACCATTTACTTTGCAGTTTTTTTTAGACAGTTAAACTTTTTCTGGTCTGGGTTTTTGTGTATGGATGATTGATTGGCATTGTTGGCCCCTCCAATTTTTGATGTTCCTGGTGAGTTTTCAATTGCATTAGTAAAAGTTTATCATTTATTTTTCAATGGCCATGACTTCAAATTCATTATAGTACCCAAACAAACATGCCCACGAGTCAAACTGTTCTGCAGAAAAAGATCTTTGAATCCATAGTTGAAAACTTGCCTGTCAACCTTTTAAACAAATGGGAAAGTTGAGTTGTTAGACATGCTTCCCCATTGATTTTAATGTGCAAGTCCTGAGTTTTACTTGGTGAAGTTTGGTTTTGTAGAATGATTCGATTGCGGAAATCCAAATCCAAATCCAACCTTAAAACTATAACTAATTACTACTAGTTGTTTTTGAAGCTGTGAAGAAACCTGGGACTTTCACCTCTGTTCTGATATTTCCGCCAAACTTTAGTTAATATCTATTTATCAGATGAGATGGAAATAAACTGGTTTGATGCATAGAGAGATAGTTTGTGGACATAAGCTTACTCTTGCAACATTGGAAACCACCATCGTCTTACCTAAAAGGGCATAAGCTTAGTCTTTAGTTTGTGTGTGGACAATGGCATGCGTAGAACACTAGAAGTAATTGGTATGGTCCTGGATAAAGGTGTTAAACGGTTCTTCACTAATGGCCCATTTGTGTTGGGTTTGGTACAGGCCCATGCCTTTTTTGGTGGGGGGGAACTAAAGGCCCATTCATTAAAGCTTCCTTGGCTGCAACCGCTGGATTTGCTCAACTTTGCATTTTCAGAGAGACCAGCTTCTCCAGCTATCTTTAACCCAAAGTAGATCTCTTACAATTCTGCCTCAATTACCTTGACCTATTCCCATATTGGTAGCATATCCCATGATCCACTCCCCATCACAGTTTCTCATGACTCCCCCAGCTCCATTTCTCCCATTCTCCATTTTGGTTGCACCCAATCCCTAGGAGGGAACTCCCAATTAAGAACTCGGAGAAGGTTTCTTACTCTCAATCTCCAGCACCGAATACAAAGCTTGGCGACGTTGTTGACCTATTTGGGTTCGGTGTTGGAGATCGAAGAGAAAGAAAGAGAGAGTGATTGGTTCGGAGTTGGAGCTCGAAGAGAAGGAAAGAGAGATTGATTGGTTGTAGGGAAGGGGATAAAAAGGGATGGGAGTGGAGGGAATGAGGAGTCTTGTGAGAGGGCCAGCGATGGGAGGACATTGGCAGAGAGGAGGAGCCAAAATTCTTTTAGTTTTTTTTTTTTTTTTTTTTTAAGAAATGAGAATGAAAACACAACAGGCAGAGTGATTGGTATTTTCAATTAGACTTGCAGAACAAAAAGAAAACATGAAAAAACAAGCAACTGCTAGCTGTCAGAAAAGGAGAATAGAAAAACATTGCAATAAAATAAAGTTCATACCGTTGGGCCGGTCCACTTGTAATGTTGTATAGATGAGAGTCAGCAAACCTTGACATTTTATAATCATATTGTAGCTCTCCATTTTGCTTAATTAGTTATATTTTTTATTATATTAAAAAAGTCCTGAGTTGGAATCTCACATATCTATATAAAAGTAAAAATAAAAAACCTTATTACTGTGTTAACCAAAATTAACTGGTATAAACCTTGAGAAGGTTTAGCTGGTTGATAAAGCAGTTTTGTCGTCATGGGAATAAGGATCAAATCCACCTTTTAAGAGAATTTGGGATTTTTCTTTCTTTCGATAAAGTGTGGTTGAAACTTGAAAGGTAAGAGAAAGTTTGGTGGTTTTCGCAAAGTTTAAATGTTTAATATGTGAACCTGGCCAAAAAAAAAAAAGTTTAATATGTGAAGTTTAAGTTTTTCACGTCTTTGTTGAAAAGGGCCCATCAACCTTCAGCTTAAGTAGATAGAGAATTTATATATATCATTGCTGAACCATTCTTACCTGTAAAATTAATGCTAATTAATTAATGAATTAATTAGTAATTTAGCATACAGCCTTTGGCTAATTCTTCAATGAATTAATTACGTAATTAATTAAGACAGATGACAAAGAAAGGTGTACACTACGTAGCTTGTAAGCAAGTGTGGGTTGCCAGGTTGTGGTGTTTGTGTCAAAATGGAAAACACGCGTAGCCGTAAGCTTGCTCGTGCAGTGTCTTCCATCTGACGTCCCCATGCCCATTCCTTGACGTTCCCACATGAAATTTGAAACACACCAAAAGCACCCAAAATTCATCACTCTTCATCCTCACCAATTCACCCAAGTTACCAAACTAGGTATAATCACATTCAGATTTCAACAGTGTTGGATTCAGAAATTTTTCTTCGTACAACAAGATGTACGTGGAAGCTTAATTTCAAATATTTCTTATTCAGTGAACGTAAAAAATATTTTCCTTTAAAATTGTGATTGATAGTCTTTGGTCTAGACACAAGTTTTTTGGGGCTTACACATTTTAATTTATGGTATCAAATGTCTGTCGGCTATGTTACCGTATTATCACATTCCACATATTTATCATAAAGCAGTAAATGCAGTGCCAAATGTCTTGGTAGAGACAACTGATTTAGACTTCTTCTTATCCATCTTTTATCATGAATAAGACTGTCATCATTCTAATTTTAGCTAGCCTCATGTAGTTTAAAATATGGAGTGTCATTATCGTTACTCATTTTATTTGATGAAGTCAGCATAGATTTTTAGGTTTTTCATATCTCTCCGACTCTCCCTCCTACATAAATTTAAAATTGAACTTATGATACTTTGGTCTGTTAAGCAGGCCAATCCATTTGTTGGATTGATTTTTCTTTCTTGGCTTTCCTATTTGGATCTTATATATATATATATATATATATACAGGGCCCTTCCAATAAGGGATCCCTCATTTAGTGTTAAATGAGGGATCACCTTGTGGGACCCACACGAGTCGTTTTGTGTTAATCCGAACCGTCCATTTTTTACATCTTCATTGATAGATCATCCCTACAAAAAATCAGCCAAATTGGAAATTGTTTACCCGTTCGATTAAGCGGTCAAAGTTAGGTGTTTATAGAGGAATTTGTTGTTCGTCCATTTGTTTTAAACTTTGACCACTTAAATAAACGGCTAAACGATTTTCGATTTGACTGATTTTTTGCAGAGATGATCTATCAATGGAGATGTAAAAAATGGATGGTTCGGATTAACACAAAACGACCCATGTGGGCCACACATGTGATCCCTCATTTAACACTAAATGAGGGATCCTTTATTGGAAGGGTCCTATATATATATATATATATATATATATATATAATGACATGTTGATGCCTTGCAGGCAGGTGGCAAGTGGGTAGGTTGTTCTTGTTTTGCTGATGGTATGTTGTTGTCATGTTGACTGAGTTCTCCAAACAAACAAAGAAAGAGGAATTAAGCATATGGAGTGTCATTTGGCTTTTGGCATTGTAAACCTTTGTACAACTTGCAACATATGTATATATATATATATATATATATATGTCAAGTAATGAATTTTACTATAAGCAACGAACGGATCGAATGAATCATTGTTAGCTCGATCGGATTCAATATTCATAGCAAATATCAATAAAACACAAGTGCAGAGACAGCAACCCAACAAGTTCATTTCTATATTTGACTTGTGCTACAAGTACAACACAATACCAAGATTTGGTTGTGTTGTATACCATTCATTACATATCCTCAGGGATTACAAAAAAGTTGTTTGGTACAAGCAATTAGAAGCATGCGTTTTTTATTTTTTGCCACTTTCTCTAAATTCGCGCAGTTTATTTAGGAGTTAAAAAAAAACAAACTTTGCATTTTACAAGAAGAATTGGGAGTTGGGACCAAATTTGGTTTAATATCCTTTATATTTTATCAACTTACAATTTGGGGGGTTCTGGTATACCTAAAGCTAAGACCATTGTAAATTATAGAAACTGCTATTCAATTATTCGTCACACTAAAATTAATATTCTATCATTTTTTAAGCAGTCATAGAAAGAACATGCAGAATGCTAGAAGTTTATGGAAAAGATGTTCAAAATTGTAATGGAATATAAGTGATGGTCATTGTTTATCAATACCGTATATATTATTCGAGTATGGTGCAGTGTATGCAAAAATTAGATATCAAAGTCAACATTTCAGTAACTGATGAGTCTTTTAAAATCCATATTATTTATAGCTAGAGTTGGAGTCTCTATGAAATCCTAATTATTCATAGTTTGGTGTGGGAATAATTTAAAGGCCAAAGTTCATTTTTGGTCTCTGTAATTTGAGCTAAGTTTTACTTTGGTCCCTATAGTTTCAATTGTTATGATTTTGGTCATATAGTTTACAAATCGTTGCAATTTAAGGACATGTTAGCATTTTCATTCATTAAATCGTTAAATTTGTTATGTTTTTGGTAATTTACTTTACAAACCATTTCAAATTTGGTCATGTACTTCACATACTACAGGGACTAAAAATGAACTTTGGCCTAATTTAAATATATAATAGTAGTGTTTTTGTCTTCTTAACTTATGCCAAAAAAGAAGAGTTTTATGAAATAAATTTAGCAAAGTTGTTCAATAAGGGACAAATTTTAAACAATTGTGAAGGGATTATATATAATTACTATTGGATTGAATTTGTAAGTTTTAAATTATAATAATTTAATCATCGATTCATTGAATTAAATCCAACCCTAAGTATAAATAATACTGATAAATTTGGAGACAAAACTCAATTAGTAGTTGGTTAACTTTTTTTTTTCTTTCTCTACTTGTAGAAACAAATTTGGGTTAAGTAAGCAATGAAGAGAACTCCCAATTTGTTGCCTTTATAGGGAATCATGCTTGAAGCTTGATGCTTGTGCTTTTTGTTACCTTTTAAGAAAGATACTCAAATCAAATATATGTGCAGAACCAAATGAATGAAATTAAAGATACATATATAATTAAGTAAAAAGTTAGATGAAAAGTTAATTAAGGTTGATTATTTATATAATGTGTACTTATTTTTTTTCCTTTGACTCATTTTGTCTGCTGCAAATTAATTGTAATTTCAGTACTCTATTGCCCACTCCATGAAAGCTTGATCCATTCCAGGCATTCAGATATTTAGTAGCATGCAGAAGTGCTGAGTCATCATCATCATCTGTCCACAACATTCTGCAAATTTGATGGCATGCGTTTGCATTCTTCATTTGAAGCCACGTGGACCGAAATTCCTTAACACTCTATTTTGAACTGAGCATCACCGAATGGTGTTTTCCATGCATACATGACTTAATTAGTTTAATGGTAATTAAATTTTTTAATGGACAGACGGTGATTATTATTACATTGGGGCCTAAGCATTTGATTCAAACTTAATGTCAAAGGCCATGACAGTGAGAAATCAGGTTAAAATAATCAATTAGACAAATTTGTTTGTTTTTTATTTAACTAAGAAGACAAATTTGCTTTACTCTCTGCCTTGCTCTTATAACATCTTCCCAATTGACAAACCAATTACAGCTTTAAAAATAGTGGAGTTATTCTGGTTCTTTTTCTTATTTTCTTCCATATTTTGATAATTTCTTATTACAATACATAAAATCACCTTTTTCTTGATCAAACAGAAAATCACCTTAAAAAATAATTTTTAAAGGCTTAAAAAACTTTTCTGTAAATTGATACTTGCTTCGGCTTAATACAATATATAAAGAGTTTATAAATTTAAATTTTCAAGCCGATTACTTTATTTGGCCCTTCATAAAATTGGCTTTGTCCCGAAATCAGAGTTGTAATACTATGTCAGACATTCTTAACCTTGCAAAATTTAAAATGTCAAGAGACTGGTGGTCTTTTAGAACATGGTTAAGTGAAAATATTAGATAAATATTATTTAAAATCTAATGGAGAGTAGGAAGAAGATTTTAGTTCTCTTGTCTTGTTTTCATTTACTTTCTAATCTTAACCATAAATTATAAATTCAAGAATTGTTTGTATTTTAAAATTTTATTATTAAACACTAAAGAATATAAGAAAATCTCCAAATTTGTAATGACAAACAGGAAATCCATCTTGGTCTAGGATTAGGACAAGTAACTAGTAAGGAAATAGAAAATACTCATAGAATGACAATATTGCCACTCTCATTTAGAACTTGTCTTTCATACAAGGAAAACTAAGGGGACAAGACTGTAAATTCACAAAACCTAATATAACTGGCATTTGGAAATTCCCATTAAAAAAACCAGCACCGCCAACAACATGTCAACATTAATAGAGAATTAGAGACTTAAGAAATTTAGAATTTACAGTACTTTGGTTTTGGAGTGTTAAATCTACAAGCTTCTCAATCTCAACCCAACAAACCCATCTGCTTCCAATTTCCGATCCTTCCTTCCCTTCACAGAAAACACGTTTTCTACTCGCTTCCAAGTCACTTCTCAATCTCTGTTCCCGTCCTTTTCTTTCAAATATACACTCACACAACACCACCACACCAAAAAGCAATACGTGTTAGGCCTTTGTTGCTATTCTAGAGAGACAAAGTTTGAGACTTTGAGAGAGAGAGAAAGACAATCAATCAGACAATGGCCAGTAATGGAGATCTAGAAGGAGGAGGAAGAACAGCCAAATCCAGAGCCAGCAATTACAACCCCGACAACAGCCAATACTACGTGGGAACCTCCGACCACCAATGGACATCGTGGTTGATTCCTATGTTTGTGGTGGCCAATGTTGCCATGTTCATCGTGGTCATGTTCGTTAACAACTGCCCAAATAACAATTTTGGTTTCGAGGGCAAGTGCGCGGCCAAGTTTCTTGGTCGGCTCTCGTTTCAGCCTCTCAAGGAGAACCCGCTCTTTGGCCCCTCTTCTTCTACGTGAGTACTCTGACTAACATACCCATCTCTCAATTTGTGATTTTTATTGGTTTTCTGATGTGTGTTTGTGTTGGTTTTCTATTTGGGGTGCTTTGGTGAATTTGGGATTGTGAAATTTGATTGCTTTATAAAGTTAGGATTTTTAGCTAATCTTACTGTTTTCTCAATGTTACTGACCGTTGTTTGGCTGAATTTTTTTGTTCTGAATGCTTTCTTTTCTGTTCGAGTTTTTTTTTTTTGATGGGAGTATATTCTATTGAGTTTAGGCTGGTGAAATTGTTTGATTTGTGGGGTTTTCTTTTGCTCTGAAATCAAAGGATGTTGTGTAGACTGTTTCCTTTGTTAATTCATCTTATGTTATTTCAATGATATCCCAATTTCCGATGCCTAAATCAATGATTTCCTAATTGGAGCCTTTTGTTTTCTTTCTTTCCCTTTTCCATATATTATTGGGGACTAGTTATTTTCTTCATTCTTTGTTGTTCTGCTTTTACTCCGTTTTATTTGGCAGTGAAATCTGTTAAATAATTAACTAGTTAGGACAATTTTTCCTTCAGGACTCAGCAGAAGAGATGACCTCTCTTCTGTGATTCGAATAAAGTTTTTTGCGCGTGCCTTTTCTTTTCTTTTCCTTTCTGGTTTACATTATCTGACTTGTATCATACTTTTGCAGATTGGAGAAATTGGGAGCTCTGGAGTGGTACAAGGTTGTGCATGGGCATCAGGGATGGAGACTTGTCACTTGTATGTGGTTGCATGCCGGTGTCATTCATTTGCTTGCAAACATGCTGAGCTTGATCTTTATTGGCATCCGTCTTGAACAGCAATTTGGGTTTGGTATGCCATTTTTCTTCCTATGCCTATAATTTAAGATTTCATGTTTATCAAATAAGTGAAATTATGAGAAGAGATCAATTTTAGAGTTCATGATTATGCATATTACAATGAGCCTTTATTCTTAATATGTATTCAAACTTGGAAAACTTCTTATTTTGTTGTATTTAGCTCTTAGATGTTGCCATTTTGCTCTCATTTGAAATGATTCCCAATTATTTATCAGATTGTTTTTATCCATAATTTCTAGAATCACTTTAATCTGCCGGATGGATTTGTGCATTCAAATGGAATTAAAGACGAACAAATATTTTTCTTATTCCGTGATAATAACTGTCTGGATATTCTAGGGCTTATTTGGTCCATTATTGATGTGTTATCTTTTGGCATATTGTTCTGATGGTTTTGTTGCATTCTAACATTAATTCTGGGTTGAATGATCTGGCAGTGCGCGTTGGGGCAATCTACCTGTTGTCAGGATTAGGTGGGAGCATATTATCTTCCCTTTTCATTCAGCGCAATATTTCTGTTGGTGCTTCTGGTGCTCTGTTTGGACTTCTTGGAGCTATGCTATCGGAGCTTATCACTAACTGGAGTATATATACCAACAAGGTTTGCTACTAACTTTTCATTCCTATCAAGTGAATGTCATACTCTTTAAATGGATTTGAAGTTTGTTGCATCATGGCTTTGTGTTAAAATCGGAATGTTTAAAAGTCATCAACTCTTCCTCATCTCTTGCTCTTCCAGGCTGCAGCTCTATTGACGCTTATAGTCATTATCGCCATTAACTTAGCTGTTGGAATTCTCCCACATGTTGACAACTTCGCCCACATCGGAGGATTCTTGACTGGGTTTCTGCTCGGCTTTGTTTTGTTACTTCGTCCCCAGTTTGGATGGGCGGAGAGTCGGAATTTTCCAGCTGAAGCTCGCGTCAAATCTAAGTTCAAGGCTTACCAATATGTTCTTTTGTTGATTGCCCTTGTCTTAGTGATTGTTGGGTAAGCTTGATTCTGGAATTCTACTTTAATATTTTAATTTTGCATGGACATGGGTTGGTCTCTGTTGCATTTGAATTTTGTTCGTAGCATTAGATGACATGATATTGACACATAAGATAATGTTGGGCCTCGAAGCCAGTCCAGACACTTGGAGTCAGGTCTCTAGAGATATACGAGATATACGAGATTTTCTTTGCCATTGTATTGGATGAGTTTTAAGATATACGAGATACCTTTTAGAGAATTAACTCCATTTTTCTTGTTAATGCAGATTTATTGTGGGATTGGTGATGCTGTTCAAAGGAGAGAATGGAAACAAGCACTGCAGCTGGTGTCATTACCTGAGCTGTGTGCCAACCTCAAGATGGAAATGTGGGAGCTGATGAGGCTCTCCACCTTTTTTTGGAACTTTCATACCTTGACTTCTTCATCCTTCTGGACCTTCTCTCTATTCTTTTTTCTTGAATTTGTTTATATGTTTATTTGCTTGGAAACTTTCACTGATGTACATGCATAGTTTTACATTTGGACATATGAGACTTTCTACTTTGCTTGGAACCTGGAGATGGTGATGTATATTTAATACAGGAAGTCCTTCCTTTATATGAATGCGATTTGTTCTTTTGAAAGATGGATTTCTCCTTCTTCTTAGCAGTTTTTGGCTAATTATTATCCCCTTGGCTACTGTGCATTTGGTATCGAAGGACTTGTTTCTATACAAAAAAGAATGCCAAATATACGAGGGACTTGACCAAAAAAGGAGATTTCCTTGTGATACAGGCCTTCTAGTGGGGTTTCACGTCAAGTTTCATTTGTAATTTTGGCCCAAAAAAGAAACAAATGCCGCGTATAGAAGTACTCGGCTTCTTGATCCTCTAAGCCAGAATATTCTTCTCATAAGCACCCAAAAAAAAAAAACCAGAATATTCTTCAAAAATACAATATGTTGTTTATCCCCATGAAGGATATATACATCTGCTTGATTTCAGACTTGCAATGCATCATTCTATAATGTGCATACAAATTTGGTAGGAGATGTATATAACTATGTAAGCATAACTTTGGATCTGACTTCAAATGACTTTTTCTTTTTTTTGGTAGGAGATGTATATACTAGTGACAAATAATGGGTGAATTCTTAATCTTGGTGATTTAAGGTTACCTACTTCTTATTTTAGTTTTTCATTAATTCATACGTAAATTATTATAATTTTAATTTTCGTGAAAGGAACGCATAACATCCTTTCCTTTCTCATTTTCTATTTTTTGTCAATTGCAATTTTGATACGATAGTTAATAATAATCAAGGAATGAAATTTCAAAATTTTCATTTTTTTGGGATATCGAAATTTTATCACATATCCCTTATTTTTCATAAAAATTTCGATTATAGAGCTAATGTGTTTTTGTAAAATTTCTTCAAATTTCGTCGAAATTTGACGAAATTTCACTGCAACTTACCGAAGCTACAAAGCCCAATCTTTACTAAGTCTAACCCTCCAGCGGCAGACACCATAGGGAGAGAGGGGAGGAAAGGCGAGCTGGCCTCGTTGCCAAAGGTCATCGGAGGCGGCATATCAGAGGGTGATTGAGAAGGGAGGAGAGAGGAGATCGGGGAAGAAGAGGATATCAGGGAGGGAAAGGAGGAAGAGGAGGAAGAAGGAAGGAAGAAATCATGGAGGGAGAGGGAGATGGAGGAGATAAGACTGTGCGCAGGGAGAGAGAAATGAGGGAAGAGGAAGAAAGTCACTGCAAGGAGGAAGAAAGTTACTGGCAAGGAGGAAAGGAAGGAAGGGAGGGAAAGAAAAGAAAAAAAAAAGAAAAAAAAAAAGGAAAGAAAAAGAAGGAAAGAAAAAAGGAAAGAAAAAAAAAAGAAAAAAAGGAAAGGAAAAAAAAAAGGAAGGAAAAAAAGAAGAAGAAAGAAAAGGCTTTAGGATTGATTGGGATTTGGAGCCGCAATTAAAAAGAAAAAAAAAAGAGTTTGGGGTTTTGTTTGAGGTTTGGTTTGGCTCTTTTAGGGTTTCACTTAGTTGTTTTTAGGCTTAATTATGTTTTTACCACCCAAAGTTTGGAGTGATTCCCACTTTACCACCCAGAATTTTATTTGTCCCACTTTACCATCTAAAGTTTACATTGATTCTCACTTTACCACCCAAAACTTTATATGTCCCACTTTACCACCCAAAGTTTACATTGATTTTTCTCACTTTACCACCCAAAATTTACATTGATTCCTACTTTACCCTCTGAATCTAGAATGACAGAATAGACGAAAAAAGGTTAACTGGGACACGAAAATTAGTTTTGGGTGGTAAAGTGGGAATCAATGTAAACTTTGGGTGGTAAAGTGGGACAAATAAATTTCTGGGTGGTAAAGTGGGAATCAATGTCAACTTTGGATGGTAAAGTGACACAAATAAAGTTTTGAGTGGTAAAGTGGGAATGAATGTAAACTTTGGGTGGTAAAAACATAATTAAGCCTTGTTTTTAAACTATAAATCTTAATATATTTTTATATAAAAAATAATTAAAAATACTCTAAAAGGCCTAAACTCTAATATTTTATATCATAAATAATATATAGTATATAAAGTTTAGTGCATAGATAATATAAAATATACTAATTTCATTTAACAATATTTACTTTCACCGCACATTATATTTATCTTATGAAATCTATTACATAATTTAATTTTTTTAATATTTTTTATCCATGTAATAAATAATATGTTAAATAAATATATGGTCAAATTTCATTCAAAATTTTCGTCGTTTTTATCTAACTTTGTTAAAATTGAAATTTTTATTGAAATTTTCATCGAAAATTTCCTCGAAACCGAAATTTTACTCCTTTGTCAATATTTGGAGATAATTGGAAATTTGTACAACTTTCCAACTCACCCTCCGCCACCCAAAAAGAAAAAAGAAATAGGAGTTCTGTTTCTAGTTAATAATTGCACAAATATACGCTCTACGCTAACAGAATTCTAAACATTCTTTGGACCATAA
Source organism: Dryas octopetala (assembly GCF_963921425.1). Lineage (NCBI taxonomy): Eukaryota > Viridiplantae > Streptophyta > Magnoliopsida > Rosales > Rosaceae > Dryas > Dryas octopetala. Next base: position 10,793,385 of record NC_141374.1, on the reverse strand, counting down.
AGTGCTTAAATTACATCAGTTAGCCAGATTAGATTCAAAACTAAAGTGGAGGGCCAAAAACCTAAGAGCACCATATACTAATTAGTATCTGTAACCTACAGGCATCCCAAGCTTGTCCAAACGACCAGAGCCCGGGTAGGCTTTACTTGCAAAGTTTGCATGCAATGCAGTCGCCCTTTGAGCACTTGATCTCAATTCACCAAAGCCATGAACAGAGTACCTTTTTGCTGAACCAGATCTCTCATACTGAGGCCTCTGCTTTGGAGCACTAAGAGACCTCAACTTAGCCTTTGAAGATTCCGTGCATGCCATGTAGTTTGGGTAATCAGAGTACCCACTTAGGTGACTTCTCGAGCCATCGCTCTTTGTGGGAGTGAAGGGACTTCTCTTTGAAGTAGCACCTCTTGATGAAGCAGAATAAAACTGTGGACTATTGTTAGCAGTGCAGTAAGAGTCTTCCTCAACCTCTCGAGAGAACTTCAATGGGGTTAAAGATTGGACCTCACAAGAAGACGGACTTGGAAGTGTTTGATGGGTTGTTGAGTCTTTAGAAGTAGTAAAACTGTGGCTATTTTGGTCTGAAGGCAGAGAAAGATGAGAAGAGTGAAAGAGGTTTCTTCGTTTAGGAGCAATGTGGGGTTTTCCCGTATCAATTTCAAGGACCCTGTCATTCTTTTCATCATCTGTAGTTCCATTCTTCAATGAAGACCCTGGATAGTCCCATGATCGTTCATCCCACTGTGCCTTGTCACGATCACTGATAATCCCACCATTTGCTTTCGAGCTATTTCTCTGCATATGTTGGACAGGATGTAATAGGCATCAGGATTACATAAAAGTAGCAAACAATGACAATGCACAGGAAATATGGGATTTGAACATACCCGGAGCATCAATGATTGTTCATGCTTTATCTTAGATCGGACGGCATGTTCAAATTTTTCGGGGGTTGCCGGACCCTGCATACAGATGAGACTTCTCTTAGTTAATGAATAAACAAAAACTTGGTGAATGCATTTTGGTTATGAATGATTCATAACAAACGCAAATCCAGTGCAAATACCTTGTGTCCTCAATCAACAATGAGAGAAAATGAGATATAATCATACTGTAGTTTAAATAATATAGTAGTTTTCACATATTAAACTTTTAATGGCAACTTAGCAGATAGTTAATTACAACTAGTACTTCATTTCCTGCTGAGGTATAAGTAGTGGTAAATGGTTAAAGTAAGGTGAATAATGAATATGACAAGGTTCAACATCTGTGTAGTTGTAGCTTTTTAACCAGCAATGTGCTTCTAACAAGTTACCTGTCTAAAAGTCTGATAAATGTACATTAACTGTCACATGTATTATGCTAGTTGTAACTTTCTACCCTCATTAATTCGACTGCAAAGTTTCTGTCAATACAAACCATGAAAAGGGTGGAGTTCCATATAGCAAATTAATACACGCATCTTGCATTATGGAGCTTTTATAATGTCTACCAAACAGCACTCATCCAAAACATCATACATGTCTGTACTGAAAAGTACATGCATGCACTGGAAAGCCTTCTAGAGTTGAAAAGAAATGGTCCCCACACTCAGAAGTTCATAAGAATAGAACTATACTACTTCAGGATATCTTTTAAATCTATTTGAAAAACTCATATTGGAGGGAAAAGTAAATTTTCCTTACAGCTTGGTGAAAGTGAGAAGATTTGGAACTTGATTGTGAGAGCTCTGAAAGGGCCCGCCCTGCCCGAGCTCTTGCCTGCACTCGCAATACTGCATGCAACCGCTGCCACCGCTCAGCCGTCTTCTTCCTCTCAATATGACCTCTTACTAGTGCCTGAAGCCTCACCAATCCTTTTAATGCTCGCAATGCTCTCCTTGCCTTCAAAATATCCATGTAATAAAGTGACTTACTGAACTTACGCTAAAGCAACTAAAACACATGATATCAGTATTCAGTAATCAACACAAAATGTCGCACTGCATCACATATTAAACAATGTAAAAACAGTCTTACCAATCAACATTTCAACTATTCTATTATGATCAGATTGTAATATATTGACAACAAAACCAAGGTACATGATATCAGTATTCAGTACCACATGGTTTCTTTTGGTTTAATCATCACCATAAGTATTCATTGAATGCATAGGCCAGAATTCAATGACATTTCAAAACAAGGCGCCAAGGAGCAGGTGCATAGACCAACATAGAAATTTGAATGGAACAAGCGCCAAAATGAAGTCATTTTCAGGCCTGTACCAAATGAATGTAAGACTCAGACATGGCATTACGAAAACAAGGACATTTCACTACCAGCCCCAACAAAAAGGTGAAAAGTGGTATCCACTGTTAGACTGTGCTGCCACATTTAAAACAACATTAAAGCACCCAACCAAACCAACATTAAAGTGGTATCCACTGTTTGACTGTGCTACAACATTTTAATACTACATTAATACAACATTTTAATACAACATTAAAGCACCCAACCAACACCACCACCCCCTTCCCTAAAAGTCAATTACAAAATTCTTTTCAAGGGACCATCAAATTTTATGTGGGTGTCCTTCAGGCAAAAACGTCAACAAGCATGGAGTTGAACTTTGGCCATCCACTCCTCTAAAGTGCATAACTACAAAGGGACAGTTAAGCAACTTCATTTCATTTAGCAAGTCTCGTCCTACTCAAGTCCCACATGACTCAAAGTGGGTTATTAACTATTAACTATTAAAAGATAGTTTTAAATAAATAGCATAAATTTCTGACAGTTTCAACAGCCAAGAAGAATCTTAGAAACGCCTTTTGGTTTCTAAAGGAATCAAACACTGTTGGTTTAAAGAACCCAAATTTTCAGCTCAAACATAAGGGCCATGCTTTAACAATTCACTAAGAATTCTAATGGAAATGAAGTCCATTCAATTGAAGTAACTGGTAGGTAAGGTAATACGTATAGGGAATAAAAGAATGCCAAAACCACCATAAATGATGACATTTATGCCATGAAGAGAACCAACCCATCCACATTTACTCATTGGCAAAGTAGCTAGGATGCAGCAAACGAAATTATACAATAAACCCATAAGTAGAAGCAAACAAGCAAATGACACAATCCCCAACAACCAATTTAACTCTAAAAAACAGAGAAAAAGATTCAGACCCCCTACCCATTTTGTGAAAACGGCATGCAATGAAAATTATTGGGCTGCAAATCAAAAGGGTCATCACTACATCAGCCATGTGTGGAAAATTCTTGAGGTCCACAAGGTTTCCTTGGAGGGTAGTATAATGGCTTACACTTTGAGAAAATGGTAAAAGGGTCACATCCATTCCACTGTTTTGGCAGAGTGGCAGTGTAAGCAAGAAGAAGCTGCACGTATTGCCGTTTCGAGGAAAAACGAACTCCAAAGCACAACTCAAAGAGAGTGCAAGTGGATGAGAATAATGTGTAAACGACGCCGTTTACCCGTGGATTTCGGACCTTCAGTTATACAAAGGAAAGAAAGAGAGAAACAGACTTTTCCTAGAAACCAAAACGTGTAGAGTAGTGGTTTACAAGTGGGGTACTATTTTCACGAAGCCAAATGTGGACGGAGGACACATGTCAGCTCCTCAGCCTAAAGCTAAATTGCTAATCCCGTAACTTAATCAAAAATTAACGGTCAATTAAATTACGAAGAAGCAGCAAGTGAAAAACCAATTAAAAAATGAATAAATTAAAATAATAATAACGGAATAAATTTAATTCCGGGAATAGTAAACGAACCAAACAGCCGCGGAAAGCTGCTTGTATCTTAACAGCTGCCCACTCCTCCTCTTTACGAATCCCAAGGGTGGTGGACCCCCCGCTAACGTACGCCGCGGGGTTGTTGGCGCACCGTCCGCTACTCGTGAGCCGGACCACGGCGGCGGCTGCTTGAGCCGCGGCCACGGCGGCTTCGGCCACGGCTGCGGTGGCGGCTGCCACTGCGATTGCGTGCTTGTTGGGGTCGGCGACGGCGTCGTTGGACGAGATTGCGGTGGTGTCGTTTTTGTTGTTGTGGTGGTGGTCTTTTTCGCGGTAGGACTTGACGAAGCTCCAGCGGCGCTTCTCTTTGGTGGTGGCGGGTGGGGTGGAGGAGGTCGGAGGAGGTTTCTCGGAGGAGGAGGACTTTTTCAGGCCGAGGAGGCCGCGAAACCATTTCGAGGCTTTGCCCATTTTGGGAGAGATGGTGAAATGCGAGTGGGGAAGTGGCCGGGTTCGGTTATGGTGCTTTACGGGATCGCATTTGCAGTGTGTGTGTGTGTGAGAGAGAGAGAGAGAGAGAGAGAGAGAGAGAGAGAGGAATAAGAAGAAGAAAAAGAGGTGAGAGAGTGGGAGATAAAGGTTGGGACTTGGGAGTAAAAAAACGAGGGAAATTTGTGGAAGGAGACGACCATTAAATAGAACGTTGATGGATTAACACATGTTTGTTTGTTTACGTCGCGTGAGTTTCACTCAATATATTATAGAAATCCTATTAATATTATACTTTATTAATATAAATATATTATTTAATAATATTTTTATATATTAAATTAATTACACCATATAATGACATCCAATAATTTTTCCACACTATATATATATATTTTTTTTAAATGATAACAAAGATCCATATATATAGTGTGAAAAATTTATACAGTCCCAAACTATTTGGTATAGTACTACTTCTTTTTCCAATATTGTATGAGATCCCACCTTCAATTCCACCATTCTCATATGAAAACTGTGAAAAATTTATCTTTATTGACATATTAAAGATTTGCCATCAACTTATTTTATATTAAGGAAAATTTTAGTTAAAAAGTCCGAATTATATTTTATGTCTTTATTGAGGATATGAATTTTACTTTATGTCAATTGAAGATTAAAATTTTTATTTTTTGTCAATTAAGGATTCTATTTTTTTCAATTTTTATCTCAATTTTGACCTGACGTTGAATTCATTAAACCTCCACCAAATTCAGAAAAATTATATTAGATTTAAAGTATGCATCTTCTTTTTACAACCATATAAATATTATCTAAATCGGACCTTTACAATTTCAGATAATCGGTCTCAAACTAAGGTACCCAAAACTGTTCAATTTTCTAGATATTTTTTCAGATGTCTGATTGGATTGTTTCGGGTACCCTATCTTGAGGCCAATTATTTAGAGTTGTAGATGTCTGATTTGAGTGATCTTTATATGCTTGTAAAAAGGAAATTGTTGATGCCCAAAAATGGTAGAGCAGTCAACGTCGAGTCGAACCACGTAGGCCCGTTGACCCACCACTGAGCGGATGACACGTCGAAGTGGGGCAGGAACGGGTAGCTGGGTCCGACTGGTGAGGAATGAGAGAGAATGATATCCAAAGCACCCTGCGCAAGTACACAAAAGTGAGCGGGAAGGGCACCGGTGTGGTGCCGGCCAAAGCTCCTCCGACGCTCAAGTCAGTGTTCAGAGAGATCTGAGAGCAGAGTGAGTGAATAGTATAATAATGATTTCAGTTGTCCTTTTGTGATTAGAAGGTACCTCTTTTATAGTACCTTTGGAAGAGTGTCAACCAATCCGGTGACGACACGTGTCCTTTGTGGTGACTTGCACTGTACGAGCGCCACGTGGCACCGGTCTCGAGGATCCGAGTGAGTTGACACGGGTCGGGGGCCCGGGAGGCTTGAGCTTGGAAGGCCGGAGCCTAAGAGGCCGGGGCCCAGGGGGCCGGAGCTCATGAGGCCGGAGCCCAGTAGATCATGGGCTAGGAGCCCAGGAAGGGCTTAGTCTTTTGGGTCTAGGCCCAAACAGCATGGTGTTAGGCCTTGTGTGACTTGTCGTTATGCCCAGACGATTAATCATACGAACAGAAGTCCCCCAAGTTTCCGAGCAAAAGATACTTCTTGGTTGGGAACTTTGTACACAAAAGAGTCCGAGCAGAACGACAAGTAACCACACACTTGTTCCTGCTTAAGCTACTGTCTAGAGAAATGCATAGCTTTAAACCCAATATAAATTTGCTGAATTTGGTCGAAGTTTGATGAATCAAACGTCGAACTAAAGTTGAAATAAAAACTGAAAAAAAAAACAGGGTCTTTAATTGACATAAAATAAAAATTTCAGTCTTCAGTTGACACAAAATAAAATCTATGTCCTAAATAGAAACATGAGATATAATTAGAGTTTTTTAACTAAAATTTTATTTTTATATTACAGGTCTCACAGCCTACATCATTCAAGGATAGAGATCTCATGTCCTCATGGACCGGACATGAGATCTCATTCAAGACTCCATTACTAACAAAATGGTAAGTGTTAACATGCCAACACCACGTCACATATATTACATATAATGCGCATATGTCTTCCGTTTTTGTATTTGATTATAGATTTGGGGCCACTAGACCTGCCTGCATACAATGCAATATCTTCATTGTAACAGTAGCTCTCTACAAAGTTACGTATTCCCTACTATAGTCATATCATTCAATATATCCACGTACATCATTGAGCGCACTACATTCATTTGTATTAATTATACATCAAACACATTAGGGGATACAACAAAAGGAATGTAAGCATTTAGACAAACACATTAGCCATCACCATGAAGAATGTCTATCATCATCTCCTGTCATGTAGGTTGAGGTAAAGCTCGTGGGTGAATTTAGTACCATCACCGACAAACACCAAACTTCACATAAACAAACACACAACTTATCATCATCACATGTCATGTAGGTTGAGTTAAAGCTCATGGATAAATCTCTAGCACCTTAGACATACACAAAAATTCCCATTAACTTTGGATTGGTATAAGACTAGAGACAAGGCCCAAAGCCGTCCGTGACATTTTAATATTGGACCAGTAGGCACTATCTAAGTTAAGTAAATAAGTGGATTGATTAGACACCACCATTGAGTCTGATGCGGTGGTAAGTGGTCTTTATAACAGTATGGTGCATGGTATCTATATATAAGAATATGGTATCTATATAAGTTAATAGATTGAATTGACACACAACCAAACCAATATGAATATGGTATTTGGGCTCCAACTTGATCTACCATCCCTAGAATGTCCAAAAAAAACAAAAAGAGTCTGTCTTTATGTGTCTGCAGAAAGACCAATGATAGAGAGGTAGAGTGTAGCTAGGCTCCATTGCCATCTTGAGTCTTGGTCTTGCCTCCAAAATTCCAAATTACCTTTACTTCCTCTGATAAGGCTGATTGATCAATCCAAAAATGTAAAAGTAATTTTTTATTTTTGTACCTATACTTAGATGCCATTGGACCCACCACCACTCCTGTTATCTTATCTCCATTTCCCAAGCCTATCATAAGACAATAACAGCTAGTGGGCCACCACATTGATTGATCAGATATTCAGATCACAAAGTGAAAATCTTGGTGATAATGATGGCTTGGCTACCCCCATATTGACGAACAAATGTCTGTGACTCTGTGAGTCTGTGACTGGGGAATAGCTAGCTAGGGCTGTATATCCAGTAAATTCATGAAATTGGAAAACTGGAAAAGCCTTTGGAAGTGACCCTCTGAGATGATATCTATGATCTCTGAGAGGTAAGAAATCTTCTAGTGTACTGATGGAGAAAGCGGACAGAAATAGAGAAAGAAAATTGATAAAAGGGGGGGTCACGTGGTGCCCTACATTTATAGGGCACATTGTGATGATGATCAGCCTATGAACCATGGAGTCCAATCAGTCAATTCACAATTCAGGACTAGGCCTTAGTGCCCTAGAGCAAAATGATACCAGCATGATGCTGGTGGGAAAAGGGTTCTCTCTTGTTCATTCAATGGTGCATGGTGGATTCTTATGAACAATTTTAGCTAAATACCTACACTAACCTCCTGAATTTTTGCTTTTTTTCCATTTTAATTCCTAAAGGGTAGAACTTCTCAATTTAGTTAGATTTTGATTCGATTGTTTAGTTAAAAGTAAAAACAAATGAAGCATCCGTTTATTTTATAACTTTTGATAGAATAAGGCATGGGATGCTCAACTTTTTAGCTTTTTAGATTCTTGGTTTCTGTAAACATGTGGATTCTTTTGGCCGTGGAGGAGGACTTCTTTCTCTTGATTGTTTGTGACTTGTCTTATATATAGCTCCTTTTTTTCACGTGCTAATTTTAAGGTTAGCCTTTACAATAGTGCTCGTATCCTAGCTAGAAATTAATTGCAATTGTTTGCATAAACACAAATACGAATGGTTAAAAAAAAAAACCAGTTCTCTATTAATTCAAACCTTGTAACTACAAGTTATACTTATTCTTAATCCTAAATAAAATGTAACGATGTAGCAATCATCCCAATATTAATAGAAATAATTATCATATATTATATCAACTCATGTATATAATCATACACACTTTATATTTGATTATGTAACAATTAGGTAATATGTATTTAACAATCAGATACTTATTTTAGACATCAAACACGAGTTTGTCATGTGTTCTTTAAGTAGTCACTTTATTGTTTTTTTTATTTTTTATATATATATATTTTCAAATCTCACAATGAAGTTTCAAATTTCTCTCTATTTTTATGTTCTCTCTCTTTCTCTCTCCTCACTCTTCACAAATCTTGTGAGTTTGAAGAGATCGGAAATAAAAAACGGCCTCCAGGTGGAGATGAGATTGCAGTTTCAGGTGGTGGTTTCAATTGTGGGTGAGTTGTGCATATGAAATTTGATAAAGTGTAAATGAGTAGTATTTAGGTAGTTTATTTTTTCTTTTGTCAAAATGGCTTAAGTTAGTTCGGTTTGAAGAGATCGGAAATAAAAGACGGCCTCCAGGTGGAGATGAGATTGCAGTTTCAGGTGGTGGTTTCAATTGTGGGTGAGTTGTGCATATGAAATTTGATAAAGTGTAAATGAGTAGTGTTTAGGTAGTTTATTTTTTCTTTTGTCAAAATGGCTTAAGTTAGTTCGGTTTGAAGCTTTGGGTTTTTTATTTTTGTTTTTATTATAGGCAGCTGGATGTTGAGTCTTTTAGAATATAATTTAAGAATTAAATTTATAATATTGAGTATTTTTAATTAATTTTTTGAGTTGTCAATACCTTAAAATAAATGAATCATATTAATACTGGTCCTATTGAATAACCACACGGGGAATGAATCACATGGTCAAAACTTGAGAAAATAATAAGGGCGGTGAGTTTTTTATGTTTTGGTTTGAAAGAAGAACAAAACTCTCACATCACACACTTTTATCTAAATGGGAAAAATCTAAACAAAAATTCAAAAAATATGATAAGCACCCAGCTGCCGACATCAACGTGCATCACGGTCAAAGTCCAAAGTGGTAAGTGGGGCGGGTCAAGAAAACCGTGGGTCGACGGCAAATCAATGTGGATTTGGTTTCAGTGTCGAACTGGGTGTGGAAGTTTGACGGTGGGGGGTCAAATTCAAATTTTGCTGCCCGGTCAATGTGAGAGACTCTTGGATGGGCATGCCCCATACAAGATTTAGTCGGTCAATGTTTCATCTAATGGAGCAGTTGGTACACAAAAATTCCACTTTATGCTTAAACCAAACAGTGGTCCAAAACTTGGCATGTATTATTGTTAAACAGTGGTCCAACACTTGGCATGTTTTCAATTTTTTCATGATATTTAATGTGTGGGAGTGGGACATGGAAAATGAAATAATCGTTTCGGATTTTTAACTTTGAAAGTTATATTCATTTTTATAAGGATAAAGCACTTATATATTTATGTTATATTAAACCTAAATAATGCATATAAAGAATTAAAAGCTATATTTTTATAATTTATCTGTAGTCACTCAAATTCAGCACCGACCATGTCAAGCTTAAAGGCACAGGGATACCATTGAAGAAAATGGGACAGTTGCAGAGATTAAAGCAGTGAGAAATGGAATGGAAATGGTCAACATGAACCATTATGTCTCTGATGTAAGTTATGGCCTAATGGGTGGTGGTCAGTGGTCACATCGCCTGTTTTGGACGCAAACTACTATTTTTTCCACTTGTTTTGGACAAAGGTTAAACAAACCGGAGCTATACTACATGAGTACGACCTAAGGTTTGTTAATTAAAAATGAGGTCAATGTAAAGTGTAATTACTCTAGTACAACTGTACAAATGATAAAAAATGATCAAAAGCATCGTCTTTTAAATTTCGAAATTTAATGTAAGGTATGTTTTTCCTAATGATGGAAACATTTCTATATATTTTTCGTGAATTTTTTAGCCCAAATTTTGGTGATATTTCCTCAATTTTTGCTGAAATTTAAGTGATAACTCCACAAAAATTCTCCTTTGTTCAGTATTTTCTCTTTAAAAACCTAACTTTTAGTCTCAAGTTTTTCACAAACAAAACAATTTTACACAAAGTAATACTATATTATATTAAAATATATATATAATCATGATCACTCGCTCACCTAATAATAATATATATTAATTTTATGTATATTCTAATTAATGATATTATGATACACAGGCTCTTTCTGTTGAGGTATACCTCAACTTATTTATGTTGAGGTATACCCTGTTGGGGCCCACACGAGTCGTTTTGTGTCGATCCGAACCGTTTATTTTTTACATCTCCATGGATAGATCATCCTTGCAAAAAATTAGCCAAATCGAAAATCATTTGTCTATCTAACTTTGATCAAATAAATGGACGAACCAAGTATTTTCAATGAAACCGTCCATTTGTTTTATCAAAGTTAGATAGGCAAATGATTTCCGATTTGGCTAATTTTTTGCAAGGATGATCTATTAATGAAGATGATCCTTGCGAACGGTTCGGATCGACACAAAACGACTCATGTGGGCCCCAACAAGGTCATACCTCAACATAAATAAGTTGAGGTATACCTCAACAGATGGAGCCTGTTATGATACATATATTAAATTGTATAAATATATATTAAGTACATATATTAATATATATACTTAATATACATCTCTACATGCAACCCAATTTTATGAGGCTTTATAAATAGAGAGTTGTATTCAATTAAATTTAAAAAATTAGTGAGTAATTTCTAAGTAATAGTGTCTGATAGTATGCATTATATTAATCTAATTTCATTATAAATCCACTATGTAATTAAATTTTTTTAAGAAATGCGTTTAAAGGGATTTTTTTTCTTCATAGTTGTTGGCGGAACTCAATTGAAAGGATCGCTGAACTACCCTACACTTAAATTCGATCTCCACTTTCCCTAAATAAAGAAAAAAAAAAAGGTTTTTTACATTTTACTCACCTGGACTTTGGGTTCAATCTCACTTCACCACCTAAAAAAAAAATTGTGTCAATTTACCATCTGAATTAAAAATTTGTTGCAATATACCACATCTGGCTCATTTTGTTTAAACTTTTGTTAAAAATAAGAGTTTTTTGCTCATATTCAAGTTATTATTGTTAGAAAAAATGATTTTTTTTACACTTTATTTGTTTTAACGCAATAAAAAACTAACTTAAAAAGACCAAAACACTTATTTTTAACAAAAATTTAGACAAAATGAAATGTAGTGGTATATTGCAACAAATTTTTAATTCAGGTGGTAAATTGACACAATTTTTTGTTTAGATGGTGAAATGAGATTGAGCTCAAAGTTGAGGTGAGTAAAGTGTAATAAAGCAAAAAAAAAAAAAAAAAGGGGAACTTTCTTCAGTATTGGGCTTGGGCTGATCAACCTCTCTTGGGAGGTTGTTCCCTTCGGGGTACTTGTATTGGATTAGTACAATCTGAGCCTCTTGGACCTTGGGCCTTATTTTAGCTCGTCAAACATGTTCCAGTGACTCCGCGTTATGCCAGGCTCATTGGAGCCTAAGGTCCTAGTCCTTTTGGGCCTCTTGGCCCGTATGCCCACTAAATAAGTTGTGCAGGCTGCAGTCATCAGTTGAACTACTGCAGTAGACCACAAAACTCAAAACCCATCTTGCAGTTCATCTTCAGTAAATCCCTCTGGACCCTCAGGATTTATAACTTTATGTTACTAATATATGGTATCTATTATTAGAAGAAGGCTGAAGTTATATAAAAAATAGAGAGACAATAAGAAAATTCAACTTAACAACAAATATGATGAATTTACTTATCAAGAAAAACTGGAACAGTGTAAAGTAAGTTCAACAATCAGAATTAGAAGAGGAAACAGTTCTCAAGAAAATATCATAATTCATAATTGAATTTTGAGCAATTTTCATGTTTGCCAATGGAATACAACAGTGGGATAATCAACAGCAAGCAGTTACACTTATATCTTCGTTTTTTTTCTATTAGAAAGAAGGTAAAATTCAACACCATGCAACATATGGGCGTTTGACCCCATTTTCTTTCCCTCATGTTCCACTTCAAAAACAGAATGAATACAATTGTAGAGAAAAACAATCATTATATTTGTTACACAGTTAATCTGATTAGCTATTTCTAAACTGCTGTTAATGGTTGGCAGAAAGGTATATGTGTCTATCCTAAACCATATTAGATAATTAAGGTTCTGAGCTCCTTCTTACAGACATAGCTGCAGCTTTGTTGACTAAGCCCTTCATTCTCTGAAGTATGTCCTCAAATGATGGACGTTGTTGTGGGTCACTGCTTGTTATTGGCAAAGAATGGTTAAGTTCAACTTTGCAAGTTCCAATTTTAGTTATTGAAAAACGAGTTATCTTAATGTACAAGTACCTTCTCCAACAGTCTTCAATGATGGATGCTACTTGAGGATCGAAGCCTTCTGGCATGTCTAGTCTTCTATCCATGAACCCTACAACTCCAACGACCTTTCAAATGGAATAGACAATGTTCCAATGAGATTTAAAAACTCAAGAGCATTATAGTGCTTATGCCATGCACATATGCACATATGCACATGCATGCTCATTGTGTGTGTCTGTGTGAGAGAGAGAAACCTGCAAAGGATTGAGGTCACTCCATGGGACCGATTCAGTCCATAGTTCCCACAGGATGACACCGAAGCTGAACACATCAGACCTGTTAAAAGAGAAGAAACAAAAGGAATAGGGTTCAGTTCACCAAGAAATTCTGCATTTCACATAAAGGATTCACAAGAGAGAACATGCAAGACAAGTTATTAAATCATTCAATTAATTTTCTAAAGATCAGTTTACAGAAATTACTTCTCATTTGAAGGTTCATTTCGAAGCACTTCAGGGGCCATCCACTGTGGCTGCATTTGATAAAATAAAGACGTCAAAAGATGTTTATTAAATAAGGTTAGTCACTCAATTAATAGTGATTCGAGAAAAAAAAAAATCACAAAACTGAAGCCTATCACATTTCAACATCTTTTTTTTTTTTTTTTCCAAATTGTTGCGGATGACAATTGCCTATACTCATATACAGTGAGCAGAATTCGAAATTAAAAGACCTTGGAGAGAAAGAGGCTTACTGTTCCTCTACCAGATTTTGCAGTCAAGAAAGTTTTATTCTTCAACTTTGACAGGCCAAAGTCTCCAACCTGACAGAAAAAAAAAAAACTAGCATAAGCAACTGGCATATACTCAATCTGCTTGAACTAGTATCACCATCAACCAGTACACATTACCTTGACAGTCCAGTTCTTATCAACCAGCAGGTTAGACGATTTTAGGTCTCTGTGAACTATAGGTGGATTTCTATGATGCAAGTAATTTATACCTCTGGCCTGTAGTAAGATAGTAAATTTGTTATTTTGTTTGACAGCTAACAGGCTTAAAAACACTCTTACACTGTAAAAAGGGAACTGATCCTTTCATGACTTTGTATATACAAATTATATGCAAAAAACTGCATATGCACTGTTAGTGTTACATCCTGCTGTCAGTGGTTAATTCTGTGTACTGTTGGATTTGTGCATCTAAGAAGTGAAACCATAATTTTGTTTGTAAAGAACATATCAACTCATGCAACTGCGTGCAGACACAAACACAAAGAGAGAGAGAAAGAGAGTAGCATAAACGCACAACATCAAGGGCCATCTTCAGACGCCGTCTAATGTCCAATGTCTGATTGTTCTTGTGAAGTGTTTTAAAGAGACTTCCCCTGACCACACAAAAACAAAATCAATTTAATACTAGTCTACAATTGCCACAAGATAAGGAGAGCGTTATAAATGGATATGCACAATATAAGGCCTTCACAAGGTTGATCCAATGGGTAGACAGATATTACACTACTCAGCATGACACCAAGAAACATAAAATATCTTATTAAATATTTAACACAAAACAGGGTATAATTCAAAATTAACATAACATGAAATAGACAAACTTAGTTGTATCATTCATCAACCAATCATTAAAAAGAGTAATATGTTTCCAATTACCTAGGTAAGTACTCTGTAACAATGGCAAGCCATTCTTGTGAATATACTGCTCCCATAAACAGCAACACATTAGGATGCCGCAATCTTTTCATTATATTAATCTGAAGAATCCAAAAGAGATCCTGGGATCAGCTGCTTCCTTTCTTAAAAGACGTTTACAAACAATTAAAAGTGAACTAAGAGTTTATAGCACCTCCGTTTTGTAGTCATGTAAAATCCCTTCACTGTATTCATTTTTAAAGTAAACCTTAACGGCAACATCCTAAACAACACAAACAAATATTCAAGAGTCAAAATGACAAATCATTCACTCAACTAATTTGAGTAGGATATTAATGAACTTTTTAAATTTAGAAATGTACTGATCCATTCCAGATTCCACGATAAACCATGGCACAGGAACCTGTGAGGCAAGACCAAACACGAATATTTAGAAACCAAAGACAACCTTTTAAGAATTTCTTTCCTATAAGGTAAGGGTAGCTACTGAGAACCCATTTTTTCAAGAAAAATACTTCAGACAAACCATTCAGGACTTTCCAATTCCCAAAAAAAAAACACAAGCCTTTTTGACTTTTGAGCATAGGATATGCACTAGATTCAGAAGTAAAATAGACCCCTCTACCTTGTCCAATTCCCTCTCCCAATTGTAAGTCATCCCAGCGAATCTCACAATCTTCTATGGAATTAGAGTCATTATCCCCTTTGCTTGACGGACTATGCCCTTTGCTTGATGCTGAACTTGTTAATTGTTTACCATCTGGTTGTCTTTGCATTGCAGCTTCTATCTCCAAAGCATTCAAGTTCGGTTGTCCAGGTTCTAGATCACTATCTGTATCAAGAACGCAGCGGCATGAACTTGATGCCTTTGAATTTCTTACGGAATTAGGCTCCTTTGCCACTTCATTGTGTACTAAAGAAGCATTCGTTCCGCCATTTTGTTGAGAGCTTCCATCATCTTGTTTCCCACCTTTGTTGGTTACTATAATGTGCAGCTTTGCCAAGACCTTTGTTGCCTGCAGCCATCTCAACCAAATAGTTTAGAGACACTCTAGAGGTGAAAAAAGAAAAAAGAAAAAAAAAAAAAAAAAAAAAAAAAGCATGATTTATTATGATGGAGACTCACTAGTGTACTAGGTTTCTCTAAGTTAGCATCTCCAGTGTCTGTTGTAGAGTCCTCACTACCCCTGTTCATCACACTTGAATTGCATACATCATCTCCATGTCTTGGTAAAAGTTTCGCGGCCTGATTAGTTCAACAGTATAATGAGTAAAACACAATTTAGTTATCAGAATGAAATCAAAAGAATTGTGATTGTGAAGCACATAAGCACCAGATTGGAAACAGAAGATGCAATCTGTGGCACTGGTGCAATTGGTGGCCGCGGGTGCAATTGGCTATTATTCAAGTTTAACTGCCACCCTGCATGTTGGGAATTGGCCCGACCCTTGAATGTTCTTAGATTTTCTGATTCTATTTTGTTAAACAGTGCAGCATCACTTGAAGCACTGATAATACCAATAAGCTCGCCGTCCTCATACAATGGGGTTTTGGTCACCAATGCCATAAATATTTCTCCGGACCTCTTCTTAAAAGGGAACTGACCCGACCATGGTATCCCAATGCTCAACCTTTCCATGATTCTTTTTAATGGAGCATAGTATTCTTCAGCAATGAGGAAAGCAGCAACCCTTTGTCCAAGGACTTCATAGTCCTTCCATCCATAGAGATTCTCAGCCGAACGGTTCCTGAATTAAACTCAAATCTTGAGCTGAAACTGATCATATATGTGTGATACGTACATTACTTGACCCAAAAAATATATATCAAACTAGCACTCCTCCTTTGAAGAAAGATAACTAAATGCAAACAATTTAGGTGCAGCCCCATCCTTGCACGGAGACCTGTTTTGAGCACCTCAATTTGATGATTCGCTTTGAGCCCATCTTACTGCGGGTCTGCCTCCAAGTTAACATGATAAGTGATGATGGAGGTGCTGCGCAATTAATCTAACTTTTTTTTTTACCAAAATAGTGCATATTAAGCTGTAGTGTATAAAAAACTAACAATGTACTGTTGAAACATGTCAATATAAGACCCTAAACCGTCACAATTTTTGAACCAATCTAACTTCTCTACCACACGTGCGCAACTGTTTCATCCATATCATATATATACAGTCAACCACCCTATCACAGTGACACATTCAAAATAACTCGAGAATCAATCGCCAAACGCCACAAACCAAAAACGACGCAGTTTAATCAGCAATTACACGTACCAGTACATGATCTCTCCGGAGGAGACTGAGCACACATTGACCGCGTGGCCCAAGTTGTCCAACACGCTCTTGTACGGACCACCCGAGACGAAGAACCCGGGCACACCGAACGAACCCGAAAACTTCGACCTCGCCGCCGCCGCCACCGCCACCGCCTCCTCCTCTCTCTTCTTATTCTTCTTCTCCTCCTTCTTCTTCTGGTGCTGCAGCTCTTCGAGCTCCGCTCGGAGCCTGACGTGGCTCGCCTCTAGACTCCGGCACCGATCCACCAGAACTCTGTAGAGAGTCGAGTCGTGGGCGGCCATGGCCGTCGTCGGCGAAGTCTCCGGTGGAAGAGGAGGGGTGCGCAATGCGCATAGCTATTGATTTTTTGCTTTGAATAGTTTATTATCGAGAGCTGGTCGAAAAATGGTTCTCCGTTGCTTGTAATATTTTAGTTTATTTTTTTAGAGTGCTGCAATTTGCACACCCTGTTTTTTCTTTTTACACACCCTTTTATAAAAAAAAAAATCAAAACTCAAAGGAAAAGACACACTTACCCTTCACCCAACATCAATTTTTTCTCTTCTGCACACCCCATCAACAGACAAAAAAAAAAAAACACACACACCCCCTTCATCTCCCTCACCCGACCACATCCACCGGCCACCAACGCATCACCCACCTCCTCCTCCCCTCCACCAAGCCCAGCCCCGTCGCACCCTCCCTCCAGCCCCGACCCAGCCCACCTCCTTCCCATCCATGCACCCAGCCCGACCTCCTCCCTCCCCTCCACCAAGCCCCAGCCCGACCACCTCCTTCCCCTCCACCCAGCCCGACTTCCTCCCTCCCCTCCACCCAGCCCCGGCCCCATCACATCCCCTCCCACCTACATTAGTTCTCACAGACAGACGTACATCATGCATATAACATACACCATTAACATGTAAAAGACATATAAGGAAATGGAAAACATCATATATGCTGGATATAGACTTACTATGTATTAATCAAATCCTGGTGTACGTACTCTGTTTGATTCATTTCCAAGTTGTACTGGATATATATATATATATATATGATGATAACTAAGCTTGCAATTAGGTACCCAAATAATTAATTACCTGTTGCCTAGAAGTGCATAATTAATTACCTCTCCTTATGCTCGACGACGCGGCACTGCAACTGGACTTTCTCATCTGATCTCTTGATGTTGTAATTAAAAAGACAAAAAAAAAATATTACGTGAATGTTGTTTGCGCTTGATAAGGTGGAGGGGAAGGTGGTGGGCTGGGTCGGGGCTGGAAGGAGGGTGCGACGGGGCTGGGGCTTGGTTGAGGGGAGGGAGGAGGTCGGGGTGGGTGCATGGATGGGAAGGACGTGGGCTGGGTCGGGGCTGGAGGGAGGGTGCGACAGGGCTGGGCTTGGTGGAGGGGAGGGAGGAGGTGGGTGCTGCGTACGTGGGTGGCCGGTGGGTGTGGTCGGGTGAGGGAGATGAAGGGGGTGTGTGTGTTTTTTTTTTTTGTCTGTTGATGGGGTGTGCAGAAGAGAAAAAATTGAGTTAGGGTGTGTTGGGTGAGGGGTAAGTGTGTCTTATTTTTTTAGTTTTGATTTTTTTTTTTTAAAAGGGTGTGCAAAAAGAAAAAACAGGGTGTGCAAATAGCAGCACTCTTTTTTTATTAGGGGTGTGTACGAAACGCTGCCTCGTTGGACGACCGAGTGGCCGCCACGTGGCCCACCGAACGAGGGAAGCTATCAGGTGCGGAGAAGTGTCACGCTTTGCAGCCATTGATATGAAGCAAGTGGGAAAGTCGGCTGGGTCGCTCAACACTCAACCGTATCCAATTGTTTTTGCAACTTGCAAGTTGCAAACGTAGTCCGTCTTTATCACCTTCGCTAGCAAACAATGAGTTTGAGACTTTATCGCATGGTTTAAGTAGGACCGTTCGATGCATGTGTTGCTGAAATCATCATTCATATTGTGTACTCAATATTTTTTGTATTTTCTATACAAGTTTCCTCGGAACAACATGGTAGAAAGAGGAAGGGGCTGAGGGGAGGGGAGGGGAGGGGAGGGGAGGGGGGTGGGGTGGTCCGTGGTCACGGGACAACTGCGGTAGGGTTGTTGTCTGCAGTGGCGAGAGGAAGGAAAAATTATTATGTTTATTTGATACACTGTTATAATATAAATATTATTAATATTATACCTTATTAATATAAATATATTATCTAATAATACTCTTATACGTTATATTAGTTATAGGAGTCAGCAATGGGTCAGGCCGGGCTCAGGATTGAATTATTGTAGCCCAATAGGGCTTTCGGGGCCGGACCGGGCTTGGGCTTTAATACACAAGCCCAAAACCCGTCCATCGAGCTTTGGCTTGCGGATTTGGAGGGTCAGGCCGGGCTAGGCCCGAACGGGCGGCCCAAAGGCTGTTTAGACACATATATATGTTAAAAAAAAAAAAAGATTTTGGCTATATTGTGATTTGAACATAAGACCTCACATAACAATCTTTAATTTTCAACTAACTGAGCTAACTAGTTTATTTGTCAAGTTTGTGAATCATAACATATTTAATAGCTATTTCGTT